>NC_057812.1:341172409-341472409 GCF_018294505.1 Triticum aestivum | reverse complement strand
CGTATGAACTATGGTTTGGCAAGAAACCAAAGCTGCCGTTTCTTAAAGTTTGGGGTTGCGATGCTTATGTGAAAAAGTTTCAAACTGCTAAGCTTGAACCCAAATCGGAGTAGTGCGTCTTCATAGGATACCCAAAAGAAACTGTTCGGTACACCTTCTATCACTAATCCGAAGGCAAGATATTTTTTTGCTAAGAATCGATCCTTTATAGAGAAGGAGTTTCTCTCGAAAGAAGTGAGTGGTAGGAAAGTAGAACTTGATGAGGTAATTGTACCTTCTCCCGAATTGGAAAGTAGTTCCTCACATAAATCAGTTCCAGTGATTCCTACACCAATTAGTGAGGAAGCTAATGATGATGATCATGAAACTTCAGATCAAGTTACTACCGAACCTCATAGGTCAACCGGAGTATGGTCCGCACCAGAGTGGTACGGAAATCCTGTTCTGGAAGTCATGTTACTAGATCATGACAAACCTACGAACTATGAGGAAGCGATGATGAGCCCAGATTCCGCAAAATGGCTTGAGGCCATGAAATCTGAGATGGGATCCACGTATGAAAAGAATGTATGGACTTTAGTGGAATGGCCCGATGATCAGCAAGCCATTGAGAATAAATAGATCTTCAAGAGGAAGACGAACGTTGATGGCAGTGTTACTATCTAGAAAGCTCGACTTGTCGCGAAAGGTTTTCGACAAGTTCAAGGTGTTGACTACAATGAGTTTTTCTCACTCGTAGCGATGCTTAAGTCTGTCCGAATCATGTTAGAAATTGCCGCATTTTATGAAATCTAGCAAATGGATAAAAAAACTACATTCCTTAATGGATTTATTAAAGAATAGTTGTATATGATGCGACCAGAAGGTTTTGTCAATCCTAAAGGTGCTAACAAAATATGCAACCTCCAACAATCCATCTATGGACTGGTGCAAGCATCTCGGAGTTGGAATATACGCTTTGATAATTTGATCAATGCATATAGTTTTATACAGACTTGCGGTTAAGCCTGTATTTACAAGAAAGTGAGTGGGAGCACTACAGCCTTTCTGATAAGTATATGTGAATGACATATTGTCGATCAGAAATGATGTAGAATTTTCTGGAAAGCATAAATGAGTGTTTGAAAGGAGTTTTTCAAAGAAAGACCTCGGTGAAACTGCTTACATATTGAGCATCAAGATCTATAGAGATAGATCAAGACGCTTGATAACTTTTTTTTCAATGAGTACATACCTTGACAAGTTTTTGAAGTAGTTCAAAATGGAACAGTCAAAGAAAGAGTTATTGTTTGTGTTGCAAGGTTTGAAGTTGAGTAAGACTCAAAGCCCGACCACGACAGAAGATAGAGAGAGAATGAAAGTCATTCCTATGCCTCATCCATAGGTTCTATAAAGTATGACATGATGTGTACCAGGCCTATTGTATACCCTACGCTGAGTTTGGAAGGGAGTACAATTTTTGATCTAGGAGTAGATCACTAGGCATCAGTCAAAATTATCCTTAGAGGACTAAGGAAACATTTCTCGGTTATGGAGGTGATAAAGAGTTCGTCGTAAACCACTACTAGAGAAAAGCTTATAGGCAGACGCTTACTAGTAGCGAGGGTTTATAACCCTCGCTACTGCTACTTACTAGTAGCACGGGTTTTTAACCCTCGCTACTAATATGTTGATACTAGTAGCGCGGGTTTTTAACCCTCGCTACTACTAAGCGGTCTCTACCGTGCCCTCCCGGGACATGCCATAGTAGTAGCGAGGGGTACAAACCCGCGCTACTACTAAGTTGATAGTAGTAGCGTGGTTTTACACCACTCACTACTACTAAGTACGAGGTAGGTGAAATCCCCGTATCCTCAGCCGAATCCCTCCTCTCTCCCTCACTTTCCCCCTCTCTCACTTTCCTCGTCTCTCCCTCATACTCCAGCGGTGGCCGCCGCTGGTACACTCTGCTTTCTCCGCCCCCTCCCTCTCCGAGATCCCTTCGGTGGGCGGTCGCAGGAGCTCCTCGCCGCTGCCAAGATGCGGAAGCGCGACCACGACATCCTCCTCCTCGCCGCCTTCACCGTCTTCTTCTTGCTCTAGGTCAGCCCTCCTCCCCCCTCTCCGATTCGATCCGGAACGCTAGCTGACCAATCCCCCTCCTCCTCCGGCAGCACGAGGGCGACTTCTCATTCTGGAAGACATGGACCGCCTCCTGTCACCGCTCGTCGCCGACCTCAACGGCGACGGCTGCCGCGATGTGTTGCTCCCCACGCACGATGCCAAGATGCAAGTCCTCCAGCTCCTGGCCCACGCCGGGCTGGCCTCCGCGGCCGCCCTCGACGGCTTCCACGAGGCACGTGTCATGGACGAGATCTTCCTGCTCCCGGCCAACGTGCGCGCGTCATGGGGTCGAGATTTTTTTTGGTTTTTCAAATTAATAGTAGTAGCGCGGGTCACAGACACGCGCTACTACTAACACACGTACTAGTAGCGTGGGATGCACCGCGCTACTACTACTAGTTAGCTGTAGCGCCGTAGTAGTAGCGCAGGCACCCGCGCTACTACTAGCTTTTAACCCGCGCTACTACTAGGCTTTTTCCTAGTAGTGAACAGTTACGTCGATGCAAGCTTTGACACCGATCTGGATGACTCTAAGTCACAATCCGGATACATATTGAAAGTGGGAGAAATTAGCTAAAATAGCTCCGTGCAGAGCATTGCAGACATAGAAATTTGCAAAATAAATACGGATCTGAATTTGGCAGACCCGTTGACTAAACTTCTCTCACAAGCAAAACATGATCACACCTTAGTACTCTCTGGGTGTTAATCACATGGCGATGTGAACTAAGATTACTGACTCTAGTAAACCCTTTGAGTGTTGGTCACATGGCGATGTGAACTATGGGTGTTAATCACATGGTGATGTGAACTATTGGTGTTAAATCACATGGCAATGTGAACTAGATTATTGACTCTAGTGCAAGTGGGAGATTGAAGGAAATATGCCCTAGACGCAGTAATAACGTTATAATTTATTTCCTTATTTCATAATAAATGTTTATTATTCATGCTAGAATTGTATTAACCGGAAACTTAGTACATGTGTGAATACATAGACAAAACAAAGTGTCCCTAGTATGCCTCTACTAGACTAGCTCGTTTGTCAAAGATGGTTATTTTTCCTAACCGTAGACATGTGTTGTCATTTGATGAACGGGATCACATCATTAGGAGAATGATGTGATGGACAAGACCCATTAGTTAGCTTAGCATTATGATCGTTGTAGTTTCATTGCTACTGCTTTCTTCATGACTTATACATGTTCCTCAGACTATGAGATTATGCAACTCCTGAATACCGGAGGAACACTTAGTGTGCAATCAAACATCACAACATAACTGGGTGATTATAACGATGCTCTACATGTGTCTCCAATGGTGTTTGTTGAGTTGGCATAGATCGAGATTAGGATTTTTCAGTCCATCTATCGGAGAGGTATATCTACTCCCTCTCGGTAATGCACATCACTATAAGCCTTGCAAGCAATGTGACTAATGAGTTAGTTGCAGGATGATGCATTACGGAATGAGTAAAGAGACATGCCGGTAACGAGATAACACTAGGTATTGAGATACCGACGATCGAATCTAGGGCAAGTAATATACCGATGACAAAGGGAACAACGTATGTTTTTATGCGGTTTGACCGATAAAGATCTTCGTAGAATATGTAGGAACCAATATGAGCATCCAGGTTCTGCTATTGGTTATTAACCGGAGATGAGTCTCGGTCATTTCTACATTGTTCTCGAACCCGTAGGGTCCGCACGCTTAACGTTCTGTGACGATTTGTATTATGAGTTATGTGATTTGATGAACGAAGTTTGTTTGGAGTCCCGGATGAGATCGGGGACATGACGAGGAGTCTAGAAATGGTCAAGAATTAAAGATCGATATATCGGAAGGCTATATTCGGACATCGGAAAGGTTCCGAGTGATTCGGGTATTTTTCGGAGTACCGGAGAGTTACGGGAATTCGTATTGGGCCTTGATGGGCCATACGGGAAATGAGAGAAAGTCCTTAAGGGTGGTCGCGCCCCTTCCCCATGGAATGGTCCAAATTGGACTAGGGAAAGGGGGCGCCCCTTCCTTCCATCTCCTTCTCCCTTCCCTTTTTTCTATTCCATGTGGGAGGTGGAATCCTACTAGGACTAGGGGGTCCTAGTAGGACTCCACACTTTGGGCGCGCCCTATGAGGGCTAGCCTCCTCCTCCCTCCATCCTTTATATACGTGGCCAGGGGCACCCCATAGACACACAAGTTGATCATTGATCTCTTAGCCGTGTGCAGTGCCCCCCTCCACCATAATCCACCTCGGTTATATTGTAGCGATGCTTAGGCGAAGCCCTGTTCCGGTAGCATCATCATCACGATCATCACGCTGTCGTGCTGACAAAGATCTCCCTTGACACTCTGCTGGATCATGAGTTCGTGGGATGTCACCGAGCCAAACATGTGCAGATCACGAATGTATCGTACTTTCGGTACTAGGATCGGTCGATCGTGAAGACGTACAACTACATAAACCGTGTTGTCATAAAGCTTCGGCTTACGGTCTACGAGGGTGCGTGGACAACACTCTTCCCCTCTCATTGCTATGCATCACCATGATCTTGCGTGTGCGTAGGAATTTTTTTAAAATTACTGCGTTCCCCAACACAACCAACATTTTATTATCCAAAATATGCTTGATCTTCTTTAGAATGCTCCTCGTCTGTTCTTCCTTTGTAAGTAGTGTCTCCGTACCTAAATATAAGTCTTTGCAGAGATTCCTCCATTGACTACATAGGGAGCAAAATGAGTGAATCTACACTCTAAAATGTATCTGTATACATCCGTATGTGATCCATAGTGGAATCTCTACAAATATTTGTATTTAGGAATAGAGGGAGTATAATAGTTGTACAATATGTTCTTTGTAGTGAAGAGGAGTAGGCACATTTGCAGTGTACATGTCTATTCAGTCGCTTGTGATGGACACTTTCAACAATTTGTTTTGGTCTTCATGTCGATTGTCATGGACGCTTTCAACTCTTCGTATTCGATCGTATGTGTCGCCTTTGAGAGTTAGACTGATAGTAACAGTACTACGCCTTAAGTTGTAGAGAGCTGGTACACGAAGCCTTTCTAGCCATACTGGCAATACTAGCACATATATTCCAGCAAGTTCCACTTTCCTGATTTTACTCATGATTCATAGGGTTTTCCTATTATATCTACACTATGATCTGCGTAGGTGCTTCGTGTCCTACTAGTAGTTGTCCACCCTTTAAAGCTAAATAACACACCAATCATACGTCCTAAGGTTCTTCAAATACAAATGTGATATGATACTAACATTAGCTAACAGACACACATTTAATTGGTTAGCGAATGCTCCCACTTGAGTTTCCAAATGCATGTGGCCACATATAGAGAGACATCATGGAATTGCATTTCTTTGGGAAGTCTAATTCATCATGGGTGGGCAACCAACATTGTATATAAAGAAGGGTAATCTCAATAATATGCTTCCCCTTCTATTCTTTAACATGTTCCTCTTCTGTTGTTCTTTAGTAAGTACAGTATGTTCCTTGTTAGGAAGGGGAGAAGGGACATCTACATTCGACACCTCTATTTGGCCGGTTCTGCTACATGATTTCGCACTTCGAGTTGGTCTTCCATTATATCCCGGAAATGGTGGGAGCCACATGGTCTTTGATAGACTAAACTGATAGTAACAACTGTGTGCCTTCAGATGAATAGAGCTGGCCTGCAGGTGATCGATAGGCTGCATATTAGTTGCGGCAAAACCCTGTATTTTCCAGCAAGTTCTGCTTTCCTGATTTATTTATGGTGGTTATGGTGTACCCCTATTATCTACACTATGATCCGCCTACTAGCTCTGTGCTCTCCTTATCATGGTTTGGCAATAAACTTTCTATACGGTATATTATGAACCTATCATCTGCCAACTATCCTTACATCTGGAGCTCCCAACAGGGAGCCTATTTTTTGTGTAGTTGTGCCAGATTATATTAATCTACTCACCATATTACACCACACATGGGCTCTCTCATCAAAATCCAGTGATAACATACAAGGGTTTACAGGGAGCCCCTATTATATTACAATATCCTCTGCATTACAAAGATAATCTCACTACTATTTATGTTTTCATGCTTTTCAAATATTGTACATAATCACAATGAATATAAGAATGCTCACATCAGAAGAATATTGCAGAACAGTTCAATGGGTAACAAACTTGGCATCAAGGGATTGAGGTCCATTGTGGATGCAATGAAACCCACATGCTCCCGACCTATAGATTCGTATTCAGAATATGATCCTAATGACTATTCTGAGCTCAAGGAGTCAAAGGCAGATGGCCTACCCTATTCACCCAATAAGGTGCATGTTCTAATTTGGCAAGGTTTTATTGGTTGCACATATCTTGCATAAGGTGTCTTGCATTTGTTTTGCTTTGTTGCACCGCCATCTTCTTAGTTTACTCATGATATTTGTGAAGATGCCATGCCCATCTATTATCAACACATATTCCATTTGTCAGCATACCATGTTTTTCCATTCAAATGTTGTTCTTGTGTTTCAGACATCCAAAAGGAAGAGGGTGATTGCAGAACCTGAAGGAGTGAAAGCAAAGTCCTTGAAAAAGGTGGTGCTACCAGAGAGATCACATAGCACCCGCGACGTATATTGGTGATAGAACCAGTGCCGCAAAACCTAGGATATCGCAACTATGCTGGTCGCTGCTTTGCTCTTGTGAGTACCTATTGTCCTATTATTGTCCTTACATTCATACCTGGTTGATTTTGTGACATCATTGTGCATTATAGCTTGCTTATCCACTGTTCGCTCCAAATTATCAGATCTATATTAATGCTTAAATTAATGTAGAATAAACCCAATGCTTATGAAGAAATTTAGTTCTGCATTGTTCTTGTAAGTATCTGTTGTCCTTCATCACTGTACTTATATTTGTCAGCTAGTTCTTCATGTACACTTTGCAGCTTATTTTCCCTTGTCCTCCATTTTCTACACATCAGATCTACATTTACTCTTGCCAAAACATTGAATAAAACCAATGTTACTGAAGAAGTTTAGCTCCGTATTGCTCTTGTCAGTGCCTTTGGCCTATATGCTGTATTTACATTTGTACTCTGCATCTTAAGTTAAATAACCGGCATTTGTTCCTATATTTTCACATCTATATTTACTCTTAACAAAATGTACAATAAAGGCAATGCTCTTGAAGAGGAGCATCCGGTAAACTTCTTGAATTGCCTCCCCATCAATATGAACAAGGGCTTTATAGAGCCTGTCTTCACTACTAATGTAAGTTTGTCCTCATCGAGCCTTCAAACTTTGTTGTGTAAATTTGAATAGATATGAGTGCAAATGCTATTTATTTTTGTCGTCTACATCAAATTGCTTGTTCAAAGTTTATAAAGAAGAAGTACATAAACATAAGTTTGTCCTTCTCAATTTCAGTCTTTAGTTGTACAACCTAGTTCCTTATTCATACCCTGTAAATTAAACTAAACATAGCAAGTTATCTTCTTTAGCACTATGTGTATGCTTGTTTTCTTGATCTATAATCCAGTGGTGTGGTGAAAGTACCAACAACAGCACAACGTCATATCCTGCTATGTCTCAACTATGAACAATGCCATATTATATTGATGTTATTTAAATCGTGTCTCTTTATTACCAATATGAAATGGTATAAATTGACAATGCAGTCACCATTCAAGATGATATGTTGTTTAGAACTACATGCATTCTTGTGTTCTTGATCTATAATCAAGTGGTCTGGTGAAGCTGGCCGCTCCTGCACAATGCCATTTCCTGCCGGCTTAACTATGAACAATGCCTATTATGTTAATGCTATTTTAAATTGTGTCTCTTTAGTTCTGACAAAGAAATGAGATGAATTGGCAGTGGTGATGCTTATACGTGCAAAACATGTTATCTACATACTTGTTTCTGTTTCAGGGTGACAACACTGCTGCTAGGAAGAACAGCCACAATGATAGTGAGACAAACCCATTGTCATATATTCCATAGAAGAAGGGAACACATCTTGAGGGTAGGGATACAACCACAAAGTCATATCTTGATGTAGTGTCTAACTTACTCGGTGACACAAGCTCGATGAAGTCGCCGCCTAAATCTGTTTGACTTCTTCAGCCTGAAATTCAAGCAGAAAGACACGCTTCCGCTCAAATCGGACTGGAAATCCAATCTCTATGCAAGGTTAACCATAAGTACAGGACATCTATTGATGATATGCAGCTTGAGTTGGTGGATATAAGCATCAAAGAAGCGCAGTCTAATCAGGTTGCCAAGCTACTTAAGCTGCAGCTCCTGGGTCGGGCTAACCTTTCTTGAACTGTGTTGAAGTGTTGTCGGTTATGTCTATTATTTTTTCAGCCTATTAAGTTCCACTGGCGGCGATCTGCCCAGTTTATGGAATATGCTGTCTGGTTGCCCTTTATTATCACTGGAGGCGAACTTTGATGCCCAGGGGATGTAATATGTTGTAATTTCTTTGTTGTATAGTCTAGGTTTATTCTTTGTCACGGCGCTGTAATTTATTTGCTGTTTGTGTTGTCGTCGCTCGGAGAAAAGGTCCTAATCTTCGATCTCTGCGCAATGAGCCAATAGGTTAGGTATATAAAATAATATTTTTTGTAATAAAATTGGCCGGCCGCCAATCGCTAGTATGGGCCGAACCATGGGCCTACAATCATCTTGGCCCATTAGTTAGGTCTAGTCTTAATCTGGCCCACTATTATTTTCAGGCCTTTAAAAGACCGAGTAAACCGCTTACCTTTATTGGGCCAGATAATTAAATAGGCTTTTAATAGGTTGAAAACTAGATTCATCCTTAATTGTGGTGTCGGTGTACAAAAGTAGGGGCTTTTCTGTACCCCTTTACTTATGCACGGGCAGTCGTAGCCTCACCTGCAACCATGCTTGGTAAGGCAGAGGACGCAAAAGTACGAGACTGCCAAGGCAGTACTCAAGCCAGAGACGCGGAGAGCAAAGGGGCAGGATGGACTTCCCTCAGCAAGGCCCTTGCTGGGGCGGCCTACATAGCCCCGGCAAGAGCCTTGCCGGGGCGACTTGCCCAATACCAGCAAGGCCGCCGACCTTGAGCCTGAGAGTTTTGACACCATCGACAACATCAAGACCAGGGCTCGAGGGTGCCTTGATACGTCTCCAATGTATCAACTTTTCCAAACACTTTTGCCCTTGTTTTGGACTCTAATTTGCATGATTTGAATGGAACTAACCCGGACTGACGATGTTTTCACCATAATTGACATGGTGTTATTTTTGTGCAGAAATAGAAGTTCTCGGAATGACCTGAAAATCAACGGAGAATATTTTTGGAATATATAAAAAATACTGGCGAAAGAATCAAGGCCAGGGGGCCCACACCCACTCCACGAGGGTGGGGGCGCACCCCCTGCCTCGTGGGCCCCCTATTGCTCCACTGACCTCAACTCCAACTCTATATGTTCATGTTCAGGGAGAACAAACAGAGAGAAGGATTCATCACGTTTTACGATACGGAGTTGCCGCCAAGCCCTAATCTCTCTGGGGAGGGCTGATCTGGAGTCTGTTCGGGGCTCCAGAGAGAGGAATCCGTCACCATCGTAATCATCAACCTTCCTCCATCACCAATTTCATGATGCTCACCGCCATGCGTGAGTAATTCCATCGTAGGCCTGCTGGACGGTGATGGGTTGGATGAGATTTATCATGTAATCGAGTTAGTTTTGTTAGGGTTTGATCCCTAGTATCCATTATGTTCTGAGATTGATGTTGCTCTGACTTTGCTATGCTTAATGCTTGTCCCTAGGGCCCGAGTGACATGATTTCAGATCTGAACCTATTATGTTTTCATGAATATATGTGGGTTCTTGATCATATCTTGAAAGTATATAGTCACCTATTAGGTGTTATGATCCGTTAACCCCGAAGTGACAATAATCGGTATACTTACCGGTGATGACCGTAGTTTGAGGAGTTCATGTATTCACTATGTGTTAATTCTTTGGTCCGGTACTCTATTAAAATGTGGCCTTAATATCCCTTAGTTTCCAAGAGGACCCCGCTGCCACGGGAGGGTAGGACAAAAGATGTCATGCAAGTTCTTTTCCATAAGCATGTATGACTATATTCGGAATACATGCCTACATTACATTGATGAACCGGAGCTAGTTTGGTGTCACCCTATGTTATAATTGTTGCATGAGGAATCACTTGAGAATATTCTTTGGCTCCCCTTGTGTAGAATCAATAAATTTGGGTTGAATACTCTACCCTCAAAAACTCTTGCGATCCCCTATACGTGTGGGTTATCAACACTATTTTCTGGCGCCGTTGTCGGGGAGCATAGCTCTATTCTTTGAGTCACTTGGGATTTATATCTGCTGATCACTATGAAGAATTTGAAAGATAAAAGAACCAAGATTTTTCCCTCAACAACGAGGGGAGGTAAGGAACTGCCATCTAGCTCTGCACTTGATTCACCTTCTGTTTTGAGTAAACTTGTGACACCTACACCTTCTATTCATTCTGATATGTTGCATGTTATTGATGATGCCACTTCTGCTTTGCATGATACTTATGATGAAACTACTTCTATGCTTGATAATACTGTGCCACTAGGTGAATTTATTGATGAACAACTTGCTAGGGTTAGAGAGAATGAAATTATTGAAATTGATAATATTGATGAAAGTGATGATGAAGATTCTCCTCCTAGATATGAATCGCCTGTTGTGCCTGAGGGTTATGTTATGGATGAAGAAACTACTAGAGACTTTTTAGCTTGCAATAATATATGTGATCTTAAGAAATTATTAGCCAAGCTTAAAGAAAAATCCTTGAATGCTAGAATGAAATATGACCCTGCTTTTGCTACTTCACCTATCTTTATTTCCGATTAATATTATGATTTCTCTGTCGATCCTGAGTTAATTACTTTGGTTGAATCTGATCCTTTTTATGGCTATGAATCTAAAACTGTTGTGGCACATCTTACTAAATTAAATGATATAGCCACCCTATTCACTAATGATGAGAAAACTCACTATTACTTTATCCTTAACTTGTTTCCATTCTCATTAAAGGGTGATGCTAAAACATGGTTTAATTCTCTTGATCCTGGTTGTGTGCGTAGTCCCCAGGATATGATTTATTACTTCTCTGCTAGATATTTCCCGGCTCATAAGAAACAAGTTGCCTTAAGGGAAATATATAATTTTGTGAAAATTCAAGAAGAGAGCCTCCCACAAGCTTGGGGGAGGCTTCTCCAATTACTTAATGCTTTGCCTGATCATCCTCTCAAGAAAAATGAAATACTTTATATCTTTTATAATGGACTAACCGATGCTTCCAGAGACCACCTGGATAGTTGTGCTGGTTGTTGATATGTCCATTTTGCATCATGCTTTTATACAGATATTTATTGCATTATGGGCTGTTATTACACATTATGTCGCAATACTTATGCTGATTCTCTCTTATTTTACAAGGTTTACATGAAGATGGGTAATGCCGGCAGCTAGAATTCTGGGCTGGAAAAGGAGCAAACATTAGAGTCCTATTCTGCACATCTCAAAAAGTCCTGAAACTCCACGGGAATTATTTTCAGAATATATAAAAAATATTGGGCGAAGAAAGTACCAGAGGGGGACCACCCACCGTCCACGAGGGTGGGGGCACGCCCCCTGCCTCGTGGGCCCCCTGATGGCCCTCTGATGCCCATTTTTGGCTACATGGAGTCTCTCGTCCAGGAAAAATCATAAGCTAGCTCACGGGACAAAACTCCGCCGCCATGAGGCGGAACCAATCTAGGGCTCCCGCGGAGCTGTTCTGCCAGGGAAACTTCCGTCCGGGAGGGGTAAATCATCACCATCGTCATCACCAACGATCCTCTCATCGGGAGGGGGTCAATCTCCATCAACATCTTCACCAGCACCATCTCATCTCAAACCCTAGTTCATCTGTTGTATCCAATCTTTGTATCCAAACCTCAGATTGGTACCTGTGGGTTGCTAGCAGTGTTGATTACTCCTTGTAGTTGATGCTAGTTGGTTTACTTGGTGGAACATCATATGTTCTGATCCATTATGCATATTAATACCCCTCTGATTTTGAACATGAATATGCTTTGTGAGTGGTTATGTTTGTTCCTGGGGACATGGAAGAAGTCTTGCTATAAGTAGTCATGTGAATTTGGTATTCGTTCAATATTTTGATGAGATGTATGTTGTCATCCCTCCAGTGGTGTCATGTGAACGTCGACTACATGACACTTCACCATTATTTGGGCCTAGAGGGAGGCATTGGGAAGTAATAAGTAGATGATGGGTTGCTAGAGTGACAAAAGCTTAAACCCTAGTTTATGAGTTGCTTCATAAGGGGCTGATTTGGATCCATATGTTTCATGCTATGGTTAGGTTTACCTTAATACTTTTGTTGTAGTTTCGGATGCTTGCAATAGGGGTTAATCATAACTGGTATGCTTGTCCAAGTAAGGGCAGTACCCAAGCACCGGTCCACCCACATGTCAAATTTTGAAAGTACCGAACGCGAATCATATGAGCATGATGAAAACTAGCTTGACGATAATTCCCATGTGTCCTCGGGAGCACTTTATGTCGTGGAATTGTCACGCCAGATGTCCTAGCAAAAGGATTTATTCGCGGGGCCATTGCAACTAGGAAGCTTAAAGGGGTTAATCGGGACAAAGGACATGAGAGATTTTATACTAGTTCAGCCCCTTACGATGAAGGTAAAAGCCTACATCTAGTTGTGTTTGGAATTGCTGGGGTTTCGATCTCCAAGAGGCTAATCCGCCGGCTTGGTTATTGATCTCTTCTTTCTTTCCCTAAGCCGCCACCGGGTCGTCCCCTTATATACACGGGTTGACGCCTGGCGGCCTACGGAGTCCCGACCGGCTCATAAAACGTGTCCAGCTCGGTGACTTCTTTTATATGCCTTTCTTTAGAAGTCGTTCCTTACATACGGTGGTTTACAATATTTGGCCTTAAGCCGCCTCTGGGCTTAGGCCTTCTATAAGCCTTAATAAACTATCGCCTTGAATGTTACTGGGCTCCCTTTTGACCCGCCATTGGGGCTGACCCGCCCCCCCCCCCCTGTGCGGGTCATACCTGGTAGCATATCCCCAACATTAGGCCCCAGGTTGACCTTGAACTTTGTTCTTTGTCAATCTTCAATACTTAGAAAAAATCCATCTTCCTCTCTCCGCAGAAATTCTTGTAACCCGCCATGACGTCATTTCTTGAAAACATGAAAAACTATTATGATGTCATCTCTCAACGGATCTTATCCTTTAATGCCTTTCGAGAATCAAGGCGTCCGTTTAGTTGGATAATCATTATTCGGGTCTTCCTCGATTTTCGCGCCTGCCTGTTCGCTTATCCCCTTATAAATAGGCACGCCCCGGTCTTTCTCATTCTTCTCTCTTCTTCGTATTCTTCCTCTCGCAACCCCTACTGTTGCTCGAGCTCCGACACCGTCAGAGAGCACCTCACCTCCATCGACTTTGGCCGCTGCCTCGACTGGAATAGGTCCAGAGAACGGCGGTGACTCTCCGCGGAAGATCTGTGGCTGTAAGCGTTTCCCTTCTTGCTCCTCGGATCTGCATTAGGGCTTTCTAGGTTTCTGCATGTTCTTCATAGTTCATCACAGTTTCTTTGTAGTTCTTCCACTGCATCCTCTTCTTGATCCAAAAAGAGATATATACTTGTGCGGTAGTTTTTTTGTGCCTACTCTTGATACTAGTAGATCCCTTTTCCCAGTATAAAGGCCTCATTAGGACTCACAAACTCACCTGTGCTAAACATTTAGGTCTAGAATATTTTCCATTTTGAATAGCCATTTGATCTGGAATAATATCAAGCAATTAGGAAACTTGTTTGTCTCAGCACTTAGCCGAATCTGCTTTCTCAAATATCTGTAGTCATGGCGGCTTATTGCGCCGACTTACTTTTCCTTATATGACATTAGACCTTACTTAAGCCGCCATTACTCCTTTGTACCATCATCACTTAAC
Organism: Triticum aestivum; assembly: GCF_018294505.1. NCBI lineage: Eukaryota > Viridiplantae > Streptophyta > Magnoliopsida > Poales > Poaceae > Triticum > Triticum aestivum. Next base: position 341,458,263 of record NC_057812.1, on the reverse strand, counting down.
TTCACCATTATCATTGAATTGAACCGGCATGTTGCTTTCTTTTCAGTTCGTCTTTTCAACATCATGCCATCAAAAGTACTGACTGTCTGCAACTGGGTTCCCTCAACAGTAACTGAGGATAATTTGAATGACTTCTTCTCCATAGGATTTTTGCCAGGGAAGAATGTTATGTCTTACCGTGCACCTGACCCGGATGAGGAACGGCCTAATCCAAAAGATGGTGAAGTCATTGTCTTTTCTGACCACATGAACCGTGGCTTTTCACCACCCGTCTCAAAGTTCTTCGGAGATGTCCTCCATTTTTTCAAACTCCACCCTCAAGATCTCGGGCCCAATTCCATATCCAATATCTACAATTTCCAAGTTCTCTGTGAGGTGTACCTTCAAGAAGAACCGACTGTCGAACTCTTTAGAGAGTATTTTTATCTGAACCGCCAGAACGAGTGTACCAATGGCCCTAGCTTGGAACTTGGAGGCATCTCAATTCAGCATCGACAGGGCGCCGTCTTCCCTCTAATAGTCTTGCCGAGTCATCCCAAATACTGGAATCAGACTTGGTTCTATTGTCAAGACACTTCACCAGAAAATGAGAAGCCACTGTCGGGTTATCGCGCAGAGCGTCTTGACTCCAAGTTTGCGCTCCCTGACAAACTCACAGCCGTCGAACGCAAGAATCTTATGCCATCAATCAAAAGGATTAACGCCTTATTGGGGAATGGCTTAACCGGAGTTGACTTGACCCGTTGCTGGGTCTCATGGCGGGTCATCCCTCTAAGGCGTCGATCCAAATTGATGTATGAATATGGTGGTGGCCCAAACGACTCTCTTCGTCACAGCTCCGTTCAACTTACTGAAGAAGATATTGTTTCAATGTCAACTCTTTTGGTGAACGGCAATTATGAAGACTGCAGTAAAGTTGGGTTAAACCCCTTCTGCAAACTTAACCCGGCGCCAGAGGTAAAGAACCTCTGACCTCTTTCTCTTTGTATTTTTCTCAGCTGTTTTAAATACCTGCATGACCTTTCATCTTGTTTATTTGTTTACAGGACAAATCTGATTTCTGGAAAGCCAAGTATGAGCATGAAGCCGCCAAGAAGGCTAGAGTCGCTGCCATGACCGCCAAGAAGACGACCCAAAGGTCTAAGAAGAAGAAGACCACCGTTGAGGACCTGTTAAAGCTTGACGATGATACTTCTGAGTTGGAGGTAGCCCTTGACTCCCTTGGCCAGTTTTTTTAATAACCTTATTGACATTGATTATTGCTAGGATGACACGAGGGCCAGTCAGGCCGGAGAAGAAGAGGTAATTATTTCCTCCGACTCAAACCATTTGCCGAGACAGAAACTTCGACGGGTAACCCGGAAAGTAAGGTTTTCGCACCCTTTGGCTTATTTGGACCCTCATTTTATTTTGAAAAAACAGCAACACGAGAGCTGTCGTCAAGCCCGGAACAATGATGAGCCGCCTTCTGTTGCACAACAAACTCCTCATAAACGCCAAAATGAGGTCCCTTTTATACTCCTCTTCGGCTTTCATTAATGAATCTATTCTCTTGTGTTACTGACATTATTTGCCTTTTGAAGGAGGTTTCTCGCTCTTCTGGCTACTCATCTCAGACGCAATTTCTGGCTTTCAAGACTGCTCCTGGGTAAGAAAAAAAATCATCTTTCCTTTATGTCTTTAAAAATTGCACCATTACACTAATTGTCTTATAAAATCTTTCTTAGTGGTCAATCCAAATCCAAGAAGGCCAAAGTGGTTAAACCGGTGGAAGACCCGTCAGCTCTTGCACCTGAACCGGCTATGCCAACTTCTCCCCCTCAAACTGAAGTGCTAGAAGATCCGGCTGTGAGGGCTCAATGAGACCCTCCTGAACCATCAGCTGATGAGACCACTCTCAACCCGGCTATAACTGAACCGTCTAGTTCAGCTAACCCACCGACAACCTCTGACACTAACGTCCTGGTTACTGGTAGCCGGTTTGTTGAGCCAGGGAACCCCACCATATTAGCTCGACACACTGCCAAACAAGAAGCCTTAGAGAGGCAGAAGGTGCGGTTTCATGTCTCCCATTACACCCATCTCAATGTCAATGACGTGTTGTCCGGCTATCTCAGTCATGTGCACTCCAGCCGTGACTCAGAAATCGAGATGGTCAAGCAATTGCAGCTGAAGTATGAGGTATGCCTTCCGGCTTACTTATATTCTGCCAGCCCCCAAGTCTTTAGATTATGATAAAACCTGAATGATCTGTAGACTTATGATATAGGCTAAAGTTTTACCTTTAATTTTTTCTGAAGTCCAATAAGTAGTATAAACTTCACCTGTACTCCCCAAGGGCCGGTTCACTTGATCATAAATGAGCGGGTACTTAATTTCATAACTATCTTGTACCAAACCCAACAAATATTGTAATCCGGTTTAATCTTGAGAGACTTTCTGAATATCATGCATTAGCCCCCAAGTGCCAAGTGCTGTTACTTTGTAAGGTACTTGGGACTTGAAATATATCATTGGCATAAGAAATTATTTTGGCATACATTAGCCCCCAAGTGTCAAGTAGTTTTGCAGTGCAAAGTACTTGAGACTTGAATCTTCAATCTTGAAATTTTAGTTTAAACCTTGACACACCTGTGTATGTTTCATAGATCGCCTTATCTGAATTGGGTTCCCAAATAGCTGATGCCAAGAGGCAGAAATCAAGTCCGCTGATTCTAAACTTCAATTAAGTCTTGCTGAGACAGAAAAACTGAAAACCATCTTGACTGCCAAAAAGAAATCCTAGGCTGAAGAAAAGACGCTGCTGACACAACGCGCCGAAAAAGCTGAAGTGGCTCTTGAGGAGGTTACCACGGAGCTGACCGGTTTAAAGAACCGGGTGTCTCAAATGGTTTCCGCCATCTTTGGTAAGCCGTCTGTACTGATCTTTTATACCTTCGTTTGACCCGGAATATAAACCGCCAGCTGACCCCTTGTTTACAAAATATGTGCAGGCCCGCGAAGCAAGAATCTGAGCCAAGATAATGTAACTAAACTGAAGGTTGTCTATACTTTAGTGGAGCAGTTGTACATTGGCGCTCAACGAGCACTTGCCACTATCTCTCCTGCCAATCAAGGACCCAACAGGCTTAGTGATGTCTTGAAAAAGTTGTCAATCTTACCCGCCAAGTTCCAAGAATCAAATGATCCTATGCCAGAGCCGAAGCCTTGACTGCCTTGAGCCACTCCAAAGCCTGGGTGCCAGATCTAGACCCGGCGGATGTAGCCAGCGGGTATCCTACTGTGAAGGAAGACGGGTCTCCATTTGAACAGGATGAATTCGTTGCTTGTGTGAGAGGAGTTTGACCTCAGGCTACCATTCTTGGAGATGAAACCAATATTGACAAATATCAGCCAAGTTTGATTTGGAGAATAGGAAGATGGCAACTCCCTCGTACAAGGTGACAAATCTAATCCTGCCGGTTCGTCAACATACATTTGCTCCGGAAGTTGATCCGGTTGGCTTGATTGATGAAGAAGCAGAATTCATTGCCCTGAACGGTTTTGACTGGTCAAAATCCAGCTTCCAATCAGCAGAAGGAGGTGAACCGGCGAGGGAAGAGTGAGAACCATCTTCATGGGTTCTTTAGAACCTTATAATACATTTAGCTTGAAACAACCGCATAATTTGCCTATGCTATCGTGCATAAGATGCCGTGTGTGACTCTTTGCTTCTTGATGTCAATATATGCGTCACATTTATGGTTATCTCTGTAATATTTCGGCTCTGTTCCTGTAGAAAAGGAAAAAGCTGGCTTGGCGGCTTAGCACCGAACGGGTCAGAACACCCGGTATATAACCAATGGTTTATCATAGTAGAAGAAACAGAAACAGATGCGAAAATAAACAAGGTTGAAACAACCTTTGATTAACACAAAAACAACTATTCGTAAATAACAGTCATACCTATATTTTTTACCTCTGGACCACCGGTTTATATGACCCGGGTGATGAGATTGATAATCCAATCCATTTTTGAGAAGTCAATGCTTCTTCATGCCTGATGATCATCATGCCTAGGCGGCTTATTATCAAATAGTCAAGCCGGTGAAAAGACCGTGCTGATAATTTAAAATTGATACAATAAAATACCAGGAAGGCAAAATAGCAGTTTGCAAAATTAACTTTGTAACTAAAATTTGGGGGTTTCTGATTCGAATACGATTAGTAAACCGGACCAAAGGGATTAAGCTAAGATTCTAATACGATCATATAGCCCCTAGTGGCTTTGGCGTTGCGCCGATCAAGAAGGTACCGATAGCTATGTTCTCTTTGGTTCGAATACGACCTATGTTGTGTCGGATTTCGGGTTCCGGCAGACCCTTGAGGTTCGAACACTGGGGTGCACGTGGAGATTTCGCCTCCTACCTACCTGCACCCCTCCGCCTCGCTAAGATCTAAGCTAAGGAAAGAACAGCACAAGAAACACAGGATTTATACTGGTTCGGGCCACCGTTGTGGTGTAATACCCTACTCCAGTGTGTGGTGTGGTGGATTGCCTCTTGGGCTGATGATGATGAGCAATACAAGGAAGAACAGCCTCGCGAGGGTCTATTCTTGGTTGGGGGATGAACTGCTAGGGGGAGTTCAGTCACCCTTCTCTCTCTCTCTTCTCGATTCTCTCTCTGATTTCCGACCCCTTCTCTCTGTGGGTGGCTAGTCCTATTTATAGGAAAAGGCCCTGGGCCTCTTCCCAAATATTGAGCGGGAAGGGCGCCAACAATTGGTCATTTTGAAGGGAACATCTGGTACACTTATCCTGACTAAAGTTGGTCCTCGCCTGCCAAAGGCTCTGGTGGTGACGCTGGCTTGGGCTCCACAATGACTTCCTTCCTGCCATTGGACTGGTCTTGGTCTCGTTGCACCGAAACGGGTGCCTTTGCTTGATGCTCTCGCCTGCGCTTGCTCCCTTTGCACCAAAGAGGAAAGGTGGACACTGCGCGGGCTGGCGCCCGCCTGGTGCCCTTGGTCGTCATGGCTTTCATCACGGGCACCTCGTGAGGTATCCCGCCTTGAGCTCTCCGCCTCCTCGCGAGCCAGCCTGATGTGGCCGTGCCCGAGGAAGCTCCGTGTCGTCCGCCCCGCGAGGCTTGGCCCCTCGCAAGGGTCTTGGGGTTGTGTTGATGAAGATGGGACGTGTTGGGCCCCCTTTGAGCCACGCCGCAGGCCGCAGGCAGGCAAGTCTGGGGACCCCCGTTCCCAGAATGCCGACAGTAGCCCCCGGGCCCAAGGTGCGCCCGGACTTGGCCGTGCAGGGAGGCGAAAGGACCAGGGTGAAGCGCCGCGGGCCCTAACAGCCTGTGGCCTTGGGCGTCGTGTGGCGGTTGATTGGACGTGGGCGGCACTGTTCCCCCATGCCCCCTTATTTGGCGCCTTGCTAGGCGGACTCATAGTCATACATAGCCGCTCCCCTTTCTGTTGCTCGAGCGCCCTCTGTCCTTCCTCCGCTCGAACTCCAGCTTCCATCTCCAACCCAATCTCGAACCCCCCCTTCCTATCGCCATGGCTCCGACGAAGAAGGGAAGAGGGAAGAAACACGTGCCTCTGCCTTGCTCGCCACTGTTGGCGGCCCCTGCCGAGGGCTTGGGCAAGGTCAGCTTGGCTCTGGCTAACCCGCGTCCCACTTCTCCATCGACGGGATAGCCATTGAGGTCCTGTATTTTGCCGATGCCCTATGGGCGGGTCTGGTTCCCCCCTTTTCTGATTTCTTCAATGTCGTGCTTTCCCACTATCAGATCCACATGATGCATCTGGGTCCTGAATCCATCACTCTCCTTTCGGTCTTCGCCTTTGTTTGCGAGGCAATGATGGGCATCCTTCCTTCGGTTGCCTTGCTGCGCCACTTTTTCTCTCTGCGCCTTGTCGACCCTACCCAATGCTGGGTGTGCGTGAGCTTGGTTGCCGCGTCTGAGACAGCAGCCTCAGGGATTGACTTCAGGATCCCTCCGCCCGCGGCTGGGTTCCGCAAGCGGTGGCTGTATGTGGATGCAGGGGTACCCAGCCCCCTGCTATCGGAGCCAACTTTGCCTGTTGTCCCCAATTCGAGCTGGGGCCAGGAGACGCTTGAGAGCCCCTGACTCGTCTTCGTCAGGCACCGCTTCGTGTTCTTGAGGTCGCATGGCGTGACATCGCCCAAGGTGGTGAAGGAGTTCCTGCTTCGCCGCATTGCTCCTCTCCAACGCCACTCCCGCCGGATGTGGGCCTTCAGCAGGCGTGATGATCGTATGAGGCTCGAGGAGGAGGACCTAATGCCTGAAGTGCTGAGGAAAGTGCTCTTGATCCTGACTGGAGACTCCAACCCCGGCAGCATCCAGCAGGGAGGGGCCTCGTTGTACCTCTGCCAGAACAGGGGCGATTTTGTGAACCAGATGCCTGTCTTTGATGAGTGGGGGCCGCGCCCCGCCGGCCTCCAGGGGCCTCGCGAGAACCCAGTGATGGTGACTGCCCTTCCAGTCGGCCAAGGCGACTCTTCATCAAGTGGCGGAGCAGGGAGGCATGAGGCGCCAGAGGCCGAGGGGGCTCCCGGCGGGGTGATAGCACTGGGCGATGCTCATGAGGGAGCAGCTCTTGGGGCCCGTGCTGCTGAGGCTGAGGGTGACAAGTAGCTGCCCTCAATGCCTGCGACTGAGGCCCCTGAGGCTCCAACTGCTTCTCTTGGCGAGGCGATTGGCAACGCGCATCAGGCAGGCGCCCCTGACGCAGATCGCCTTGATGCTCCATCTTTGTCGCAGGTTGATCCCTGCGCTCAACTCTTGGCCGCTTCCGCATGGACTTTGAGGCCCTCCGGAAGAGAAGGGAGGCCCTGGGCGACGATTACCCTTGTCGCCTGCTGAAGCGTAGGAAGTACTTCGCCATTGATGAGTAAGCCTTCTCCTTTCCCGGCTCCCGATCCTTCTGTTGCTTTTACTGATCCTTGCTCCACAGGCCCCTTCCAGCCGAGCTCGCGGAGACGGCTGAGGTGCCGCCCCCCTTGGCTTCGCCCCCTCCACTATCCTCAAGCGCTCCGAGCAGCAGAGCCCTTGTGGTGAGGGCGATCGGAGAGGCGAACCGTCCCGAGGCGCATCGTGGCCCTGCGCACCTCGCGATCCTCCTTCGCGGGCCTTCTCGTGGCATAGCAAGCCTGCTGTGGGCTTCTCGGCTGGTCGTGGACCGCGATTGGCTGAGGCGCTCCCTGCGCTCTTCATCTGGGGACGGGCTGGCTCCAAGCCGGGCTTCTGGCGGGGCGTGCCCGGCCGTCGCGAGGGTGCCAGCCCCCAGCCCCCTGCCCGGAGGGGGAGTGCTGATCCGTGGCCCCTGGCGCTTGCTCGGGGCAGATGATGGTGTGGAAGACGTGCTCGAGCGCACCCGGGAGCGTCGCGCTCTTCGTCGAGGATTCCTTCGAAGGGCGGCTGACGCGGTGAGCCTGCTTGGTGAGGAGCTTGCTGATGAAGACGCGCGCCTTGAGGCCGAGGGCCTGCGCCTGGCTGAAGAGAGGCGCGAGCTGGAGGGTGCCATCGCCCTTGCGCGCCGTCAGCGCGATCTTGACGACGCAGAGGCCAAGGCGTCGCTGGTGGCCTCTCGGGAGGCCCGATCTCGGGCCACTGAGGAGGCCCGGGAAGCTGACCGGTGGCGAGAGGCGGCGGAGGAGCAGGCTCGGGAGCTCCTGGCCTGGTGCCACTCACTGGAGGAGCAAGTGGAGCTACGCAAGACAGCCCTCGCATCGATGAAGGTGGCCTCTGGCGACCCAGCACAGCTCCAGAAGCGCAAGGAGGCACTGACGCTGGAAGCCGCCGAACGTACCCGCGAGTACGAGCGCCTGGAGATGAGGGGGCTATTGGTGACGCAGGTGGAGGATGATGTCGCTGCACGGGAAGCCTGCATCTTGGAGGAGGTCGGACGTTGGGTGGCGATGGCGCGCTTGAGCCTCGAGCACGAGTTCGAGGAGAGGCTGGAGTTGATCCGAGCCGAGGCTGAAGGTAGGACTGCTGCCTTGAGGGCCAAGCTAGAGGAAGCGACGCAGCGGGCTGATGCTTTTCAGGCCGCCCTTGAGGTAGCGCAAGGTACGTCAGCGGCGGATCCTGGAGCATGAGCACGGCCCCATGCTCACCATGCTCCGGGAGAGAGCCAACACAGCCTTGGGAAACTTCTGCGAGGCGGCTGTTGGCGAGCCACACGCAGTCAACTACGCCGGCAACCTTCAGTTCTTCACCGACATGGTGACGCAGCTCGAGGCGCGGTCGGTCAGGGCCGACAGGTTGGTGGAGGAGAGGAGCCGCGCCCTGCTCGGGCGCGCCTTTTCTCGCGTCTTCAGCCATCTCCGGAACATGGATCCCCACTTCGACTTCGACGCCGCCATCGCCCCAGTCCCCCAGGCTGTCTGAGACGACCTGGCACACTGGGTGGAGGACAATGTGGATGCTCTTGTCAGGGCCTTTGCTTCAGACAACGACGGCGTGATCGTGGCTGCTGACGAGGGCGGTGTGGTGAACGGCCCTGACGCCGCTCGCGGCGACGCAGACAGTGATGGCGAGTTCAGCTACGCCAACAACGGTTCGGGTGGTGCTCCTGAGGACGCATTGGTGGATTTATCTAACTGATCATGCATCGTTCCTGTTTCCTTACCCTGCATGAATAGAACTCAGGTTTTGGCCTGATGGTTGTGAGAGCATTTTGGAGGGGGGGCCCCTCATGTAAAACTTGTGTTCATCGTATTAGTAGACGTTACATTGCCCATGCGCCCGCGCCAAGTGGTTGGCTTAAGCGACACGCTGGTCGGCTAGTTTACCTTTGTCCCGTGCGGGCCCTGAGGTAGCCTGTGGGAGGCTATGGTGTCCCGAGTGTTCCCTGATCGAATCCGTAGGATTTGCAGTAAAAAAACCTCTTGAGAGGACGCGGCGGCGGCAGTCTGGGCTGCGCGCAAGCTAGGCTTGACCCGGCTCGCGAGGGGCTCACGAGGGGAGGCAGCTGAGGCGAAGTGGTAACCAAAACGTGAGGAATTGCTCGAACGAGACTAAGCACCCCTTCCCCGAACACACGCAAATCTCAAATTCGAATCCAACTTAAATCCAGTGGGGGAAAGCGACAAACAAAGGGAAAAGCAATGAAAGCAGACAAAAGGCCGCGTCCGGCACCTAATCTAGTCTTCGACGTCTTCTCACCAGCGCGGAGCTAAGTGCTGCCAGTGGGCATGCGAGGGAGCCCCAGGGCCTGAGGCCGGCACCCCTGAGACTCCGGGGCATGTACAGCCCCACTCATTATTACGTGAGAGTGTCACGGGGCGGCGAGCTTCATAGGCACTGGGCCTTCTTCACAGGAACCGGCCTTGCTTCATATCGCCAGACGAGGGCCCCGCCTTGCGCCACACTCTAGTGCCATCAACGACGACCGGAAACCAGGACGCCGCCTATGGGGTAGAGCGGTCGCCAGCGGTTCCCCCGACGACCATGGGTCCTCCGCCAGGGGCAGGCCCTGAGGCACCCCCCCAGCAGAGGGCCTACCTCCTGAGAAAACCTTGCTCCGAACGCCGCCGTGGTGATGTCGGATCTCGGCCCCTCTCCTACAGCTCCCTGTGACCTCCTCCCGAGGGGTAGGAGACTGTGGGAGCGGGGCTGCTGCTCGCTGTGGCGACCTGCACCTCCTGCGATCCATGATTAGCGTATGCTTGCTCCTGAGGAATTAGCGGTACCCGATAATCGTTGCCTCCAGCGTGGCCAGTGGGACCATCCCGGGGCTCCTGGAAGGGCTCAGCTTCTGGTGCCTCGTCCCCCCAGCTTGCTCTGAGGAGCGAGCCTTGTTCGCCTTGGTGAGGGTGTCCTTGGTCCATCATGAGGGGCACATATTCTTCTGGCGCCGTCATCCCGAAGGCCATGCCGTAGTGCTCCGCGTGCCACGCAGCTCTGCTTGACGCGCCCACTGTGGGGTGGTAGCACGGCTGTCCAGTGGGGCCGTGGGTCGCGTCGAGTCCTTCTTCTTCGCGGACCGGGAGCGGGGGTAGCGCCGCCGCCGGTCCGGTGCCGACAGCTTCGCTGGCGTTGGAGTAGCCCTGGAGCCCGCAGGCACGCGCGGAGCCCCCGCGCGGGTCGCCCTGGGCTTGAGATGGGAGCTGGGTGCAGAAGGGGTGAGCCCCTGAGGCGGCGAAACCCTGGAGCTCTGCCACCCGCTGCAGCAGCACGTCGCGGCCGCCCTCCAGTAGCCTGCACTGCAGCAGCTCTTGGGCCACCGTGAGCGCGGCCCTCGAGTTCGACTGTTCTCGGCGGTGTACGGTGTTGTGGTCGCGGCGTGATTGGAGGCCCTTGCTGCCGACCGCGCTTGCCATGGTGTGAGAGATGTCGAAGCCTGTCCGCGTCGCCCGCGGCCCGCAGCACCGTGCGGACCGCGAGCTGCCTGGGGCACGGGGTCGCCCGAGGCGAGCGGCTCTGCACGGGCGGGCCATGCTGCCCATGGATCTGGGTTGCCCGCCTGGTCGCCGGACATGGTGATGACGACGCGGCGGGGCACGAAGTGGTAGAAGGTGGATTCCGGCGCACCCCTACCTGGCGCGCCAAATGTCAGATTTCGGGTTTCGGCAGACCCTTGAGGTTCGAACACTGGGGTGCGCGCGGAGATTTCGCCTCCTACCTACATGCACCCCTCCGCCTCGCTAAGATCCAAGCTAAGGAAAGAACAGCACAAGAAACACATGATTTATACTGGTTCGGGCCACCGTTGTGGTGTAATACCCTACTCCAGTGTGTGGTGTGGTGGATTGCCTCTTGGGCTGATGATGATGAGCAATACAAGGAAGAACAGCCTCGCGAGGGTATGTTCTTAGTTGGGGGGATGAACTGCTAGGGGGAGTTCAGTCACCCTTCTCTCTCTCTCTCTCTTCTCGATTCTCTCTCTGATTTCCGACCCCTTCTCTCTGTGGGTGGCTAGTCCTATTTATAGGCAAATGCCCTGGGCCTCTTCCCAAATATTGAGCGGGAAGGGCGCCAACAATTGGCCATTTTGAAGGGGAACATCTGGTACACTTATCCTGACTAAAGTTGGTCCTCGCCTGCCAAAGGCTCTGGTGGTGACGCTGGCTTGGGCTCCACAATGACTTCCTTCCTGCCGTTGGACTGGTCTTGGTCTCGTTGCACCGAAACGGGTGCCTTTGCTTGATGCTCTCACCTGCGCTTGCTCCCTTTGCACCAAATAGGAAAGGAGGACACTGCGCGGGCTGGCGCCCGCCTGGCGCCCTTGGTCGTCATGGCTTTCGTCACGGGCACCTCGTGAGGTATCCCGCCTTGATCTCTCCACCTCCTCGCAAGCCACCCTGATGTTGTCGTGCCTGAGGAAGCTCCGTGTCGTCCGCCCCGCGAGGCTTGGCCCCTCGCGAGGGTCTTGGGGTTGTGTTGATGAAGATGGGCCGTGTTGGGCCCCCTTTGAGCCACGCCGCAGGCCGCAGACAGGCAAGTCTGGGGACCCCCGTTCCCAGAACCCCGACAGTTTGAACTGGAAGCCCCCAAAATACCCTTTAGAGGTTTTTAACGACCCTGATTCGAATACGATCCAAGTCGGACCCAAAATGGGTTAAGCTATGATTCGGATATGATCAAGAAGCCCCCTAGTGAGTTTGGCTTTGAGCCGATCAAGAGGGTTACGACAGCTATGTTCTCTTTGGTTCTAATACGACCTATGTTTGAATAGGAAGCCCCCAAATGATCATGAGGTTTACATCTAGATTCGAATATGATCATAAGCCAGACCAAAAAGGTTAGACTTGATTCAGATATGATCAGCTCCTTAATAATCATTTTAATAGTAAAAAAGAGTAAAGATATATAATTTTTGAAAGGGAAAAGGACAAAGGTCCTGCTTTATTACTTATCATAGTATATACAACGTCAAAGTATGTACGTGGTGAGACCGGTGGCTCAGGTGTAGTATGGCCGAAGTTGAGCAATGTTCCACGGCCGGCCGGTCTCTTCCTCGGACTTACGTGAGTCTTTGTGCTCTCGAACGTCAATGAGGTAATATCACCCATTGTTTAAGTTCTTGCTGACCACAAAGGGTCCTTCCCAAGGCAGGGATAGCTTGTGTGCATCTGATAGATCCTGGATGAGCCGGAGTACCAGGTCACCTTCTTGGAAAGTCCTGGACTTAACCCGGCGGCTATGATAACGGCGCAGGTCATGTTGATAAATTGTTGATCGAGCCGCTGCTAAGTCACTCTCCTCATCTAACAAGTCAAGTGCATCATGTCTAGCTTGTTCGTTATTAGCTTCAACATAAGCCGCCACACGAGGTGAGTCATGACGGATGTCACTAGGCAGCACCGCTTCCGCTCCATAAACCACGAAGAAGGGTGTATAACCTGTGGACCTGTTAGGAGTGGTGTTGATACTCCACAGTACCGAGGGTAACTCCTCTACCCAACAACCCGGCGTCCGTTGTAAGGGAACCATGAGCCAGGGTTTGAGACCTTTTAAGATTTCCTGATTTGCTCTCTCGGCTTGCCCATTAGATTGAGGGTGAGCTACAGAAGAAACATCAAGACGGATATGCTCACGTTGACAAAACTCCTCCATAGCCCCTTGGGATAAATTAGTGCCATTGTCAGTGATAATGCTGTGTGGAAAGCCAAAGCGAAAGATCACCTTTTTCATGAACTGAACCATTGTGGCCGCATCACACTTACTCACTGGCTCTGCCTCAACCCACTTTGTGAATTTATCAACTGACACTAAAAGATGTGTCTTTTTATCCTTATACCTTTTGAAATGTCCAACCATGTCAAGCCCCCAGACCGCAAACGGCCATGTGATTGGAATCATCCGCAACTCTTCAGCCGGCACATGCGCTCGTCGTGCAAATTTTTGACATCCATCACACCTACTGACCAGATCCTCTGCATCAGCTTGAGCCATCAACCAGTAAAAACCATGACAAAAGGCTTTGGCCACAAGAGATTTTGACCTAGCGTGATGACCACAATCCCCTTCATGGATCTCATGAAGTATTTCTTGGCCTTCTTCAGGAGAAACACACCGCTGAAATGCTCCAGTAATGCTGCGATGGTATAACTCTGCGTCAGAAATCGTCATTGTCACAACCCTAGCTTAGACCTTGTCTCTCTTTGCATAAGCATCCATGCGTGATGTTTAAATTTTATGAAACCTTGAAATGGGGATCGATTAAACCCTAGCACCAGAAAGAATTCAATAGGATGAAATAAAATCTTTTTCAAGAACCCAAAATGCCCTTTAAAAATGTTCATGATTTTCTTTAAAGGTGAAAACCTCTGCCAAAAATCATGAGCATAATTGTTGGCCATTTATGGATTTTTGAATTAACCCATACTATATTTGAATTGGGGCATTTGAATTTTACAAACATTTTAAATGCTACAAATATTCTGAAGTCACTTGAGGGCCTCTGGATTAATTCAGTTAGTGCCCATATTCATGTTTAGAATTTAATAAAATGATTTACTTCTAAAACTAAATCAAAACAGAGAGGAAATAAATAGAAAACTGAAACAAAAGAAAAAGGACAGAATACCTACACGCACTTACCTGGCGCTCACCTGGCAGCCCAGCCCACCAGGGGCAGGGCGGTCTTCTTCCTCCCGCCAGTCGGACGCACAGCGCGTGCCCGACGCTCGCACGGCCACCGCATGCCACCTCTAGCCTGCTTGCTCGCTCTTCACGGCTCTAGACGATGCCACGCACCCCCTGACATCTCTCTCTCACACCGCAGCCTCTCCCCTCCCCTGGCTCCCTCTCTCTCACCGGCCGAGCGGCACCATCGCTGCCCTTCATCGCCCTCGTAGCCACCGGCCCTCCCTCGCTTCCCCGACTGGTCCATGAGCTCCGTGACGTCGTCCTAGACCCCCTCACCGAGCCATGCCCCGCCGGATGCCCTCGAACGCCGACCACGCCGTCTTCTTCAACCTCGGTCCGCCGAGATCGACCTCGCCGCCCTGCTCAGCTCCGACCTCCCCCGAGCCCGGTTCGATGTCCGTCGCAACCGCCGTGAGCTTCTACGCCGCCTCCCCCTCTTCTTTGCTTTGTTTGCGCCCTCTAACCGCCTCCCCAACCGGAGCCGAGACGCTTTGCCGCAAGAGCTCATCGTCGGGGTTGCTCCAGCGACCATTTGGTTGCGCCAATGTGCCAAACACGCTCGCCGCACCGCGTAGTGCCTTGCCCGCGCTTTTGCCCGCTACAGCCGCGCCCCCGTTCACAGTCGAGCTCCGGCCGCCGCCCAAGTGCTCGCCGTCGTCGACTCCGGCCTCCCCACGGCCTGCTGCTGCCTCCCCTGGATGCACGGGAGCACGGGCTCCCTTCTAGTGCCCTCAGCGCGCCCAACTGCTGCCCCTAGCGCCACTCCGGCGAGCCGCCGCCACTCTGGTTGGTCGCCGTCGGCTAAATGTCAGTGGGTTGACCGCTTTGACCGCCGGTGGTTTAGCCCCGGTTGACCAGGGGATTTGACCCCCTGGGTCTATGACATGCGGGCCCCGCCCAGGTAATTAATCTAGTCTAGGTTTAAATTTAATTAGTTTAACCTAGGTTAGTGCTAATTAAACTAGGTTAGTTTAGTTAGACACTGACACGCGGGACCCACTGGTCAGGTTTGACCTGGACCGTGCCCCGTTGACCTGCTGACGTCATGACAATGTCAGGCTGACGCAGTAATCCTTTTCTGGAATTTAAATAAATCTTAAATGATTTATTTATTTCGGAAAATATCCAAAACTTTGAAAAATCATAGAAAATAATCTATAACTCCAATGGAAATAAGTTATATATGAAAAATGATCAGAAAAATATGAAGAATCTATTTATGCCATTTTCTTGCATGTATGAGCAAGTTAAGCTCACTGTTTAGGACAAACAATGTAAGTGGCATTTGTTTATTCACATATGAAGTTTGAATTTGAACCTTGGGTTCAAACCAACTTCATCTAATCTGGACTCTAGTTACATTAGCTCAAACACAAGCATATTGCCATGTCATGATCATGCATCCTATTGTTGCATTGCATTGATTGTGTCCTTCTCTGTTTGCCAGTAACCATCCCCTCTAAATAGACGGTGTTTCCGACGACGTGATCGATGACACTGATGAAGAGCTATATTATCTTCAGAAGTGCCAGGCAAGCAAAACCCCCTTGTTCATTCCGATACAATCCCACTCTCTCGCTCCCGCTCTCTTTTACTGCATTAGGACAACAACGATTCAACTGTTACATGCTGCGGTAGTTGAACCCCTTTCCTCTGCATGACCTGTCATTGCCACAGTAAATAGATGAAACCCACTAGCATGAGTAGGAGTTGTTTGAGCCCTGATGTGCCTACTCATTCATGTTTGTTTGTCATGCCTGCTACTGCTTAGAGTTGAGTCAGGTCTGATTCATCGGGGGTGAATTGGAACGGTGATGAACATGTCCTACTGTGTGTGAGCTAAGTGTGTGAACACAATTTGGTAAAGGTAGTGGTGAGAGGCCATGTAGGAGTACATGGTGGGTTGTCTCATTGAAACCGTTCTCAGGAACTGAGTTCTGTGTTTGTGATCCATGAACAGCTACTACCACTCATTGGGATCCTTAATTGACCCTCTCGACTTATTAACTGCCCTAGTCCTCTGTCCAGGAGTTGCAGCTAGTTTCTGGTGTTTATAGGATATGTGTTGGCGGCCGTGCGTAGCGCTGACCCTAGGGGTGGGCTATGATGCGGTAGATACACCATGGCACAGTGTACCGGGCGCCCGTTTGGTGTCTCGGGAACCCTGCACACATCGTTTGGGGCTGTGAGCGAAACTCCGGCCGGATCTCCTCGCGGATGGAACCTGAATAGGCGATAAACCTGGACTAGAGACTTGTGTGGTTAGTCAGGTCGTGGCCGACTCCCTCGCCAGGCTTCCGCTTGAAGGTTGCCGAGATACACGACGTGTACATGGTGGTAAGTGGCGAGAGCGTGTGTGAAGAAGTACACCCCTGCAGGGTTAACATCATCTATTCGAATAGCCGTGTCCGCGGTAAAGGACTTCTGGGTTGCCTATAATGGTTCATAGACAAGTGAAAGTGGATACTCTAAAATGCGCAAGATAAGCGTGAGTGCTATGGATGGCGTTCTCGTAGGGAGACGGGAGCGGATACATAGTGGTGTATTGATATGGTGAATATGTGGACTGGTGTGCGCCACCTCAAAAGAGTTGCTTGCAGTCGTAGTTCAGGTTAGCCACTGAGTCAAAGCTGGCTTGCTGTACTCAAACTCCACCACCCCCTTTGTTGACACCGATGCATATATAGTTAGTTCTGGTGTAAGTCTTGATGGGTACATTTGTACTCACGTTTACTCAGCCTTCTTCTTTTGTAGTTGTCTGTACTCAGACAAGTTAAGCTTCTGCATGTGCTTGTTGCTTGTATGCTCTGTATGTCGGGTCATGAGACCATGTTTGTAATACTTGGCTCCTCGGAGCCTAATGAATAAATACTTTGAGTCGTAGAGTTATGTTGTGATGCCATGTTATATTTACACATATCGAGCATATTGTGTGTATGATTGAAATGCTTGATATGTGTGGGATCCGACAACCTAGTTGTTTATCCTTGGTAGCCTCTCTTATGGGGAAATGTAGTCTTGTGCTTCCATGAGCCATAGTAGTCCGCTACAGCCCGGTTCACCGGAGTCCTGCTAGCCCAGCACTACTGCTCCGAAACACTTGACTGGCCGGCATGTGATTCACTTCATTCATGTGTCTGTCCCTTCGGGGAAATGTCACGCGGTGACATCCGGAGTCCTGCCTAGCCTGCTACAGCCCGATTCACCAGAGTCCTATTAGCCTAGTGCTACAGCCCGGATTCGCACGCTGCTGACCGACATGCTCGATGTTGATTCATGTATGCATGTCCCCGTAAGTTAGTGCCACATTGGGTTCACGACTAGTCATGTCGGCCCGGGTTCTTTGTCATATGGATGCTAGCAACACTATCATATACGTGAGCCAAAAGGCGCAAACGGTCCCGGGCCAGGTAAGGTGCACCCGTGGGAATACCGTGCGTGAGGCCGCAAAGTGATATGATGTGTTACATGCTAGATTAGTGTGACTTAGGATCGGGTCATGAAAGCTTTGGTATCAGAGCATGACTGCCTGTAGGACTACCAAGCCAAACTGGTTGAAGTTGTGTCTAGAAATGCTTTAGTTATGTAAGGGAATTGATTGCGGAAGGGAACGTAAGGCTCTTTTTACTCCTTATACCTTATGCCTTGTGATCTGAGTCAGCCTCTTCTTTTCTACGGGGATTAAGAACTAGGCATTGTCATCTATCTATCGGGATGACGTGTTACTAATCCATTTACTTATAGGATTGATGGATTCAAGTCTCAGTTCAGTTTCTACTACTTCCATGTATTCATAGCTGGCCTCAGAACCTTGATATTGTGATGCTGAGTGGTCATGCCACTATTTTGCAGGATGTCTCAAATCTTTTTGAGCAATTATAGTCGTTATGCTGTCCGAGTCATCCCAGGTTAATAAATAGTCTGATGCATTTGCAAATCCTTTCTTTCCGTTCTCGATGTGCTTTTGGTCAGAATAAGCACACTAACTGGTGCGTTGAGGTACTCTATTGCCTCGACATATATGTTGGAGCTATTATTATGACCCTAGGTGTTTTAGGGAGTCACCTAGTAATCTAGCCATGTTTTGTGTTCCGGTGTGATGATTCTGGCCACCATTCTCGAAAGCATCCCGTGATGCCATTTAGTAGTAGGTATTCTATTCCTGGGTTCTTGAACCCGAGATTCACCCTACTTACCTCCTGTTGATAGTGTTTGCTCGTTCCTTTAGGATATTAGTAACCTTGTGACAGTCCTCGAGGTCTGTGGTATTTCTTTCTTCCAAATACCATGAACCATTAAGGCAGAAGTTCTTTGAACCAAAATATCACAATCAGAGTACTCTTGAGGAGTTCTCCATTCATAATTGTGATTCTGCCAGTTCTACCTTTCTGCATGGGTTATCTGGAAGAAACCTGTTGAACTTAGGTTCGACATATTAATCTATGCATCCACAACTCAGAAAGATATATGTCCTCTTGAGTTGTCCCTCTTCATTTGTATTCCGACCATCGCCTATCAATTGATAGTCAGGAGTAATTGTGCATCCGTGTTATCGATGCTTATTATTCTTGTGGTCCGTCAAGCCATTCTATCTCGGAATGACTAGGAGAAACAAACTCCTGTACCTCATCCATATCTAGGATTGGGTCAAAATAGTTGTGCTCCGCAAATCAAAATGCCAATCTAGCTTTTGATTCTGTTCTACCTAAAGTATTACCGTCTTATGTCAAGAATGTCATGAGAATTGCACAAGCTCTCATGAATTCCTGATATAGTGATACTCCTCGCCATCGTTGTTCATTCCTCGGTTCCTGTGTTATCGTAACTGGAATGCCGACAAGTGAATCGTGATGTGCGAAATCAATACTCCTAGCAACTTCGTTGCTTGGTAGTTAAAGGACAATATTCTCATCCTTAGCGTGTTGGTTACTGAACCATCGTTCTAAGATTGATCGTGCTACCTAGTCCTTATTTCTGGTGCACTTTTCGATCAATGAGTTGGGATAGTGTCAATCCTTGCTTATTTGATCATATCGTCTTGCCCTGAAAAGCAAGATTGTTCTCAAGATTAGTGACATATCGGTGGTTCATGATTTTCCGTATATCTTCTCGGAATTATAACCAGGTTGTCACCTGACTGCTATGTTGAGTTCGTGATCAATTTGGTTTATTATAAACCACCCCTTTCTCCAAGAATCTGTGTTGGATACCCCTGAGCTAGTTGGTTAAGCTAAACAACAACTTGGAGAGTTGGAAGATAAAAGCTGGTCTGACTTAGTTCATGTTAAGGGATATCTCTTGTGTGTGTGTGTGTGTTGAAGAAAGATGATATCTTCATCGATTGGTCCTCATGATCAGTTGTTGGATCTATTGTCTTGTCAAAACTTTGAATTGAGTATGGGCTATCTTCAAGTCAAATCAGAACCAACGATGTTCATAATATTGTCTTACTCATGCTTGATCCCTCGAACATACACCATTACATCTTTTGGTCTAACCAATGCTATCATCGTGTTCACATGATGGCGGAAGTCCAGTGATATGGAAATTCCGATGAGTTGCAGTTGACCCCATTAGCATCATTTTTTCTCCTCCATGATTCATGTTGAACATCAACCTAGTGTTGAAAACTTTGTAAGCAATGCCTTCGTGTTCCGTTCATGAAGCTTATGCTTGGATGAAAGAAGTGACTTTCTCCAAGTTCACGCGCATTAGGTGTAAGTTGCCGCCATGAATTTGAGGAAGGATTGTTTTGTTTCCCTTGGAATCATCCCAAGTCAGTCATGCATACGTGCGAAGTATTCTATGGTTTGGTAGATTAATTACCTCCACTCCATATGTGTTCCTAGCACACCAAGCCATTGATTGATTTGTTCAAGGTGAAGAAGTTCCTTCTTAAGAATCATGACTTATGTTAGGACTTCGCTACCGTCGTTAATGGTTCCCCTCCGGAACTCGATAGTGTTTTGTTGTAAGACTACTATGTGGTCATGCTTGTCTGGAATAGCGTGTTCACATGTATGTAGCAGAACCAGCTCATGTTTTGGAGCTTGCTATCGTAGTTCATTTCCCGAGAATCTCGCAACGTCATCCCGTTGATTTGTGTTGCAAACTTTATTTTCCAGACATGATGTCTGAAATATCTTGTTACCAACCAGATCTGAATCTTAGGCAGATATGATGGTTGGAACATTCCCAACAATTGCATTCTATTCCCAGCTTGCACCCGCCTTTGTGCCATTTTGCTATGGTCTGCCTTCTCGGTATTTGTCATCCAGGATCATCTTCAAAAGTGGACTTACCTGGGCCCTATCCTTCCTCGATGATAAGCAGAAATCATCCATCATGTTATCTTCAACAAGGTAGTCCACATCATCCATTCTAGCCTGAGAATGTCATTCCTTTGAACTCCGCCAAACGATCGTTTGTGATCGCCTTAGGCTGGTATAAAGAGTTTCAATGATCTAGATTTCAAAAGTAATTATTTTCGCCATTTAAGGGAATAACTCTACGAGTCACCTCCCCCAAGGTGCCCCGTTATGGGATCATGGTAATTGTTTCCTCGCCACTTTGAAACCTATGCCCCATCTTACTCAAGCGTGGAATTGTTGTCTACCAAAATTGAACATTTGCCATCTGTTCCTCTCAACCCCTCCCTACGTGTGCTTTGTGTCTCTGCTCGAAAGATGTTATCCTGTCTCATCCCATGAGTTGATCATGAATTGCTTGATCTTCGAGAAGATCGATTCCTGTAGGGTTTCTTTCTGTCGTCATAGTTGGATGTAGATCTCGAAGGCAAGGATGTCAAGACCAATATGATGCAATGGATCAACATCTTCAAGAAATGCAGTTGGATCATGAAGATCGTGTTAGTCTGTGTCCCCTCTATCTTCTTACCTCACGTCTTGAATCTCGGGACGAGATTCTTGTTTAGTGGGGGTGAGTTGTCACAGCCCTAGCTTAGACCTTGTCTGTCTTTGCATAAGCATCCATGCATGATGTTTAAATTTTATGAAACCTTGAAATGGGGATCGATTAAACCCTAGCACCAGAAAGAATTCAATAGGATGAAATAAAATCTTTTTCAAGAACCCAAAATGCCCTTTAAAAATGTTCATGATTTTCTTTAAAGGTGAAAACCTCTGCCAAAAATCATGAGCATAATTGTTGGCCATTTATGGATTTTTGAATTAACCCATACTATATTTGAATTGGGGCATTTGAATTTTATAAACATTTTAAATGCTCCAAATATTCTTAAGTCACTTGAGGGCCTTTGGATTAATTCAGTTAGTGCCCATATTCATGTTCAGAATTTAATAAAATGACTTAGTTCTAAAACTAAATCAAAACAGAGAGGAAATAAATAGAAAACTTAAACAAAAGAAAAAGGACAGAATCCCTACACGCACTTACCTGGTGCTCACCTGGCAGCCAATCTGGCTAGCCCAGCCCACCAGGGGTAGGGAGGTCTTCTTCATCCCGCCAGTCGAACGCACAGCGCGTGCCCGATGCTTGCACGGCCACCGCATGCCACCTCCAGCCTTCCTGCTCGCTCTGCACGGCTCTAGACGACGCCACGCACCCCCCTGACCTCTCTCTCTGTCTCTCTCGCACCGCAACCTCTCCCCTCCCCTGGCTCCCTCTCTCTCACCGGCCGAGTGGCACCGTCGCTACCCTTCGTTGCCCTCGTAGCCACCGGCCCTCCCTCCCTTCCCCGACTGGTCCACGAGCTCCGCGACGTCATCCTAGACCCCCTCACTGAGCCATGCCCTGCCGGACGCCCTCGAACACCGACCACGCCGTCTTCTTCAACCTCGGTCTGCCGAGATCGACCTCGCCGCCCTGCTCAGCTCCGACCTCCCCCGAGCCCGCTTCGACGGCCGTCGCAACCACCGTGATCTTCTACGCCGCCTCCCCCTCTTCTTTGCTTTGCTTGCGCCCTCTAACCGCCTACCCCACCGGAGCCGAGACGCTCCGCCGCAAGAGCTCGTCGCCGCCGTTGCTCCGGCGACCATTTGGTTGCACCAATGTGCCAAACACGCCCGCCGCACCGCGTAGTGCCTTGCTCGCGCTTTAGTTCACGCTTTTTCCTGCTGAAGCTGCGCCCCCGTGGACAGCCGAGCTCCGGCCGCCGCCCAAGTGCTCGCCGTCGTCGACTCCGAGCTCCCCACGACCTGCTGCTGCCTCCCCTGGATGCACGAGAGCACGGGCTCCCTACTGGTGCCCTCAGCACGCCCAACTGCTGCCCCTAGCGCCACTCCGGCGAGCCGCCGTCGGCTAAATGCCGGCGGGTTAACCGCTTTGACCGCCGGTGGTTTAGCCCCGGTTGACCAGGGGAATTGACCCCCCTGGGTCTATGACATGCGGGCCTCGCCTGGCTAATTAATCTAGTCTAGGTTTAAATTTAATTAGTTTAACCTAGGTTAGTGCTAATTAAACTAGGTCAGTTTAGTTAGACATTGACACGCGGGACCCACTGGTCAGGTTTGACCTGGACCGTGCCCCGTTGACCTACTGACATCATGACGGTTTCAGGCTGACGCAGTAATCCTTTTTTGGAATTTAAATAAATCTTAAATGATTTATTTATTTTAGAAAATATCCAAAACTTTGAAAAATCATAGAAAATAATCTATAACTCCAATGGAAATAAGTTATATATGAAAAATGATCAGAAAAATAAGAAGAATCTGTTTATGCCATGTTCATGCATGTTTGAGCAAGTTAACATCACTGTTTAGGACAAACAATGTAAGTGGCATTTGTTTATTCACATATGAAGTTTGAATTTGAACCTTGGGTTCAAACCAACTTCATCTAATCTGGACTCTAGTTACATTAGCTCAAACACAAGCATATTGCCATGTCATGATCATGCATCCTATTGTTGCATTGCATTGATTGTGTCCTTCTCTGTTTGCCAGTAACCATCCCCTCTCAATAGACGGTGTTTCCGACGACGTGATCGATGACACTGATGAAGAGCTATATTATCTTCAGAAGTGCCAGGCAAGCAAAACCCCCTTGTTCATTCCGATACAATCCCACTCTCTCGCTCCTTCTCTCTTTTACTACATTAGGACAACAACGATTCAACTGTTACATGCTGCGGTAGTTGAACCCCTTTCCTCTGCATGACCTGTCATTGCCACAGTAAATAGATGAAACCCACTAGCATGAGTAGGAGTTATTTGAGCCCTGATGTGCCTACTCATTCATGTTTGTTTGTCATGCCTGCTACTGCTTAGAGTTGAGTCAGGTCTGATTCATCCGGGATGAATTGGAACGGTGATGAACATGTCCTACCGTGTGTGAGCTAAGTGTGTGAACACGATTTGGTAAAGGTAGCGGTGAGAGGCCATGTAGGAGTACATGGTGGGTTGTCTCATTGAAACCGTTCTCAGGAACTGACTTCTGTGTTTGTGATCCATGAACAGCTACCACCACTCATTGGGATCCTTAATTCACCCTCTCGACTTATTAACTGCCTTAGTCCTCTGTCCAGGAGCTGCAACTAGTTTCTGGTGTTTATAGGATATGTGTTGGCGGCCGTGCGTAGCGCTGACCCTAGGGGTGGGCTATGATGCAGTAGATACACCGTGGCACGGTGTACCGGGCGCCCGTTTGGTGTCTCGGGAACCCTACAAACATCGTTTGGGGCTGTGAGCGAAACTCTGGCCGGATCTCCTCGCGGATGGAACCCGAATAGGCGATAAACCTGGACTAGAGACTTGTGTGATTAGTCAGGTCATGGCCAACTCCCTCGCCAGGCTTCCGCTTGAAGGTTGCCGAGATACACGACGTGTACATGGTGGTAAGTGGCGAGAGCGTATGTGAAGAAGTACACCCCTGTAGGGTTAACATCATCTATTCGAATAGCCGTGTCCGCGGTAAAGGACTTCTGGGTTGCCTATAATAGTTCATAGACAAGTGAAAGTGGATACTCTAAAATGTGCAAGATAAGCATGAGTGCTATGGAAGGCGTTCTTGTAGGGAGACGGGAGCGGATCCATAGTGGTGTATTGATATGGTGAATATGTGGACTCGTGTGCGCCACCTCAAAAGAGTTGCTTGCAGTCGTAGTTCAGGTTAGCCACTGGGTCAAAGCTGGCTTGCTGTAGTCAAACTCCACCACCCCCTTTGTTGAAACCGATGCATATATAGTTAGTTCTGGTGTAAGTCTTGCTGGGTATATTTGTACTCACGTTTGCTTAATTTATGTTTTGCAAAGAGACTTCAGTCTCGCTAGTAGTTCCACGTGGACTTCGACGTTTAGCTTGTTACGTCAGCTACGATCTTGTGCCCTCGGCAGGGTCTCGTAGATAGTCAGGCTTCTTAGCCTTCTTCTTTTGTAGTTGTGTGTACTCAGACAAGTTAAGCTTCCGCATGTGCTTGTTGCTTGTATGCTCTGTATGTTGGGTCATGAGACCATGTTTGTAATACTTGGCTCCTCGGAGCCTAATGAATAAATACTTTGAGTCGTAGAGTTATGTTGTGATGCCATGTTGTATTTACACATATCGAGCATATTGTGTGTATGATTGAAATGCTTGATATGTGTGGGATCCGACAACCTAGTTGTTTATCCTTGGCTGCCTCTCTTATGGGGAAATGTAGTCTTGTGCTTCGAGGAGCCATAGTAGTCCGCTACTGCCCGGTTCATCGGAGTCCTGCTAGCCCAGCACTACTGCTCTGGAACACTTGACTGGCCGACATGTGATTCACTTCGTTCCTGTGTCTGTCCCTTCGGGGAAATGTCACGCGGTGACATCCGGAGTCCTGCCTAGCCTGCTACAGCCCAGTTCACCGGAGTCCTGTTAGCCCAGTGCTACAGCCCGGATTCGCACGCTGCTGACCACATGCTCGATGTTGATTCACGTATGCCTGTCCCCGTAAGTTAGTGCCACTTTGGGTTCACGACTAGTCATGTCGGCCTGGGTTCTTTGTCATATGGATGCTAGCGACACTATCATATACGTGAGCCAAAAGGCACAAACGGTCCTGGGCTAGGTAAGGTGGCACCCGTGGGAATACCGTGCGTGAGGCCGCAAAGTGATATGATGTGTTACATGCTAGATCAGTGTGACTTAGGATCGGGGTCCTGACAATCATTCATTTGGACCGCCAGGTTATCTGTCGGGCCAGGGTTTCATCCTCTGGTAACTCGCCCCGGGTCATGTAAGCCAAGAATGGTACTGTCCAATCTGGGATGACGTGAAGAGTCGCCACCAACTGTGCCTCTGGGTCAGGAACGGCTAAATCTACCTCTGTGGGTAACTTAACAGACAGGTTATGCAAAACATCCAAAAAGGTGTTAGGTGGCACCGGCTTACGCTGAGATCCCAACCAGCTTAAAGCATCGGCCGCTTCATTCTTCCTATGGTCAATGTGTTCCACCTGATAACCTTTAAAATGCCCTGCA
Source organism: Triticum aestivum (assembly GCF_018294505.1). Classification (NCBI taxonomy): domain Eukaryota; kingdom Viridiplantae; phylum Streptophyta; class Magnoliopsida; order Poales; family Poaceae; genus Triticum; species Triticum aestivum. The sequence goes on along the minus strand of NC_057812.1, from coordinate 341,433,234 downwards.
ACAGCATCGACTTCTCGGTGATAAGACGCCATGAGAGGGTCCTGGGAATCCCACTTGCCCGACACCTGTTGAGCCACCAAATCTGAATCACCAAGGCACCGGACCCGTCTTAGACTCATTTCTTTCGCCATCCGAAGACCATGGACCCAGGCTTCATATTCTGCTGAGTTGTTAGTACACGGAAACATCAATCGCAACACATAACAAAATTTGTCACCTCGAGGGGAAGTTAACACAACTCCAGCTCCTGAGCCCTCCAACTGTCTGGACCCATCAAAGTGAATCGTCCAATATGTGTTGTTTGGTTTCTCCTCTGGCATCTGCATCTCTGTCCAATCATTAATAAAGTCCACCAGCGCTTCAGATTTGATCGCAGTACGTGGTACATACTTCAATTCATGAGACCCAAGTTCGATGGCCCACTTGGCGACTCGTCCAGTAGCTTCTCTATTTTGAATGATGTCTCCCAAGGGAGCAGAGATGACCACAGTGATTGGGTGACCCTGAAAGTAATGTTTGAGCTTCTGGCTTGCCATGAAGACCCCCATACACGAGCTTCTGCCAATGTGGATATCTTTGTTTAGATCCAGTCAACACCTCACTGACATAGTAGACAGGCCGTTGGACCGGATGTTCCTTGCCAGCCTCCTTGCGTTCCACCATAATCGCCACACTAACAACTCGTGAGTTAGCGGCTACATATAACAATAGCGGCTCTTTCTCAACTGGAGCAGCAAGAACCGGCGGCTCAGCAAGCTGTTTCTTCAGATCCTCAAAGGCAGAATTTGCCGCTTCACTCCAAACAAAGTCATCTGTCTTTTTCATCATCTGATACAAAGGCATCACCTTCTCCCCTAACCGGCTTATGAACCGGCTCAGAGCAGCAACACGACCCGCTAGCCGTTGAACGTCGATGATGCATGTTGGTTTGGCCAGGGATGTGATTGCCTTAATTTTCTCCGGGTGAGCTTCAATACCTCGGTTGGACACCAAAAAACCCAAGAGTTTGCCAGCTGGGACTCCAAAAACACACTTGGCCGGGTTAAGCATCATCTTGTAGACCCAGAGGTTATCAAAGGTCTCCTTCAGATCTGTTACCAAGGTTTCTTCTTTTCTGGACTCCACCAGTATATCATCCACATAAACATGAACATTACGCCCAATCTGATTGTGAAGGCAATTCTGCATACACCGTTGATAAGTTGCCTAGGCACTCTTAAGCCCAAAAGGCATAGACACATAGTAGAAGGCTCCAAACGGAGTGATGAAAGTTGTCTTCTCCTGGTCCTTGACTGCCATTTTGATCTGATGATAACCTGAATAAGCATCCAGAAAACTCAAATGCTCGCAACTCGTCGTAGCATCAATGATCTGATCAATACGAGGGAGAGCAAAAGGGTCAGCTGGACAAGCTTTGTTTAAATTGTGTAATCCACACACATACGCCAGGTGCTGTTCTTCTTGAGTACAAGCACTGGGTTAGCCAACCACTATAGGTCAAAAACTTCCACAATGAACCCAGCTGCCAAGAATCGGGCCACCTCTTCTCCAATGGCCTTGTCCCTTTCCTCGTTAAACTGTCGGAGAAACTGCCTGACCGGCTTAAACTTTGGATCAATATTAAGAGTGTGCCCAGCGAGTTGTCTCAGGACACCCAGCATGTTAGAAGGTTTCCATGCAAAGATGTCCCGGTTTTCACGGATGAACTCGATGAGCGCGCTTTCCTATTTTGGATCCAAGTGGCACTAATGATGAACTGCTTGGATGAGTCGCCGGGCACAAAATCAATCGTCTTGGTGTCATCAGCTGACTTGAATTTCAACACCGGTGCATGCTCCGTTGTTGGCTTCTTTAGAGACGTCATGTCTGCCGGGTCAACATTATCTTTATAAAACTTTAACTCCTCTGTTGCACAAATAGACTCAGCATATGCAGCATCTCCTTCTTCACACTCCAAGGCTATTTTACGGCTTCCATGTACTGTAATGGTGCCCTTATAACCCGGCATCTTGAGCTGCAGATATACATAACATGGTCGAGCCATGAACTTGGCGTAAGCCGACCGTCCAAACAGAGCATGATATGGACTTTTCATCTTAACCACCTCAAAAGTTAACTTCTCCGCTCTAGAATCATATTCAACCCCAAAGGCTACTTCCAGTTCAATCTTACCAACCGGGTATGCCGATTTGCCAGGTACAACACCATGAAAAATAGTGTTGGATTGCTTAAGACTCTTATCAGTCAACCCCATCCGACGGAACGTCTCATAGTAGAGGATGTTGATGCTACTGCCTCCATCCATGAGTACTTTAGTGAATTTATATCCACCAACTTGAGGTGCCACTACCAATGCTAAGTGACCCAGATTATCATCCCGGGGAGGATGATCTTCTCTGCTCCACACAATAGGCTGTTCTGACCACCTTAAATAACGTGGAATCGCCGGCTCAACGGCATTGACATCCATCTTATGAAGCTTCTAGTCCCTCTTGCATAAACTAGTGGTAAATACATGGTATTGCCCACTATTGAACTGTTTTGGGTTGCTCTGATATCCGAACTGTTGCTGCTGATTACCTTGGCCGGGTTGTGGATTATAACCTCCCTGGTTACCCGTATGGCTTTGACCGTGAAAACCGCCTCCACATGAACCGGTGCCTGGGCCATGAAAGCCGCCCCTGCCTGAACCGCCGTCAGGCCCGTGGCTTCCATCAAATGCGTTTGAATTTTTAAATGCCTTCATGATTGTACAGTCCTTCCACAGATGGGTGGCTGGTTTCTCCCGGGTGTCGTGTCTTGGACAAGGTTCATTCAATAATTGCTCGAGGGTGTGACCTGACCCGCCAGACCGAGAGGGTTGCCTACCCTTCCACCGTTGGTTGTTGCCCTGTGCATTGGTGTTAGCCACAAATTCGTCAGCCTTACGTTTATTACCTCCTTGGTTTGCCTAGTTATGCTGGTGACCCTTGTCATTGTCATTCTTCTTTCCCTTCCCTATTTTTTCTTCATTAGATACGGGATCCTTGGTACTGTCAGAATCGGCATACTTGACCAGAGCCGCCATCAACTGGCCCATGTCATTGCAGTCACGCTTGAGCCGCCCCAACTTCTGCTTTAGAGGTTCAAAACGGCATTTTTTCTCCAACACTAAGACTGTCGAGCCGGCATCCATCTTATTAGATGAGTGTATTATCTCCTTGACCCGGCGCACCCAATGGGTTGTGGACTCACCTTCCTCTTGCTTACAATTAGTCAGGTCCACAATTGACATAGGTTGTTTGCATGTGTCCTTGAAGTTTTGAATGAAACGGGCTTATAATTACGCCCATGAGCCGATGGAATTGGGGGGCAATCCTTTCAACCAAGTGCGAGCCGTTCCATCCAACATCATAGTGAAATACCTAGCCATGGATGCATCGCTGACTTCCAACAGCTCCATCGCCATCTCATAACTCTCAATCCAGGCCCCAGGCTGCAAATCAGCCATGTAATTAGGCACCTTACGAGGCCCCTTGAAGTCTTTTGGGAAGCGCTCATTACGTATAGCCGACACCAGGCAAGGGACACCTCCTGTTCTTGTGGCTACTCCTGCCTCAACAGAGGTTGCTGGATAAGCCAGAAAAGTTTGATGAGCCGCCTGCTCAGCTGCCAGTTGAACCGCCCACTCAGCCTCTTGTCGGATCCTCTCCTGATCCGCTAAGTTAAGGGCTCCAGCCTGCACCGGCTCATGCCTGCGGGGTTGGTTACAGCGTTGAGCGTTGCTTGACATATCCGCTGAGTCCATATGCCTGATATAGCTCAGGCTCCGGCTCGGGCGAGGGGTTGAATGGATTCTGTTTCGACTATAAGAGTACGCATCCTACTGTGCCAGAGCCGTCTGAAGAAGTTCTCTCACCCTTCGTGTTTCGATCGTTGTCGGAGAGTCGCGTTCCATTGGGAGAGCCGCCAAACGAGCCGACGCAGCAATGAGGTTTTCCAAAGGATTGGAGAAGTGACCCATTGGTGTTGGCACATAATGAGGTGGAGCGGTATATATGCGAGGTGGTTCCATGGCTCGTGGCTGAACCGGTGCTCTGGGTGTCGTGATCTGATTTGCCTCTGACGGGTTACTTGGACCGACCCCGGGTGTATGGAAAAGGTTCCTAGGATCGAGCGTCAGAGGTAGACGTGACTGAGTTTTCTGATGCCTTCTCCTCATGACCTCGTTTGACGCATTCAGATCCACCGAGAGCAGGAAAGTCTCCGCTTGAAGCTGCTGAGCACGAGCGTCCAAAATCGCCCGCTCCGCGGCCATCCTGACCTCTTCTACTGCTAAATTTTCCTTGGCATGTGCCATCTCTTTGCGTACCCGTGCCACCTCCGCGTCATGCAGAGTCAACAGAGTCGTCAGCTTATCCATGACGTCCATTAGCATCTGAGCGGGGGGGGGGGGGGGGGGGGTCTCCTGATCCGGCCGCTGCCGACCCGGTGGTTGTTGCTGTTGCAGCCGTGGAGTTCTTCCTGGGCTGAGTGCCTTCCATGAAGACTCTGGCTCGATTCGGTGGCTCAAAGGGATCCGGAATACTACTGCCATTGGAACAGCCCCCGAGCATGCCATCCTGCAGCTGATACAAAGAATCCGTCTCGCATGTTGATGACGTAGCATCATAACAGATGGCCGTCTCACCGCCATCCACAGATCCTTCAGAATATTCACCGCCGTGGACGCAATCCACGAAGGCATGCCTCACGGCAGGTTGAACCCGGCGGATCTCGCGCGCTGAGCCGTCTCGACGAGGTTGGTGTGGACGTCTGGCTCAGGGCCCGATTCGCTGATCCGGCCGATGAAGACATGAATCCCGCCGAAGGGGACCCGGTACCCGTACTCAGTTGAGCCGGCCTCGAGGCCCCAGCCTTCGTCGTCAATGTAGAGCTTGCCACGAATACTCTTGGTCATCCGGCCCACAACGTATCCCTTGAGCCCTTTGAAGTTGCCCTTCAAGAACTCAAATCCACGGTGTGCTGGCCCCACGGTGGGCGCCAACTGTCATGGAATTGTCACGGCAGATGTCCTAGCAAAAGGACTTAGTCGCAAGTCCATCGCAACTAGGAAGCTTAAAGGGGTTAATCGGGACAAACGACGCAAGAATTATTATACTAGTTCGGCCCCTTAAGATGAAGGTAAAAGCCTACGTATAGTTGTCTTTGGAATTGCTGGGGTTTCGATCACCAAGAGGCTAATCCGCCGTCTTGGTTATCGATCTCTTCTTTCTTGCCCTAAGCCGCCACTGGGTCGTCCCCTTACATACACGGGTTGATGCCTGGCAGCCTACGGAGTCCCGACCGGCTCATAAAACGTGTCTGGCTCGGTGACTTCTTTTATATGCCTTTCTTTACAAGTCTTTCCTTACAAATGCGGTTTACAATATTGGGCCTTAAGCTGCCTCTGGGCTTAGGCCTTCTATAAGCCTTAATAAACTATCGCCTTGAATGTTATTGGGCTCCCTTTGTGACCCGCCATTGGGGCTGACCCGGCCCCTCCTGGGCGGGTCATACCTGGTAGCTATATCCCCAACAGTTTACTTTATATAAGAGTTTGTCCAGGCTTGTCCTTTGCTACAAAAAGGATTGGGCCATATTGCTGCACCTTATTTACTTTTACAATTTGTTACCCATTACAAATTACCTTATCACAAAACTATCTATTACCGATAATTTCAGTGCTTGTAGAGAATACCTTGCTGAAAACCGCTTATCATTTCCTTCTGATCCTCGTTGGGTTCGACACAATTACTTATCGAAAAGTCTACGATAGATCCCCTACACTTGTGGGTCATCAAGACTCTTTTATGGCGCCGTTGCCGGGGAGTGAAGCGCCTTCGGTAGGTGGAATTTGGTAATGAAAAATTTATATAGTGTGTTGAAATTTACTGTCACTTGTTACTATGGAACATAATCCATTGAGGGGCTTGTTCGGGGTATCTTCACCCCGACTAGTAGAGAAAAGAGTTTCTCCTCAACCTACTGAACCTACTGAATTTTTTTTACTTTGAAATTCATTCAGGTATGATAGAGAAACTGCTAGCTAATCCTTTTGCAGGTGACGGAACATTACATCTCGATTTGCACCTAATCTATGTGGATGAAGTTTGTGGATTATTTAAGCTTGCAGGTATGCCCGAGGATGTTATCAAGAAGAAGGTCTTCCCTTTATCTTTGAAGGGAGATTCATTGACATGGTTTAGGCTATGTGATGATATTGGATCATGGAACTACCAACGATTGAAACTGGAATTTCATCAAAAGTTTTATCCTATGCATCTTGTTCATCGTGATCGTAATTATATATATAATTTTTGGCCTCGCGAAGGAGAAAGCATCGCTCAAGCTTGGGGGAGGCTTAAGTCAATGTTATATTCATGCCCTAATCATGAGCTCTCAAAAGAAATGATTATTCAAAAAAATTATGCTCAGCTTTCTCTCAGTAATCGCTCCATGCTCGATACTTCTTGTACTGGATCTTTTATGATGAAGACTATTGAATTCAACTGGGATTTATTGGAAAGAATTAAACACAACTCTGAAGATTGGGACCTTGATGAAGGTAAGGAGTCAGGTATAACCCCTAAGTTTGATTGTGTCAAATCTTTTATGGACATCGATGATTTCCGTGAATTTAGCATTAATATGGACTTGACTCTGAGATAGTAGCTTCTTTCTATGAATCCTTTGCTACTCATGTTGATCTCCCTAAGGAGAAGTGGTTTAAATATAATACTCCCATTGAAGTAGAAGTAGTTGCACCTATTAAAATTGAAGAAAAGACTATCACTTATAATGATCCTGTTGTTCCTACTGCTTATATTGAGAAACCACCTTTCCCTGATAGAATAAAGGGTCATTGTCGGTGTCAAAACTGGCGGATCTCGGGTAGGGGGTCCCGAACTATGCGTCAAGGCTGGATGGTAACAGGAGACAAGGGACAAGATGTTTTTTACCCAGGTTCGGGCCCTCTCGATGGAGGTAATACCCTACTCCTGCTTGATTAATATTGATGATATGGGTAGTACAAGAGTAGATCTACCACGAGATCAAGGAGGCTAAACCCTAGAAGCTAGCCTATGGTATGATTGTTGTGTATGGAGTTGATTGCCTACGGACTACAACCCTCCGGTTTATATAGACACCGGATAGGGTTAGGGTTACATAAAGTCGGTTACAATGGTAGGAGATCTTTAATATCCGCATCGCCAAGCTTGCCTTCCACGCCAAGGAAAGTCCCATCCGGACACGGGACGAAGTCTTCAATCTTGTATTTTCATAGTCCAGGAGTCCGGCTGAAGGTATAGTCCGGCTACCCGAACACCCCCTAATCCAGGACTCCCTCAGTAGCCCCTGAACCAGGCTTCAATGACGACGAGTCCGGCATGCAAATTGTCTTCGGCATTGCAAGGCGGGTTCCTCCTCCAAGTCCTTCATAGAAGATTGTAAACACCAAGAGTAGTGTCCGGCTCTGCAAAATAAGTTTCCACATATTGCCATAGAGAGAATAATATTGACACAAATCAAATCTGCCGACGTATTCTGTAGTGCGTCATCACACTACGGCCAAGTCCTTTACTCGAATCATTTTTACTTTTCCACCTCAGCATGTTTTGTGAGGCGGTTTCCTTGGCACGTCTTGTCAAAGCAGAGATCGTGTACCCCCTTTATGGGATTCTCATCAATACGGACGTGGGTAATCCAACCACGCCATTTATCACGGCGCTTGGGAGGCAAGCGAGTTTTACTAGGCTGGTGGGGACGCACAACCCCATCCGCCCATATAAGGGGATAAGGATCCACCCTTTTTCCTACGCCTTATTCCTCTTTTGCCTATCCATCTCCTGTGCACTCGAGCTCCAGCGCCCAAGCCCGCACTTCCCACCTCAACCTTCTCCAGCAATGTCCGGAGCGGGAGGCAAGTGGATGGTCTCCTCCATCACGGAGGGCCATGTCAAAAAGCTAAGGAAGGCCGGATACTTTTCCAAAGACATCGCGCACCGGCTTCCCGAGGAGGGGCCGCTTCTCCCCACCCCAAGGCCCCATGAGAGGGTAGTATTCCTTCCCCACTTCCTCCGCGGACTGGGTTTTCCACTCCACCCATTTGTCCGGGGGCTCATGTTTTACTATGGCCTAGATTTCCACGATCTGGCCCCGAACTTCGTCCTCAACATCTCGGCGTTTATCGTCGTGTGCGAGGCCTTCCTCCGCATCTGCCCCCATTTCGGCCTCTGGCTCAAGACCTTCAACGTCAAGCCCAAGGTGGTGCGCGGCAGCCAGGAGGAATGCGGAGGCGCCGTGGCGGGCAAGATGGCCAATGTCCTTTGGCTCGCGGGCTCCTTCGTGGAGACCCTGAAGGGGTGGCAATCGTGGTGGTTTTACATCACCGAGCCGTGCGATCCGAAATGGATCGCAACCCCCGAGTTCCGATCCGGACCCCCCACGCGGCTTATGTCCTAGAAAGAGACGGGCCTGTCGTGGGGCGACGAAAAAGAGGTGACCGGACTGCAGACATGCATCCAGTCCCTCGTGAGCAAGCCGATCAAGATCGTCAATGTAGTCCAGGTTATGCTCATCCGCCGGATCCTCCCGTGTCAACAACGGGGCTTTAATCTGTGGGAGTTCAACCCGGCGCAGCACCAAACCCTTAACAGGCTCTTCGACACGACGTATGAAGATGTCTGGAAGGTGCTAACCAAAGGTGCCGAGGCTCCCACATCCGCTTCCGAGGACCGCGGATACAGCTCGCAGCGTCATGCTAGCGAGGTAAGCTATTTTCAGCTTTTACAGGATGTTAAGTTTTTTCATAGTTTGACTCTATGCGGGATCTAAGCTCCCTTACCTTTGACAGGCTTGGCGGGCGAAGTCCGGATCGATTAACTGTCCGGCTCCCTTGCCCGAAGACTCAACCCCCGTTCTACTAGCGAAGCTGCTGGTTCCGGCACCTTATGTGGTGCCCGAGAAGAAGGCCAAGAAGAAGAAGGCCACGGGGACTCGAAAGAGTTCCCGACATATGGTAGTGTCGGACTCGTCGTCCGACGAGTCCGAGACGCACTCCCCCCGTGAAGACGAGGAGGAGGAAGAAGAAACCTCTCCCCCCCAGCGGGGGGAGGAGAGAAGAGGAAGGCCACCCCAACGGGGGAGGCCGAGGGGTCTAGGAAAAGGAAGACCCCTCCGCCGGACTACGCCCCCAACGCCGAAGAGGGCAAAGAGGGGTGGCCAAACAGGGCCAAGCGTCTGGCGAAATCGTAAGTTTGGATATCAGAATAACTCATGATGTTCCTTTGTTGCACAGCGTTCCCTAATGTCGAACATAATTATGCAGCCTGCCCCGGGCCGAACTCAACGAGTCGTCGAGCGGCTCCCTCGATTCATCGGACGTGAACTCAGTTCCGCCCGCTGTCTCCCCCCGCACTGCGGACGATGCCGAAGTGGCGTCGCAACGAGCTCCAGGGCAGGAGGAGGTGGTCCTGGAGGAGCCGCAGGGCGACCTCCCAGACCCCAGGAGTAAAGGGGACAAGACCCCCCAGGGCTCCAAGTCCGGCTTTGTGCCGGACACCGCGCCGGAATCTTCAACAGTTCCGTACCGCGGTAGGCGAACTCCTTCCAAGAGGAGCAAGCCTTCTGAGCCGGCAGCCTCCGTCCAACCAGAGGTGCCGGACAATCTGCTCGAGGTGCTTGACGGCGCCTCCATCGACGAGGAGCACCATACTATTATGAGTATGGTGATCCAGAAGGTTTAGTCCGCCAAGAGCGGACTGAGTGAAGCTTGCGCTAGCCTCCTAACGGGCTTCGAGGTAAGTAAAAATATGTAAAAATATAACCGCATAGATAGTAGCCCCTGATGCTCTGTTTGGCGTTCGGAAAGAAAAGCCGAATAGAGGATCTAGTAAATTTCGCAGGAGTCTAACAATAAAGAGTCAATATGCGTGTGCAGGCTTCGCTGCTATCCACCGCCGCACTGACTGCGGAGGTGGGTGTCCTGAAACAGGACCTCAAGCGGACCGAGCAAGAGCTCGGCCTTGCCAAGCGGCAGCTCAAGGAAAAAGAAGGTAGGAAATACCTTACAGAAAAAGTGCCTATAGAGAGGCGTGATTGCAAAAAATAACAGGATTGCACTGCTTATTATAGGGGCCACGACTGAGGTGGCGACCCTCAAGCAGGCGCTGTCCGAGGCCAAAAAGAAAACGGCCGCGGAGCGCACCGAGCGAGAGAAACTTGGGGCTCAGGTCGGCGAGGTGCAGCAAGAGCTTCAAGCTCTCATGAAAAAACATGAGAGTTTGGAGCTTGAGTCAAAGACCCAAGTGTCCGAGCTCGCGGCGGCCCTTGAGACTGCCAAGTCTGCCAAGGACGAAGCCCAAAAGGCCCTCCAAGAGTTGGAGGAGATTAAGAAGATAGCAGCGGGTAAGGCATTCTTTATGCAAAGCAGAAATATAAAAGTAAACTACTTGTTACTTACCCGAATCTGGAGTTCTCCAGGGGCATTCGTAGATCTTCCCCGCAGCGTATCCGACGGCGCCGCATTCTACCGAGCTGAAGAGGGCAGCTCGACGGAGAAGGTGTTCTGGTCTCAGTATGCTGAGGCCGGACACCCTGTGCCCTTGAGCGATCAGCTGAAACAGCTGGTCGAGCTCCACAAGGCGGTCGAACAGGCCATGAAGGGCTTCATAGTTTAGCTGTGCCCGGAGAGGCCCTGCCTGGGAGCTACTTCGGGCTGGTGCGGCGGCTGGTGGAGGCCTGTCCAAGGCTCGAGGTCATCAAGCGCTCCATCTGCATCGAAGGTGCCCGTCGGGCCCTTGCCCATGCAAAGGTGCACTGGGGTAAGCTGGACGGTGAGAAGCTTGTGAAGGACGGGCCGCCGCTGGGGAAGGAGCATCGCAAGCCCGAGAACTATTACAAGGATGTTCTTGCGGGTGCTCGCCTTGTGGCGGATGAATGTACCAAGGATGTAATTTTTGAATAAACTCGCTCATTTTTATCCTGTGCGCTGAAAACTTGTTCATAGGCGCTTAAGCAATGGTTGTTGAATTTAAAATATTATTTTCTGTGCGGCCGTTTTTCAAAAAATTGAGAGATGGCCAGTCGTCGGCTTCTGCACCCATGCCACTAGTGCTGGGGTGTTCGGGATAAACCTGAGCGCTCTTTTTCCCATAATTGGGTCCTTCGAGGGAGGCGCTCAGCAAAACGAACCACGCAATCGGACTATAATGCTTGAACACTCTCACTTAGCCATAGAACTTTATAATTTTAAATTTCGGCGAAGCCCCTAGTTCGAAAGACCGAGTTCGGGGCGCTATCCACGCCTTGGCCGGACAAATCCGGCTCCTTGCTCGAAGCGGCATAAGTCTTTAGGGACTCGAAAAAACCTCTCGAACAGCGACCGGTCTCTCGCCTCATCATGACAGTCAGTTTTAGCTTTCTCCACTGAGGTGCTTAACCCAGCTCAACCGGGGCACAATCGCAGTGGTTCTCCTAGTGCTACCTTAGCCGATATAGCGGAATGTAAGGCACCAAAACATAGGAGCCGGGCAAACCCAACTATTGACCCAAATCATGATTCAGAGCCGATGCATATAGTTCTATAAGTTCGGGGTGCCGCACTTGTGAAAGTGTACGGACTTCTCACACCATATTAAAGGGTACTGAAGCCCCTGGCGTACTTGCCGTACCACAGTGTACGGGTGCAACATGTTATTAATGAACATATATAAAAGAGAGTAATGCAGAAAATAGACAAAAACTATGCATTGTTTATATAAAGGCTATTTATCAAAGCCGAACGATACAAATAGTGCGGTAAGCAAAAGATATTGGACTATTCAGTATGTCCTGACCGGGGGCAGGCCGCGGAATTGTATTTAAAACAGGTATACCGCTCGTAACAGAGACCACCTGGGAGTTCCGTAGTGCGGCATGGCTTGTCTACCTCCCTGGATCTTGCATCGTTTGTGCGGCAGTCGAATTGCCGAATAGGTCGTCCGAAGTATGGTGTCCTGAAGGTAAGAAAAAATTAAAAAGAGAATCCGGCAGCCCCTAGTATGTTTTAAGCCGTATTTTGGGCGTGCCGTTATTGTGCCCCTTCCCCTGTGCCCATGGTATTTCAAGGGCGTAGTTATGTACGCGAGGTACTGGTTTCGCTATGTCGCGATAGCTGGGGTTGGGGCCGCATTGCTACGCTTTCTCAGAGTGTGCCAGGCAGTCCTGCTATGGGTTACTCCGGGTGCGCTTGGCAGTGCCTGGCTTTTTAATGGCCGGACTGGAGAATTGCCTGAGAAGGCTACTTCGTACCTCCGCTGCGAGAGCCGCCGTATGCTCCTCCGTACGGAGGGAGCGTTCGGTGTATCCGTTGACCGTAATTACTCCTCGAGGGCCTGGCATCTTGAGCTTGAGATATGCGTAGTGCGGCACAGCATTGAACTTTGCAAATGCGGTTCGTCCGAGCAGGGCGTGATAGCCACTGCGAAACGGGACTATATCGAAGATTAACTCTTTGCTTCGGAAATCGTCCGGGGATCCGAAGACCACGTCAAGTGTTACTGAGCCTGTACAGTTGGCTTCTACACCTGGTATAACGCCTTTAAAGGTCGTTCTTGTGGGCTTAATCCTTGAGGGATCTATGCCCATTTTCCGCACTGTATCCTGATAAAGCAGGTTCAGGCTACTGCCGTCGTCCATGAGGACTCTTGTGAGATGAAATCCGTCGATGATTGGGTCGAGAACCAATGCAGCGAAGCTGCCATGACGGATGCTAGTGGGATGGTCCCTTCGATCAAAAGTGATCGGGCAAGAGGACCATGGGTTGAACTTTGGGGCGACTGGCTCTATTGCGTATACGTCCCGTAGCGCACGCTTCCGCTCCCGCTTGGGTATGTGGGTTGCGTATATCATGTTCACTGTCCGCACTTGTGGGGGAAAGCCCTTCTGTCCATTGTTGTTCGGCGGCTTGGGCTCCTCGTCGTCGCTGTGCAGCCCCTTGTCTCTGTTTTCGTCCCTTAACTTGCCTGCCTGCTTGAACACCCAACAATCCCTGTTAGTGTGATTGGCTGGCCTTTCGGGGGTGCCATGTATCTGGCACAAGCGATCGAGTATTCGGTCCAAACTGGACGGGCCCTGAGTATTCTTTTTGAATGGCTTTTTCCGCTGACCGGATTTATAGCCTTTGAATCCGGCATTGACTGCCGTGTCTTCATTGTTGTCGCTGTTAACACCGCGTTTTTGCTTATTCTGACGTGCCCTGCCACTTTTGTCCTTGGTATCCGAATTACCAGGGTTCTTTGATAAGTTGTTACTGCGAGCTAGCCAGCTGTCTTCTCCCACGCAAAAGTGGGTCATGAGTGTCGTGAGGGCTGCCATAGATTTCGGCTTTTCCTGTCCCAGGTGCCGGGCAAGCCACTCGTCACGGATGTTATGCTTGAAGGCTGCTAGGGCCTCTGCGTTCGTACAGTCGACTATTTGGTTTTTCTTTGTTAGGAACCGTGTCCAGAATTGTCTGGCCGATTCCTCTGGATGCTGAATTATGTGGCTTAAGTCGTCGGCATCCGGCGGTCGCACGTAAGTGCCCTCGAAGTTGTTAAGGAATGCGGCTTCCAGGTCCTCCCAAGAACCGATTGAGTCTGCTGGCAAGCTGTTAAGCCAATGTCGGGCCGGTCCTTTAAGTTTGAGCGGGAGGTATTTGATGGCGTGTAGATCATCGCCGCGTGCCATGTGGATGTGAAGGAGATAATCCTCGATCCATACCACCGGGTCTGTTGTGCCATCGTATGATTCGATGTTTATGGGTTTGAAACCCTCTGGGATTTTATGATCTATTACTTCATTCGTGAAGCATAGCAGGTGTGCGGCGCCTCTGTACTGGGCTATATCACGACGTAGCTCGGAAGCACTATGTCTGTTGTGTTCGGCCCAGCCAGATTTGATGTATCCGGAGTGAAGATCATTGTCACATGCCGTAGGGTGCCTGCGCGATCCATAGATCGATCTTGTTTGTCTTGCCTTATCCTCCAGTATGTCTCGCAGGTCAGGCGCATTTTCTCGTGCCTTAGTTGAGCGGCGTCGGGGCATGGCTTGGGTGGAGGGCCGAGGGGCCTCTCTGTCGCGGCCGCGAGGTGGACGGTCTGCCATGTCATGCGCTGGTGATGTACGTGCTTCCTCCTCTGATCGGGGTAGCGGCCTGTGCTTCGGGTAACTCTTGGAGGGGCGTTCGAGTTCATACTCTTCGGCCGTAAGGACTTTAGTCCATCTGTCAGCTAGCAAATCTTGGGCAGCTTTAAGCTGTTGCTACTTTTTCTTGAGGCTGCTTGCCGTGGCTAAAAGTCTGCGTTTAAAACGCTCTTGTTCGGCAGGGTCTGATGGTATGACGAATTCGTTGTCATCGAGGCTTGCCTCGTCTTCAGAGGGAGGCGTATAGTTATCATCCTCGACCTCTCGGTCTGCCGCTCTCTCATGAGGGCTGGCTTCTCCATCTTCCTGTGCCGAATCATTCTGAGGTGGGTGTTCTTTGGCGTTATTCGGGGTAGTATTATCTCCCGTGCCGGAATCACCATTTTTGCTTTGGCGGGATTTAGAGCGGCGCCGTTGACGCCGGCGCTTTGGCTGTTTCTTGGGGGCATCATCCCCCACTGTTCCATCGCCATCTCCATCTTTTGGAGTATCCACCATATATATGTCATATGACGAGGTGGCCTTCCAGCGCCCTACAGGTGCTGGTTCCTGTTCGTCTCCTACATCATCGTCCATGCCGTCGATATCTTCGGAGCTGAAGTCAAGCATGTCGGTTAGATCGTCGACAGTGGCTACAAAGTGGGTGGTGGGTGGGCTTTGAATTTCCTTATCGTCCGTATCCCACCCTTGCTGACTTAGTCCGGCCAGGGCTCTCCTGATAAAGAGAGAGACTTAAGAGAGTTCAGGATGTTGCCAAAAGGCGAATGCTGAAAGATGTCTGCGGCGGTGAACTCCATTATCAGCGCCCAATCGGATTCGATTGGCAGGGGCGCGGGGGGTTCGGAGTCCGGGGAGGAGTCCGGATCCTCGGAGTCATGGGCCATGCGGAGTGCGGGGCTGGAGTTTGGCTCGATCGCCTCTGAGATGGCAGCCCCTGAGGCAGCGTCTAACCGCTGATCCTCGATCGGCGCAGTATGCTCCGAATCAATGGTCGAAACCGATGCGTATGCGGCCTCCAAGGCGCTGTTCGGCGGCAGAGCTATATCATACCCATCGAGACAGTGCGGCGCGCTTGGCTGTGGCTCGAATCCGTCGAAGATCAAGTCCCCGTGGATGTCAGCCATGTAGTTTAGGCTTCCAAACCTGACCTTTTCGATCTGCTCCAGGTGGCCGAGTGAATTGGCCTGCAGAGCGAAGCCGCCGAAGACGAAGATCTGTCCGGGGAGAAAAGTTCCATCGGTCCTAAAGGCGACGACACAGAGGAACTCTCAATGAAAGCACCAATGTCGGTGTCAAAACCGGCGGATCTCGGGTAGGGGGTCCCGAACTGTGCGTCAAGGCCGGATGGTAACAGGAGACAAGGGACAAGATGTTTTTTACCCAGGTTCGGGCCCTCTCGATGGAGGTAATACCCTATTCCTGCTTGATTAATATTGATGATATGGGTAGTACAAGAGTAGATCTACCATGAGATCAAGGAGGCTAAACCCTAGAAGCTAGCCTATGGTATGATTGTTGTGTATGGAGTTGATTGCCTATGGACTACAACCCTCCGGTTTATATAGACACCGGATAGGGTTAGGGTTACATAAAGTTGGTTACAATGGTAGGAGATCTTGAATATACGCATCGCCAAGCTTGCCTTCCACGCCAAGGAAAGTGTCATCCGGACACGGGACAAAGTCTTCAATCTTGTATCTTCATAGTCCAGGAGTCCGGCTGAAGGTATAGTCCGGCTACCCGAACACCCCCTAATCCAGGACTCCCTCAGTCATGCTAAAGCTTCAACTGTGGTTAACAAAAGTAATATTAAGACACCTAAACACCTTGAGCAAATTAAAGTTGAACCTAGTGTTGCTATGGTTAAAGATCTTTTGGCCGATAATATTGATGGGCATGTTATTTACTTCTGCAATGAATCTGCTTGACCTGATACTAAAAATAAACATAGACCTGTTGTAGGCATGCCTATTATTTCTGTTAAAATAGGAGATCATTGCTATCATGGCTTATGTGATACGGGTGCTAGTGCAAGTGCAATACCTTATTCCTTATACAAAGAAATTATGGATGATATTGCACCTGCTGAGATAGATGTTACAATTAAGCTTGCCAATAGAGATACTATTTCACCAGTTGGGATTGTTAGAGATGTTGAAGTCTTGTGTGGGAAAGTTAAATATCCTGCTGATTTTCTTGTTCTTGGTTCCCCACCAGATGACTTTTGTCCCATTATATTTGGTAGACCCTTCTTGAATACTGTTAATGCTAAGATAGACTGCAATAAGGATATTGTTTCTGTGGGTTTAGGGGATATGTCTCATGAGTTTAATTTTGCTAAATTGCATAGATAACCCCATGATAAAGAATTGCCTAGTAAATATGAAATTATTGGTCTTGCTTCTATTGCCATGCCTCCTAGTGATCCTTTAGAACAATATTTGCTAGACCATGAAAATGATATGGTTATGCATGAAAGAAGAGAAATAGATGAAGTATTCTTTAAACAGGGACCTATTTTGAAACACAACTTGCCTGTTGAAATCCTAGGGGATCCTCCTCCACCTAAGGGTGATCCTGTGTTTGAGCTTAAACCTTTACCTGATACTCTTAAATATGCTTATCTTGATGAGAAAGAGATATATCCTGATATTATTAGTGCTAACCTTTCAAAGCATGAAGAAAATAAATTATTGGAAACTCTGAAGAAGCACCGTGCTGCTATTGGATATACTCTTGATGATCTTAAGGGCATTAGTCCCACTCTCTGCCAGCACAAAATAAAATTGGAGAAAGACACGAAACCAGTTGTTGCTCACCAATGACGGTTAAATCTTAAGATGAAAGAAGTGGTAAGAAAAGAAATACTAAAGCTTCTTGAGGCAGGTATAATTTATCCCGTTGCTGATAGTCAGTGGGTAAGTCATGTCCATTGTGTCCCTAAGAAGGGAGGTATTACTGTTGTTCTTAATGATAAAGATGAATTGATCCCACAAAGAATTGTTACAGGATATAAAATGGTAATTGATTTCCGCAAATTAAATAAAGCTACTAAAAAGGATCATTACCTGTCATGGAATTGTCACGGTAGATGTCCTAGAGCAAGGACTTAGTCGTAGGGCCATCACACTAGGAACCTTAAAGGGGTTAATCGGGACAAAGGACACGAGAGAGTTTTATACTAGTCCGGCCCCTTACGATGAAGGTAAAAGCCTACGTCTAGTTGGGTTTGGTATTGCTGAGGTTTCGGTCACCAAGAGGCTTAACTTGCCGGCTTGGTTATCGACTTGTTCTTTTCCTAAACCGCCACTGGGTCGTCCCCTTATATACACGGGTTGACGCTAGGTGGCCTACAGAGTCCCGGCCGGCTCATAATCGTGTCCGGCTCGGTGACTTTCTTTACATGTCTTTCTGTACAAGTATTTCCTTACATGTTGTGTTTTACAATATCGGGCCTTAAGCCGGCCCCAGGCCTTTGGGCCTTCTATAAGACTTAATAAATTACAAACTTGGATGTTTACTGAACTTCTTGCGTAACCCACCATTGAAGCTGACCCGGCCCCTCCTGGGCGGGTCTCAACTGATAGTAATATCCCCAACATTAGGCCCCAGGTTGACTTTGAACTTTGTTCTTTGTCAATCTTCAATACTTAGTCAGACTCCATCCTCTGTCTGAAAACTTCTGTAACCCGTCGTGACATCATCTTTTGAAAACACAAAAAACCTTCATGACGTCATCTTACAACAGATCTTTCATTTTTAATGCCTTCCGAGAATCGAGGCGTCTGTTCAGTTGGATAATTATTATTGGGTCTCCTTGATTTTCGCGCCCGTCTGTTCGCATCTGCCCTTATAAATAGGCACGTAGCCGGTCCTTCCCGTTCTCCTTTCTTCCTCATCTTCTTCCTCTCGCAACTTCCGTCGCTGCTCGAGCTCTGCCGCCGCCGCAACTCTCATCGTCGTCGTCAAGCTTGGCTGCTGCATTACCCTGAATCTGACCAGAGGACGCGGTGATTCTTCGCGGCAGACCTGCATCTCGTAAGTTTTCTTCCCTCACACACCCAGATCTGTTCTAGGTTTGTCAGTTCTTCAGTGTTCTTCACCTGTTTGCCATGGATCATCTGTAGATCTTCTCCGCAACTTCTTTTGATCCAAAGAAAAGATCTAACTCGCATGGTAGCTGTTTGGCATTCATTTTTTATATCAGTAGACCCTGTTTACCTGTATGGATGTTTCTTTATAATTGTCGAACTTACCTGTACTAGGTTTTTAGGTCTAGAATATTTTCCTTTTTGAAATAGCCTTCTGATATGAAATAATATCAATTACTTCGAGAAACTTGTTTGTCCCAACACTTAGCTGAATCCACCTTCTGAAAGAATCTATAGTCATGGCGGTTTACCGCACCGGCTCTCTTTCCCTTATATGTCATTAGCCCTTAGTTAAACCGCCATTACTTGTTTTATAACTGACCGTAGGCTGAGCCGGCATGTTGTTATCTATTTTTTAGTTCTCTGTACATCATGCCGTCAAAGACACCCACCGTCTGTAACTGGGTCCCTTCGTCCATAACTGAGAATGGTTAAAAGAGTTCTTCATCATTGGGTTTCTGCCTTCGAAGAATATCATGTCTTATCATGCTCTTGATCCGGAGGAAGAACGTCCCAATCCAAAAGACGGAGAAGTGATTGTCTTTACTGATCACATGAATCGTGGCTTCTCCCCGCCTGGCTCAAAATTCTTCAGAGAGGTCCTTCATTTTTTCAAACTCCACCCTCAGGACCTTGGACCCAATTCCATTTCCAACATTTGCAACTTCCAAGTACTCTGTGAGGTGTATCTTCAGCAAGAGCCCACCGTAGAGTTGTTTAGGGAGTACTTTTACCTAAACCGGCAGAATGAATGCACCAATGGTCCTAGCTTAGAACTTCGAGGCATTTCAATTCAGCACCGCCAGGGTGTTGTTTTCCCTCTTATCGTCTTACCGAGTCACCCAAAAGACTGGAACCAAACTTGGTTTTATTGTCAGGATATTTCTCCAGCAAATGAGAAGCCTCTGCCGGGTTACCGCCCCGGTCGTCTTGACTCCAAGTTCACTCTTCCGGATAAGCTCACTGTCGCTCAACGCAAGAGGCTACTTCCCTCCATCAGAAGAATCAATTCTTTGTTGGGTAATGGCTTAACCGGAGTAGATCTGACCTGCTGCTGGATCTCATGGCGGGTTATTCCATTAGGCCGTCGATCCAAACTAATGTATGAATATGACGGAAGCCTGGACAACTCTCTTCGTCACAACTCAGTTGATCTCACCGAAGAAGATATTGTTTCGATGTCAACCCTTTTGGTAAATGGGAAGTACGAGGATTGCAGTATTGTTGGGTTGAGTCCCTTCTACAAGATTAATCCGGCGCCAGAAGTAAGTACATTCTGATCTCTTTTTCTTCGTGTTTTGCCCAGCTATTAGTACTTAATACTGATCTTTCTTCTTGTCTTTACAGGCCAATTCTGACTTCTGGAAGGCGAAATATGACCACGAAGCTGCCAAGAAGGCGAAAGCCGCCGCTATGAACACCAAGAAGATGACCCGGAAATCAAAGAAGAAGAAGAAAACTACTGCTGAGGATTTAATGAAGCTTGATGACTTGTCTGACTCGGAGGTAGCCCTTGATTCCCTTGGCCAACTTCTTAACAATCTTATTGATACTGATCCTTACCAGGATGACACTGGGGCTAGCCAAGCCGGGGAAGCAGAGGTAACTATCATTTCCTCCGACTCAGAGCCCTTACCAAGACACAAAGTTCGACGAGTGATCCATAAAGTAAGGTTTTCTAACCCCTTAGCTTACTTGGATCCCAACTTTCATTTGAAAAAGCAGCAGCATGAAAGCCATCGTGAAGCTGAGATTGAAGGTGAACCGGCTATCGACCTTCAACAGACCCCTCGGAAACGTCCGAACAAGGTTTACTTATTACTACCCTTAAATGGTTTTGAAGAATCCTGCTCATTGTATTCCTTTTAACTCCTTTCTTTTACTTTCTCAGGAGGTGTCTCGCTCTTCGGGCGATTCATCACAAACACAGTTTCCAGCTTTCAAGACGGCTCCTGGGTAATCAGAGATCAATTGTACCTTTGATGCTGAATGTCTGTAATATATATATATATATATATATATATATATATATATATTTCTTTAGTGGTCAGGCTAAGTCCAAGAAAGCGAGGGTAACAAAACCAAGGGAAGACCCGCCAGTACTAGCACCTGACTCGGCTAGGCCGCCTTCTCCATTAACTGAGGCCCCAGAAGACCCGCCAATTATCAGTGAAGCAAATCCTCCGGAGTCGTCTCTTGATAACACCACTATCAATCCTTCTACAACCGGATCGTCAAACGCAACCGACCGACCATCTCCAGATGCTCCAGATGTTCAAATTACTGGGAGCCGCTTTGTTGATCCGGGGAATCCAACAGTGTTGGCTCGGTGCACAGCAAAGCAAGAAGCATTGGAACGGCAAAAGGTTTGCTTTGATATCGCCAACTATGACCGTCTCAATGCCAGTGATATCTTATCCGGCTATCTCAGCCATGTCCACTCCAGTCATGAGTCTGAGATTGATATGGTCAAGCAACTTTAGTTGAAGTATGAGGTATGTTACTTCCGGTTTAACAATATTCCTTCAGCCCCCAAGTCTTCAGCTTTATGAGAGAAACGGAATAACCTCTAGACTTAAAATATAGGCCAAGACTTTTACCTCTGAATCATTGCTTGATAGAAACAAAACTTGACCCATAGTCCCCAAGGACCGGTTTATTTTGAGCATTAATGAATCGGTACTTGTAGAATGAAAACCACCTTCAAAATACTTAACACTCCGGTTTAAACTTGAAAAACTTGCTGAACTGCGTGCATTAGCCCCCAAGTGCCAAGTGTTGTTACTTTGTAAAGGACTTGGGACTTCAAATATGTTGGCGTAGTCATAAAAAATTGATTTCACATACATTAGCCCCCAAGTGTCAAGTGGTTTATTCATAAAGCACTTGAGGCTTTAGTCTTTAAATTGGATACTGGAATTTGAAACCAAGTCTTGATTTATCTGAATGTTTTCACAGAATGCATTGTCTGAAATGAACTCCCAATTGATTAATACAAAGACCCGGCTAGCGAACCAAGAATCAGAAATTAAGACTTCCACCTCCCAACTGCAAATAAGCCTTCCTGAAACGGAGAAGTTGAAGACTGACTTTGCTGTCAAAGAGAAAACGTGGGCAGATGAGAAGATACATCTGACCCGGCGAGCTGAGACAGCCAAAACAGCTCTAAAGGAAATTTCAACCGAACTAAACAGCTTAAAAGGCCGAGTGTCTCAGATGGTCGCTGCTATCTTTGGTAAGCTTCCTGATTTGATCTTTCATATGGGTTTCTTGTCAAACCGGAATATGATCTGTCAACTGACTGAAAAATGCATGTAGGTCTGCGAAGTAAGAATCTAAACCAAGACCCGTTGATTAAGATGAAAGCCATGTACACTTTAACTGCACAATTGTATATCAGCGCACAACGAGCTCTGGCTGCCATCCCTCCTACTAATCAAGGGTCTAACCGGATCAGTGATGTCTTGAAGAAGCTATCCATTCTCCCTGCCAGATTCCAAGAGGTGAATTGGGTACCAGATCTAGACCCGGTAGACGTGGCAAGAGGTTATCCTACCGTGAAGGAGGACGGGTCTCCTTTTGATCAGGATGACTTTATAGCCTACGTCCGTGAAGTCCGGCCTCAGGCGACTAGCCTTAGAGATGATACCAATGTGGACAAGTATCAACCGGGTTTTGATAATGAGAATAAGAAGATGGCCCCTCCTTCCTATAAAGTAACTGACTTGATCCTACCGGTGAGAGAAGACACATTTGCCCCAGAAGTTGATCCGGTTGGCCTGATTGATGACGAAGCTGAATTTGTCGCCATGAACGGCTATGACTGGTCAAACCCCAACTTCCAGCAGATTCAAGATGTTGAACCGGTGAGGGAAGGACAATGATCATCTTTATGGGCTTTAGAAAGCCTTGTAATAGCTTAGCTGCTAAAAACACCGTATGTCTGCTTATGGCATCGCGCATAAAACACTTCTATGTGAATCTATGCCTCCGGGTGCCAATGTTTCAATGCTTTTCTTATGCCTCGTTAAATGCTTGTCTCTGCAATGTTTAAACTCTGTTCCTGTGAACGCAAGGAAAAAAGAAAAGCCTGGCAAGGCGGTTTAGAAACAACTGGGTTTAAACACCTCTTTTACAACTCGTATCTCCACCTCATAGAACAGAGACAAATACAAATAAAGGATAAGGTTTAATACTAACTCTTAAAGTAACGCAGCCGGTAAGCGCGTGTAAATAAGAATTATACCTTGTCCTTGTGGATTCTTAGGCCGCCGGCTCAAATAACCCGGGTGACGAACTTTATAATTCAATATGTATGAAAGTTAATAATCCTTGAATATTCAATAATCATATCACAGTTGCTCGTACCTTTAGATCCTTAGACCACCGGTTTGAACAACCCGGGCGGCTGTGCTGTCTAATAATTGAGCCGGCGAACAAAACCAAGCTAACTCATTTGTAATATCGAAACAGCAAAAACTCAAAGGCAAGCACCAAACATAATTTTAACTTCGTATTCAAAAGATTGGGGGTTTCTGATTCGAATACGATCAGTAAACCAGACCAAAAGGGTTAAGCTAAGGTTCGAATACGACCATATAGCCCCCAGTGGCTTTGGCGTTGCGATGATCAAGAGGGTACCGGCAGCTATGTTCTCTTTGGTTCGTATACGACCTATGTTTGAACAGGAAGCCCCCAAATGACCTTGAGAGGTTTTTAATGACCCTGATTCGAATACGATCCAAGTCGGCTCAAAAGGTGTTAAGCTATGATTTGGATACGATCAAGAAGCCCCTAAGTGAGTTTGGCCTTGAGCCGATCAAAAGGGTTACGACAGCTATGTTCTCTTTGGTTCGAATACGGCCTATGTTTGAACAGGAAGCCCCCAAGTGACCATGATATTTACAACTAGATTCGAATACGATCATAAGCCAGACTAAAAAAGGTTAAACTTGATTCAAATATGATCAGCTCCTTAATAGTCATTTGTGAAAAAGTAATAAAGATGCATAATCTTTGAAAAGAAAAGAGACTGATGGTCTTACTTTATTTCTTATCATCGTATATACAGGATGAACATGTGTACAGGATGAGAGCCGGTGGCTCAGGTATAGTACGGCCGAAGTTGAGCAATGTTCCACGGCCAATGGGTCTCCTCTTTCGACTTATGTGAGTCTGCATGCTCTCGAACGTCAATGAGGTAGTAAGACCCGTTGTTTAAATTTTTACTGACCACAAAGGGTCCTTCCCAAGGTGGGGATAACTTGTGTGCATCCGAAAGATCTTGGATGAGCCGGAGCACCAAGTCGCCTTCCTGAAAAGTCCTGGTCTTAACCCGGCGGCTGTGATAACGACGCAGGTCCTGTTGATAGATTGCTGACCGTGCTGCTGCTAAGTCTCTTTCTTCATCCAACAAGTTAAGCGCATCCTGTCTGGGTTTTTCATTGTTAGCTTCAACATAAGCCGCCACACGGGGCGAGTCATGACGGATGTCACTGGGCAATACTGCTTCTGCCCAATAAACCATGAAGAAGGGTGTGTAACCCGTAGACCTATTGGTTGTAGTATTGATGCTCCATAACACTGAAGGCAACTCCTCTACCCAACAACCCGGCGTCCGTTGTAAAGGAACCATAAGCCAGGGTTTTAGCCCTTTCAGAATTTCCTGATTGGCTCTCTCAGCTTGACCATTGGATTGAGGATGAGCTATAGAAGAAACATCAAGCCGGATGTGCTCTCGCTGACAAAACTCTTCCATAGCCCCTTGGGATAGATTGGTGCCATTGTCTGTGATAATACTGTGTGGAAAACCGAAACGGAAGATTATTTTCTTCATGAACTGAACCGCCGTGGCTGCATCACACTTACTCACAGGCTCCGCCTTAACCCGTTTAGAGAACTTATCAACAGCCACCAGGAGATGTGTCTTCTTGTCCTTAGACCTTTTGAAAGGTCCCACCATGTCAAGCCCCCAGACTGCAAATTGCCAAGTGATTGGAATCATCCGGAGCTCTTGAGCCGGCACATGCGCTCGTCGTGCAAATTTCTGACATCCATCACATCTACTAACCAGATCTTCTGCATCAACATGAGCCGTCAACCAGTAAAAACCATGATGAAACGCCTTGGACACTAAAGATTTTGACCCGGCGTGATGACCACAATCGCCTTCATGGATCTCACGAAGGATTTCTTGACCTTCTTCGGGGGAAACACACCGTTGAAATGCTCCAGAAACACTGCGATGAAATAACTCTCCATCCAAAATCGTCATGGACTTAAACCACCGGGTTATCTGCCGAGCCAGAGTCTCATCTGCTGGCAATTCTCCCCGGGTCATGTAAGCCAAGAACGGCACCGTCCAATCTGGGATGACATGAAGAGCCACCACCAACTGCGCCTCCGGGTCAGGAACAGCTAAATCTTCTTCTGTGGGCAACTTGACAGAGGGGTTATGCAAAACATCTAAAAAGGTGTTCGGTGGTACCGGCTTACGTTGAGACCCCAGCCGGCTTAAAGCATCAGCTGCTTCGTTCTTTCGACGATCAATATGTTCCACCTGATAACCTTTAAAATACCCTGCAACAGCATCGACCTCTCGGCGATAAGCCGCCATGAGAGGGTCTTTGGAATCCCACTTGCTAGACACCTGTTGAGCCACTAGATCTGAATCACCAAGACATCTGACCCGGCTCAAGCTCATCTCCTTTGCCACTCGAAGACCATGGAGCAATGCTTCATACTCTGACGCGTTGTTAGTGCACGGAAAAATCGATCATAACACATAACAAAATTTATCACCTCGTGGGGAAGTTAATACAACTCCAGCCCCCGAGCCCTCCAATTGCCTGGACCCATCAAAATGAATAGTCCAATATGTGTTGTCCGGCTTTTCTTCTAGCATCTGCATCTCTGTCCAGTCATTGATGAAGTCAACCAGGGCTTGAGACTTAATCGTAGTGCGTGGAACATACTTCAGCCCATGAGACCCAAGCTCAATTGCCAACTTGGCAACTCGCCCTGTAGCTTCTCTGTTTTGAATAATGTCTCCCAAAGGAGCAGAGCTAACCATAGTGATTGGATGTCCCTGGAAGTAATGCTTAAGCTTCCGGCTTGCCATGAACACCCCATAAACAAGCTTCTACCAATGTGGATATCGTTGCTTAGACTCAATTAGCGCTTCACTGACATAATAAACCAGCCGCTGAACCGGATGCTCCTTGCCAGCCTCGTTGCGTTCTACCACCATAGCCACACTAACGGCCCGTGAGTTGGCAGCTACGTATAACAATAGCGGCTCTTTCTCAATTGGAGCAGCTAGGACCGGCAGCTCAGCCAATTGCGCCTTTAGATCCTCAAAAGTAGCGTTCGCAGCATCGCTCCAAACAAACACATCTGTTTTCTTCGTCAACTGATACAGAGGCATAGCCTTTTCCCCTAACTGGCTTATGAACCGGCTCAAAGCAGCCACACGACCCGCCAGTCATTCAACATCATTGATGCAGGTTGGTTTAGCCAGGGATGTAATTGCCTTGATCTTCTCCGGGTTAGCTTCAATACCTCGGTTGGACACCAGAAAACCCAAAAGCTTGCCTGCTGGCACTCCAAAAACACCTTCACCGGGTTAAGCATCATCTTGTAAACCCGAAGATTATCAAAAGTATCTTTCAAGTCTGTGACTAAGATTTCCTCTTCCCTGGACTTTACTACTATATCATCCACATAGGCATGAACATTGCACCCAATTTGATCATGAAGACAATTCTGCACACACCGTTGGTAAGTTGCCTGAGCACTCTTGAGCCCAAAAGGCATAGACACATAGCAGAAAGCCCCAAAAGGAGTTATAAATGCCGTCTTCTCTTGATCCTTGCTGCCATCTTAATCTGATGATACCCGGAGTAAGCATCTAAGAAACTCAACTGTGCACAACCCGCCGTAGCATCAATGATCTGATCAATACGGGGAAGAGCAAAAGGATCAGCCGGACAGGCCTTGTTTAAATCTGTGTAATCCACACACATATGTCAGGTGCCATTCTTTTTTAGCACGAGCACCGGGTTAGCTAACCATTCTGGGTGAAAGACCTCCACAATGAACCCGGCCGCCAAGAGCCAGGACACCTCTTCTCCAATGGCCTTGCGCCTTTCTTCATTGAACCAGCAAAGAAACTGTTTGACAGGTTTGAACTTTGGATCGACATTAAGAGTGTGCTCAGCGAGTTCCCTCGGGACACCCGGCATGTCTGAAGGTTTCCATGCAAAGATGTCCCGGTTCTCACGGATGAACTCGATGAGCGCGCTTTCCTATTTCGGATCCAAGTTTGCGCTGATGATGAACTGTTTGGATGAATCACCAGGCACAAAGTCAACCATTTTAGTCTCATCCACCGATTTGAACTTTAACTCCGGCTCATGCTCTATTGTTGGTTTCTTTAATGACATCATGTCCACTGGGTCAACATGATCTCAACTCCTCTGTTGCACAAACAGATTCAGCATAGGCAGCATCCCCCTCTTCACATTCCAAGGCGATCTTCCTTCTCCCATGGACTGTAATGGTGCCCTTGTGACCCGGCATCTTGAGCTGTAAATACACGTAACACGGATGAGCCATGAACTTGGCATAAGCCGGTCGCCGAAACAGAGCATGATATGGGCTTTTGATCTTAACCACTTCAAAGGTTAATTTTTCTGCCCTGGAGTCATACTCATCTCCAAAGGCTACCTCCAGCTCGATCTTACCAACTGGGTATGCCGACTTACCGGGTACTACACCATGAAAAACAGTGTTGGATTGTTTAAGATTTTTATCCGTCAATCCCATCCGGCGGAACGTCTCATAGTAAAGGATGTTGATGTTGCTGCCTCCATCCATGAGTACCTTAGTAAACTTGTACCCACCAACCTGAGGTGCCACTACCAAAGCCAAGTGACCCCGATTATCAACCCGGGGCGGTCCGACCAACGTAGATAACGTGGGATTGCCAGTTCAACGGCATTGACGGCCCTCTTGTGGAGTTTCTGGTCTCTCTTACATAAACTGGTAGTAAAGACATGATATTGTCCGCTACTCAACTACTTCGGGTTGCTCTGATAGCCGGATTGTTTCTGCTATTGATTCCCTTGGTTGTGTTGCTGATTATACCCTCCCTGGTGACCGGGATGTCCCTGACCATGAAAACCTCCTCCGCTTGAACCGGCGCCCGGGCCCTGAAAGCCGTCTCCACCTGGGCCGCCACCCGGGCCGTGACCCCCATCAAATGCATTTGAATTTTTAAATGCCTTCATGATCGTGCAATCCTTCCACAAGTGGGTGGCTGGCTTCTCTCGGGTGTCGTGTTTTGGACAAGGTTCATTCAACAACTGCTCAAGGGTGGGGCCTGACCTGCCCGATCGAGGGGGTTGTCTGCCCTTGCGCCGCTGATTACCACCCTGCGCATTAGTATTAGCAACAACTCATCATCATTACGCTTATTACCTCCTTGATTTGCCGGGTTATGCTGGTGACCTTTGACATTCTTCTTTTCCTTCGTTGATTTTTCTTCATCAGATGCCAGGTCTTTGGTGGTGTCAGAATCGGCATACTTGACAAGAGCCGCCATCAACGTTCCCATGTCATTACAGTCACGTTTAAGCCGCCCCAACTTCTGCTTCAGAGGCTCAAAATGGCAATTCTTCTCCAACATCAAAACTGCTGAGTCGGCATCCATCTTATCATATGAATGTATTATCTCCTTGACCCGGCGCACCCAATGGGTTGTAGATTCTCCATCCTCTTGCTTGCAATTGGTCAGATCCACAATCGACATAGGCTGTTTACACGTGTCTTTAAAGTTCTGGATGAACCGTGCCTTTAACTCTGCCTATGAGCCGATGGAGCTGGGTGGTAATCCTTTCAACCAGGTCTGAGCCGTTCCATCCAACATCATGGTAAAATACTTGGCCATTGCAGCATCACTAACCTCCAATAGCTCCACAGCCATCTCATAACTTGTAGGATCGAAAGTATGTCTAGAGGGGGGTGATTAGACTACTTGACCAAATAAAAATCTAGCCTTTTCCCAATTTTAGTTCTTGGCAGATTTTAGCTATCTTAGCACAAGTCAAGCAATCTCCACACAATTCAAGCAAGCATGCAAAAGAGTATATGAGTATAGGAAAGTAAAGCATGCAACTTGCAAGAATGTAAAGGGAAGGGTTTGGAGGATTCAAACGCAATTGGAGGCACGGATGTTTTTGTCGTGGTTCCGATAGGTGGTCTATCGTACATCCACGTTGATGGAGACTTCAACCCACGGAGGGTAACGGTTGCGTGAGTCCATGGAGGGCTCCACCCATGAAGGGTCCACGAAGAAGCAACCTTGTCTATTCCATCACGGCCATCGCCCACGAAGGACTTGCCTCACTAGCGGTAGATCTTCATGAAGTAGGCGATCTCCTTGCCCTTACAAACTCCTTGGTTCAACTCCACAATCTTGTCGGAGGCTCCCAAGTGACACCTAGCCAATCTAGGAGACACCACTCTCCAAGAAGTAACAAATGGTGTGTTGATGATGAACTCCTTGCTCTTGTGCTTCAAATGATAGTCTCCCCAACACTCAACTCTCTCTCACGGGATTTGATTTTGGTGGAAAGAAGATTTGAGTGGAAAGCAACCTGGGAAGGCTAGAGATCAAGATTCATATGGTTGGAATGGAATATCTTGACCTCAACACAAGTGTAGGTGGTTCTCTCTCAGAAAATGTGTATTGGAAGTGTAGTTATGTTCTGATGGCTCTCTCCACAAATGAAGAGTGGGTGGAGGGGTATATATAGTCTCCACACAGAATCTAACCGTTACACACAATTTTCCAAACTCGGTGGGACCGAATGGTTAAACTCGGTCGGACCGATTCAGCAAACCTAGTGACCGTTAGTATTTTCGGTGGGACTGAGATGCAACTCGGTAGGACCGATATGGTTAGGGTTAGGGCATAACGTAATCTCGGTGTGACCGATTACACAAACTTGGTGGGACCGATTTTGGTAATAAGCTAACCAGAGAGTTGGTCAGGTAAACTCGGTGGGACCGATTCGCTCATCTCCGTGAGACCGAAATGTTACAAAAGGGAAACAGAGAGTTTACATTGCAATCTCGGTGGGACCGATTGCTCATCTCGGTAAGACCGAAAGTTACAAAGGGAAACAGAGAGATTACAATCCCATCTCGGTGAGACCGAGATCCCTATCGGTGAAACCGAATTGCTAGGGTTTGTGGCAGTGGCTATGACATTTGAAACTCGGTGGCGCCGGATAGAAAGAATCGGTGGGGCCGAGTTTGACTTTTGGTTTAGGTCATATGTGGATGTGGGAAGGTAGTTGAGGGTTTTGGAGCATATCACTAAGCACTTTGAGCAAGCAAGCCATTAAGCAACACCTCGTCCCTCCTTGATAGTATTAGTTTTCCTATAGACTCAATGTGGTCTTGGATCACTAAAATATAAAATGTAGAGTCTTGATCTTGAAGCTTGAGCCAAACTTTTTGTCCTTAGAATTTTGAGGGATCCACTTTCCTCATCCATGCCATGCCATTCATTGAGCTTTTCCTGAAATATTAATCTTGGAATAATGTTAGCTCAATGAGATATATGTTGTTAGGAATTACCAAAGCCACCCGGGGATAGTTGCACTTTCAATCTCCCCCTTTTTGGTAATTGATGACAACATATAGATCAAAGCTTCGACAAATAATAATAAGAGTGAAATATATTATCGCTTTTGAGAAGTATGTGAAAAGCAAGAGCTCCCCCTAAATTTGTGCATGTCTTAAGATTTGCTTTGGACTGCAAATGCACAATGAGTTAGGATCTTGGGTTACTCTTCCATGTCACATACATCTTGGTGGAGCGCTCAAAATGATAACAATTAAATACATGCACTCATCACCAAGCAAAGTGAATGATCATATAAGGATAAGTAAGATAATATCATCCAACAAGCATAAGTGTAGCTTATGATCAACCACATGATCATCAATGTCTCACAGATAATAGCATAGTATCTCAAGCAATCAAAAGCAAACAAAGTTCAACCACCAAAGCAAGAGAGAATAAAAAGCAGCGCTCTCTCTCGAAGCCTATGATCTATACATTTTCTCCCCCTTTGGCAACAAGTTACCAAAAAGTTCATAGAAAATGCATAGAACTAGAACATCTCTCAGGCTTGGTCTTCAGGTGGTGGTGTCCAGAGAACTCCAAGGACGAAGGCTTTAGTCGAAGTAGACGGAGCTGATGGGGTAGGTGCTGGAGCTGGTGGCACTGAAGCTGTAGCTGGTGCAGATGAAGTGGCTCTAGTGTCTGGTATTGGCACTGCAGCAGATCTCTAAGCTCGATGCACTCTAGAAAATGCATCAGTGGTTGTCTTGCCCTTCCTCTCCTGCATGTCATCCTATAGCTGCTCCACAACAGACTGAATCTCAGTTACTTTGACATCTAAATCATAGATTTTTTGTTCCAAGATTCTTTCTAGGCTCTCCTGGTTTTGAGTTAGGGTGGCCAACCCCTTCTCAATCCTCAGAGATGATGCTATCAAGTAACCAAGCTGGTCCTGCTTGCTTTTCAAAAAGTACTCAGATGCCTCCTCTTGAGTTGGCATCTTGGCAGCCTTCTCTCTCTTTGCCTTCTCCTTCTTTGCTTGTGCTTGCACTGAGGAGAGTTCATCTTCATTCATCACAACTTGGTTGTCCTTGAAGTCAGGATAGATAGGCAAGTGTTCCTTATCCAACAAGTATGTGCCTATGCCCATCTTTGAGTTTATCAACTCCTGGATCTGTGGGGCATATCCACAACTTCTTTTCTGGTCAGCTGCTGTCCTCTTGATAGTCTCAACTATAAGGCTCATGACCTTGAACTTCTGTGGCACATCAAATATATGTAGCAAGTTAATTGCATGCCCTCTGATCATGTTGTGGTCACCTGACTTGGGCAAAAGAGTGTGCCTTAGGATCCAGTTGATCGTTGGCAGTCCTGACAGAAGAAAATGGACTGACCGAAACTTGAAAGTTTCAAGGGCATCTTCAGGAATCTCCTTGTACATCTGTGACATAGAATTGTGATCCATCTTTTTCTTGGCATAAGCATCCAAGTCATCTTCACTTTCCTTTGGGGCATTGATCAGATTGGCCCATTCCTCAATAGTTGATTGGTACCTTGTACCTTCAGACATCCATACTATCCTGCCATCTGGATAGAAGTGTGCTGTGGAGTAGAATTGCATTATGAGCTCCTCATTTCACTTTGTGAGCTTCTGACCAACAAAGTCTGAAACTCCACTAGCACAGAAGCTGTCAAACACACCAGGATAGTGTTCCTCATTTTCCTTCATGTAGGTCCAGTTGACCCACCTCATATCACACACTATAGGCTTCTTGTCCAACAAAATTGTCTCAATCCTGTTGTTCCTTTGTGTGGAACCTGTAATCAACAACAGTCCTTATCCTTGTAGCATATGGGTCTGTCTCTCTCCATTTCCTCAGTCCTGAGTCTCTCCTGATCTTCATGTTCTCAGCCACAGGATGAGCATCATTGTGGTCTGGAATTTTTGGCTTCAATTTTCTCAGAACATGCTCTTCATCTTCTTCTTCAGCAACAGTCTCAGGCACTGGGGCCTTGTTCTTCTCAGCAGCTGGTATGTTTCTGGTATTTCTCTTTGGTGTAGTCTTGGGCTTGGAGCCAGCTTTGGGTGCTTCTTTGGGCTTTGATGATGCAGCCCCTGTCCTGATAGCATCACCCATAAGCTTATGTGCCTTGGGTGTTGGTGCAGCAACCTCTTCTTCCTCCTCTTCTTCCATCATGGAAGCCTTTCCAATCACTCTGGCCATGGTCTTCTTGACCCTTTCCTTCCTTTTCTTTCCTTCTGCAGTAGGCTCTTTGGGTTGAGATTCCAAAGATGCTTGAGAGGATGCTCTGGCCTTAGACATTGGTTGTCTTCCTGCTGGCCTTTTGATCTTCATCCCTGGCTTAACTGCAGCTGAGCTGTACTCCTTCTTAACCACTTTCTTCTTTGATGTGGCCTCATCCTCAGTGGCCACATAGTCTTCATCCTCAGACTCTGAAGTTTTCTTCTTGCTTGCTCTAGTGGCAGCCTTTGGCAAATTGCTTGGGGTGCTCCTGCTACCATCATCTGAACTGCTAGAGGGACTAGTGCCCTCACTCAGGTGAACCTGCTCCTCTGACCTGTTCTGGCTGTCATCTGGTTAGACATGTTGCAAACACTGATAGCAGACCCTGTGAATAGATATAGATGAGATAGAGTGGATGAGCATCACAAAATACAGAGATTTTTGCAAAAGAATGAGTCAAAAACTTAGTTTTAGTTTTCCACAGAAAGCATTTCGGATCAGCCGATTTGCAAACTCGGTGATACCGAAGCAGCTGTTGGAACCTAAACTAGTGAACTCGGTCAGACCGAGTCACAGTTCGGTGGCACCGAGACTGCTAGGGTTTCACAAAGTCCTGAACTCGGTCACACCGATTTGCAATTCTCGTTCAGACCGAGAACCACATGTGCAATGGCCTTGGCCGAATCGGTGGAACCGAGTTCTGCAACCCGGTGGGTCCGAGATGGTTTCGGCGGAAACCTAACCCTAAATTTTCGATTCAACTCTAATCTACGGAGTGTTTTGACTGGATAGAAGCGTTTCAATCATGGTAAGAATCATAATGAACACAATGTGCTAGGAATCGGACGGGGATAGCACTGTGATCAAGTCCATACCCTAGTTCGGTGGCGAACTCGCTACGGCGGCAACGGTGGGGAAGAATTCCGTTGACGGTGGCAGAGATCAGCGACAGGAGGCGGCTGGCGACGAGGAAGATGATCCGAAGACCATGGAGGCAGAGCGAGCTATGCTCGGGCGAAGCGGTTTCAGAGAAATTTCCAAAATTTTGCCCGTGAGTATATATATAGCCCGACCCTATCGGTGTGACCGAGTGGAACAACTCGGTGTCACCGAGATGCATAACTGTTGTCAGTTACAGCAACTCGGTGTGACCAAAAAGTTCAAATCGGTTGCACCGTGATTGAAAACCTAGATCGACTTAGTGATCTCGGTATGACCGAAATGGAGGAATCGGTCAGACCGAAACACACAAAGAAGTTTTGGAAGTTTAAGTCTATGACGAATCGGGGACTCCGAGTGCTCCTCACACAGAGTGGTTTGAATCTGACTTGATCAATTTTTGTGATGTAGCATGAACAGAGTTTGAGACGAGAAAAGCATAGATAGCTAGAGAGGGTTCTTAGGCATTCTTGTCCATCCACTTGGCAGAAGAAAAGAAACCAATCAATCAAAACAACAAGTGGATGTCCTCGAATGAGTAAAATATGAAATCAACATGCTCACACAATAAAATGGCAATTGAAATATGTGGCAAAGCATGCACAACCAATTCTAGCATCTATCAAACAATTTGCGATGACTAGGTCATCCATATATGAGTATATTGACTTAGGAGTCAAATGAGAACATTTGATCATAGGTCATACTCATCGTTTAAGCACAAGTGGGGTTACCACTTTTACATAAAGCATTGTTGTGTTCACACCATTAGAGTTGCTTTAGTTCAATTCTTAGAGTAAATCTCCCCCTAGATGTGAGGTCCCTCCTAAGAGGGATGAACTAACCTTGGGTTTTGTCGATGATGACTTCATGTAGATGATGAAGATGTGGATGCTCAATGTTGATGTAGATCATTTGGAGCTATCCATTGGAGTGAGTTGCACTTTCAATACCTACACGGGTTAGTCCCACAAGGAACAAACAAGGATATCCATAGACATAGAGTGATGCACACACAAGATGATGTCTATGAAAGCTTTTAGATTACCTTGTCCCTTGTCTTACCAACAAGAGGGTTTGTGACTCCTTGAACTATTGCAAGATGTGGAAGTTGATTGCACTTGTTCTTGACAAGATGATAAGAGTGAAGTATGTTGGCGGAGTCACCCTCAAGAACTCTCTAGTTCTTCTTCTTCGGGATCCACACCATCTTGATGGGAATTCTCGGTGTTGTAGTTGTACTTGATGAAGTGGAACTAGAAGTAGTCTTGGGAACCCACTTGACCAAGGCCTTAGGAGCTTCTTCAAATGCATCAATTTCCTCTTGAAGCTTGTCCTTGCCTTTTTGCTTGTGGTCTTGTGGTGGAAGATCATCTTGAGCTTGTGTCCCTTGGAGAGAAGTAGTGAAAGTGCTAGTGATCGACTAGAGGGGGGTGAATAGGCAATTTTTTGGAAGTCTTCAAAACATGGAAGTTTCGAAGACAAACGGTAGAAATAAACCTATTACCATGCAACGGAAGGTAGACTACACTAGGCAAACCATAGTCAAGTATTCAATGAAGTGAAAGCACAATGACTAATAGCAGCTAGGTAGTAAAGATCAGGTAGGAAGATATTGTGAAGCCAATCAGAACAAGCAGTCACTCATTGAAGACAAAAGATAATGCAATCATACAATGACTTCACAAGGACCAACAGTAAGTAAAGGGAAGGGAAGGATGAAACCAGTGACTCATTGAAGACAATGATTTGTTGGACCAGTTCTAGTTGTTGTGACAACTTTACGTCTGGTTAGGGAGGCTGAGATTCAACTCAGAAGACCTCGTCTTCACCTTATTCCCCTTGAGCTAAGGACACCCAGTCCTCGCCCAATCACTCTGGTAAGTCTTCAAGGTAGACTTCCAAAACTTCACAGACTTTGTTCACCGGCGATCCACAATGACACTTGGATGCTCAGAACGCGACGCCTAACCGGCTAGAGGATTCACAGTCCTCAAGTGTAATAAGCCTTCAGATCACACAGACAGGAAGACTTAAGTGATGCCTAACACTCTTTGGCTCTGGGTGTTTAGGGCTTTATCCTCGCAAGGAATTCTCTCTCAACGGCTTCAAGGTGGGTTGCTCTCAAACGACAAAAGCCGTACTCTAAATCTAAGCAGCCAACCGTTTATGGTTGTAGGGGGTGGGCTATTTATAGCCCCTTGGCAACCCAACCCGATTTGTCCGAAATGACCCTTGGTCACTAAAGAACTGACATGTGTTCCAATGGTCAGATTTCAAACACACACGACAACTTTACTTGGGCTACAAGCAAAGCTGACTTATCCAACTCTGGACAAGATTTGCTCTCATAGTCTTCACTCGAAGACATAGGATTTTGGTTAAGCATCACTTCAGACATTCTGACTGGTTCTCTTGGACCCCACTTAACAGTACGGTGGTTCCTATGACTCAATAAAGAAAAACACAGAACGACGAAACTGCTAAGTCTTCGCGCTCCATAGTCTTCACGCGATGTCTTCTCTTATCATAGTCTTCAATGTGAATGTCTTCACATACCACCTCTGACTTCAATGTCTTCATACATTTTTAGGGGTCATCTCTGGTAGGAAAACCGAATCAATGAGGGACTTCTACCTGTGTTATCCTGCAATTCTCACAAACACATTAGTCCCTCAACTAGGTTTGTCGTCAATACTCCAAAACCAACTAGGGGTGGCACTAGATGCACTTACAATCTCCCCCTTTTTGGTGATTGATGACAAACTAGTTGAAGTTTTCAACGGGGAATAAAATATGTGAAATTGTAAAGGATAGGTTATTGTCTTCATAAGTGGAAAAGGCTCCCCCTGAAGATGTGCATATAAGTAATTTGCTTTTGGTATGCAAATGCACATGGCAGGTTGTACTTGTGGAGATCCTCTTCAACTTATGATGACAATTTATCATGCATGAAAAGTATGTGAAGATAATGACATGCATAATGAAAAATGGACATCTACAAAATGATCTAAGTGCGGAATTTATCGTCACACATGCGGAATTTATCATCGCATCACATAAAAGCAAATAAGTAGTAGATGACCATCGAGTTTGAGTGTTACAACTCAAAGAACCAAATGTATCAAAATGCGAGAGTTGTAAACACTAGGCAAAATATAAATCTACCGCCCATATGAACCCGCTTGAAGACTATCAAACTCATATGCTTCTCCCCCTTTTGCCAGTAAGGACCAAAAAGGTTTGAAGACATAGAGCACCTACTCATCCCCATGAGGAGTTGGTGAAGCAGCAGGGTCTTCATTGGTGGTTGGCAGTGCAGATGAACTCGGTGCAGTGTTGATTCGCGCTAAAGGTGGTGAAGTAGCATCGTCTTCATCATCGATGACACGTGCATTCACTGTTGCAGCAGAGGAGGAGAACTCAGAGTCTTCAAGGGACGGAGTTCGTCGCAGCACAGTCCTTCTTGGAGGTGTTGAGTCAAACTTGAAGCGTTCAGAGAATCCATCCTCTTAAGATCATCTTCAGAGCACTTAAGCATCAGCCCTTTCCATGTACGCCAACAGGTTTCATGGGAAACAAAGGCATTCTTGGTGGCAAGGTTGCGAATCCTGTTTACGTCCACCAAGAGGCTTAGCATTTGGCGCTTCAGCCAGTCATGATGCTTATCTTGTTTCTGATGAAGGGCAACCAGAAGCTCTCGGTCATTGAGAACACGGGATCGCTTCTTGGGCCGTTGTGCAATGG
Source organism: Triticum aestivum (assembly GCF_018294505.1). Taxonomy (NCBI): domain Eukaryota; kingdom Viridiplantae; phylum Streptophyta; class Magnoliopsida; order Poales; family Poaceae; genus Triticum; species Triticum aestivum. The sequence goes on along the minus strand of NC_057812.1, from coordinate 341,396,332 downwards.
TGCTTTCAGTGGCTTCAGTGAGGGCACGATGAGGTGCACGGGTAGTACCAGCCAGAGGATAAACAAGAGCGACTGCTGGATCTTCGTCAATGTGTTGTGAGAAACTTTGCTTATCAGCATTCTGAAGACTAAGTGGCTCCTTGGCAGGCTCTGGATAGATGGCTTCAACTGACATATCGACGTCAGGCATAAAGATCCGATGATTGCGAGCAGAGGGCTAATAGGTGACAGCTGAGTGTAGTTTGATCAGCCGCATAATCCATGGAGTGTAAAACTTCAAGCCAAAGAGATCAGATCCTGATGCAGCAAGTTGGCGGATGAAGAAGTCTTGTGCATTGAAGCTTTTGCCGTGAAGAACATGGAAGACCAAAGTCTTCATTGCACCTTCCAGCTTTGTATGTGGAGAATGTCCTTTGATGGGCCAGAGAGTTCGCCTTATGATGTGATAGATAGTGCGTGGCAGATACTCAAGGTCTTCAACAAAGAACTCCTTAGGATATTCAGCATCTGGAGGCAAAGGCTTCATCATGCTAAGCATCTGACTCATGTTTGGTTCAGGCTTGTGAAAAATGCTCTCCATAGCAACACTGTGAAGCTGACAACCAGGTTCATAAAGATCTCCTGGAGTGGGCAGGCCAGTGAGCTCAATGATATCAAAGGCTTTGGCTTCGTGATGAACATTGTCTGTCATCCACTCAAGGACCCAAGTCTTCGGATCTCTGTTGTAGCCACGAATATGAAGAGTGGCATAGAATTGGAGCAGCAATTCTTCGTTCCAGTGCTCCTTGTCAGTGATGAACGGCAACAATCCAGACTCTCTGAAGCAATCCAGAGCTTCTTCCAAACAAGGCAGACCAGTTATGGCTTCAATGTCAAGACGCATATGTGGGAAAATGTGACCTTGATTGTACAGAATGCATGAGTAATAATTGCGCTGCTGATAGCTCCAGAACCAATCAGAAGATACTCTTGCCTTGGTGTAGGGGTTCTTGGCGCTATCAAAGAAGGTGTTGTGTGCCTTGAAGCCATTGATATTAAAAGATCCGGGTGCAGATGCAGTACCTGGAAACCTGGGCAACCTTGGCATTGGCTTCTGAACCTGAGGCCTGTGCTCAACGTGATAGTCAAACTGAGGACCAGCAGCAGGCGGAGGAGTCAGAAAAGGACATTTGACAGTGATAAGTTGGCCATAGTTGAATGCTTGCTCAATAGTGTGTGGCCTTGGTGGCGGAACAGGATCATTGGCATCAACAGAGGTGTCAGGCTGCACATCTGTTGCAGGTGCATCATTGGCTTTTGGCCTCTGGCACAATGTTAGGTGCAGGCTCCACAGTGTCTTCAGCCATGACCACGTCATTGGCTTCAGTGGTGTTAGTGGTGGCAGCCTCAGGATTCTCAACCTCCACTTCAGAAGCTGGAGGGTCGGACACGTTCTCCTCAAGAACAACATCTTGGTGAGACGGGGGTGTAGCAACTCTTGGGGCTTCTTCTTCATCGGCTGATGCAGCCGGAACATCTTCAGCCATTTTGGCTTCGGATTCAGACTCGTGCATTGTGGGAGTGACTTGGGGCCTTGATCCTTTGCGAAGCCTGCGAAGTACGGGCAACGCTTGTGGAGATGGAGTGTGCTGGGCCTCATAGTCATCATCATCTTGCACTGTTGGGGTAGCTTGCGGTTGGGGAGAGCTTGGAGTGTCTTGTCTCTGTGGGTGATCAGCCCACGATGCATCCTGAGCAGTTGGCATCAGAGGACGACCAATGCTGATGAGTTCGCTGTGCGTGAGCACAGGCGATGATACCAGTTGGTGCTCGATCTGAGGAAGGACTTCATCATCTTCAACATTGTCATGGTGACCAATGTCTTTAGCAGTGGTGGGGTCAACTGCTGGAATGTCTTCAGCTTCATGAGCCTCTGTGGAAGCAGGCTCATGAACAATCAGTTGGCACTCATGGTGTTCAGATGTAGGGCGAACCATTGAGATAGGTTCAACAACTAAGGGCTCTGTGGGAGCAGCCTGATCCTTCTTGGTTTTGCGCTTCTTCTTAGAGGGAGTGGCGTCAGAAGCTTCAGGATTTTTCCTTTTTCTGGCTTCAGCCTCGGCAGTCCTCGTCTTCTTCAGTTCTGAAGCGGTTGACCTGACCTTTGGCTTCGAGCCAGTCATGCTGCTTGGGAAGACTATGGCGAGGTTCTTCCTGCCTTGAAGGTGCAGATTGGTCAGTTGATGGCTTCTTCTTCTTTGCAGCCATTCTAGGGTCGATGCCAGGACGACCAAGAGCCTTGCGCTTCTCAATCTCATTGTAGGCTTGCACACACTTGTCAGCCAGGCTCTTCATGCGCTCGCGAGAACCTTTAGCTTCTTCACGCTTCTTGAGAAAGGCTTCCTTGAGCTCGTGCAGCATAATCTTGAAGTTTTTCACATCTTGCACGCTGAGCTTGGCCATGTGCTTCTTGAACTGAGCTTTCTCATAGTTAATCTTTTGCTTTAGTTCAACGATGCGCTGAGCTAGAGCTAGCTCAAAAGCAATGGCGCTAGTGAAGGCGACACTGAGGCCAATTGGAAGTTGCAGATCTTCAAAGCTGAGATTGGGGGTTTCAAACCACTCATCAATGAAGTTGTGGATGATTCCCATGTCAAAGAGAGGCAAATCATTGAAGATTTTTGCTTCTTCCTTGCTCTTAATTAGTTGCTCAAGAGCGTCATCTACAAGATCTTCATCGTTGGACAGATCAATGGCGTCGCTGCGCAGAATAGCAGCAGTAGTCAGTTCTTGGCTGGTGGGTTGCAAGGGCATCTTTACTCTCGAGGGCTTGGAGATGCATGACAAATCTTCAGACTGCACACTATGTTCAGGAGGTGCAGTGGCCAGAGGCTTCGCCTGTAAGACCTTTGGTACAGGAGCAGGCTTTGAAGCTTTAGGCTTCTTCAGTTTCTTTGGCTTCGGCGGTGCAGGCGCTTCATCAGATTCAGCGTCATCTGCAGGCTCATCCACGGCTGTCCCTTGAACCATGATATGAGTGATGAGACCTTCCAGGTTGTAGAAGGGCCCAACAAGATTGGGTTCAGCTTCGCGGGTGCCATCGGCACGGGGAGCAGAAGGACCAGGGTTGAAGTCTAGTCCCAGTGACTTATTGTTTTGCTTAGCCAAATTCTTGGCAAACTGGAAGTTGCGCTTGAATAGATTGTCATCACGACACTATAGCAATGACGATGGGTCTGCATCCGCAGGCTGTCGTCCATGGACCATGCAGGGATAGAAGCCTTGTTCAATGGCTTCATCTCTGGACTTGGGTTGAAGATTTCTGTATAGAATGTCTCCCCATGGTCGTTTGATGGCATTCTTCTTAGCATACTCCTGGGTCACGAACCTGTACTTGAACCACTGTTCTGCCCAATATCTTCGAATCCATTGGATTCGTGTCTTGTGCTGATTGTAATCCTCTTCAGGATCTTTCTTGTACAGCTCTGAGAGGTCATCAGGCAGATCTCTTGATGTTCCCCCTCGACGCTGTCTGCCACCCTTCCTTGCTGATTTCTCTGTAGCCATGAACTTCAAACCGAATGGCTTCAACACGTTCAAAGGTTTCAAAGGCTTCCGCTTGCTGGTCAAATAGGAACTGACTTCGGGAGAATTTATATGATGATGTAAGAATTCTGCAAATGAATGCAGACTATGAGAACCAAGGGATTTCCCATGGACATGTACCTTTGACAGCATTAAGGTGCGAGGGAAGGGGAAGAGGTCATATGCATTCTCAGAAGATTTTGAAGATAAATCAGTTTAGAAGACATTGACCTCATAGTGCAAAGACATTCACTCATAGACAGAGAGTTGGTTCCAGATTTGTACTAATCCACGAATAAGTACAAGTGAGGAATCTAACTACTTTGTGAAGCATAAGTGAACATACTAGGCATATTATGAGATGCAGTATGAAATAGATCCAACTTGTGTGAACAGGAACTGCTTGTGGTAGAAAGTGATGAATCTATAGGATCAAAGGAGCCGTAAAAAGGAAGTTTTATTTACCACAAAAAGAACTGCTAGACGGAGTGGGGGAGGAGGCCGAGTAGTTCGATCGTCCATGCCCTAACTTGGCGACGGAGGACACCTACGGCGACGACGGAGAAGACGATGTCCGCGGCTGGCGTGAAGACGGCGTCGGTGAGGTCGCGGCAGCTAAGCGCTTCGTCACCGGCGTCGTCGAGGGCTAGCGGTGGCGCTAGGGTTTGTGCGAGAGTGGAAGAAAGGATAATTACTGTGGCGAGGCGTGTATTTATAGGGACAGGGACGACACAGTGTTATTACACAGGTGCCCCTGGCGATTCACATATGAAGGGCACGTGGCTATCATGCAACATATCGGAGGTTGTTCCACGTTCCCACGCACGCCTGGATTGTTGGGTGGTCGTTCCCACTTCTCCGGGTTTCAGGTGAAAGGATTTAGCATTGAAAATAGACTTAATGTTTGTCTCTGTATCTTCTGCTGACAAGGATGCAGAGAAGATATTCGACAGTTTCAATAGAATGCATATGATTTGGAGAGATAGAGTTTGAGATAGAAAGCATAGAGAGGTTAGGGTCCGATCACATTCACTTAGTTCAAAAGATTCAACAAGAAGACATAGCTATAAGTGAATGATGTAGAGGACAGAACACTAGTATGTATGTGTGTGTATATATATATATATATATATATGAGAAAGACAATCAAATCAACATAGTGAAGATAATCATGAAGACAAGTTGAGATTGAAGCCAAACCAAATGTGAAGACATACCGAACGTAACGCCATGAGTGAAACACTTCAAACAAACAAAATTGGTGGTGGCGTTACCCACCGTATAGGAAGTATTAGACCCAGACACGGCGCATAATTATCGTGGCGCTCCGAAGTCAAATTCCACATTAATGTATTCACACTTAGAATGTGAGTCTTCATTGATTGAAGATATATACTTTACCCCGTGTGTTGCACATCTAAGTCATCAATATGCATAAGTGTTAGGATGTGTGCCTGATCACAGGACATTTGAGGATTCCAAGATATTTAGCTCACACCGTAACTTGCAAAACCTCTTCTCATCCAAGGGCTTGGTGAAGATATCTGCCAACTGCTCTTCAGTGTTGACGTGTATGATATCAATATCTTCCTTCACAACATGATCTCTGAGAAAGTGATGATGAATTTCAATGTGCTTTCTCTTCGAGTGCTGAACCGGGTTGTTAGCAATCTTGATGGCGCTTTCGTTGTCGCAGTAGAGTGGCACTTGCTTCAGATGAATGCCATAGTCTTTGAGTGTTTGCTTCATCCATAGAAGCTGAGCACAGCAAGATCCAGCAGCAATGTATTCAGATTCAGCAGTGGAGAGAGATACATAGTTCTGCTTCTTTGAAGACAACATACAAGTGATCGTCCCAGAAAATGACATGTGCCTGATGTAGACTTGCGATCCACCTTGTCACCAGCATAATCAGCATCTGAGAATCCAACCAGATCAAACTCTAAGCCCTTTGTGTAAGTGCATCTAGTGCCACCCCTAGTTGGTTTTGGATTATTGACGACAAACCTAGTTGAGGGACTAATGTGTTTGTGAGAATTGCAGGATAACACAGGTAGAAGTCCCTCATGATTCGGTTTTACTACCAGAGATGACCCCTAAAAATGTATGAAGACATTGAAGTCAAAGGTGGTATATGAAGATATTCACATTGAAGACTATGACAAGAGAAGACACGATATGAAGCCTATGGAGCTCGAAGACTTAGATCTTTCTAGTTCTTTTTCTTTTGTGTTGAGTCATAGGAACCACCGTACTGTTAAGTGGGGTCCAAGAGAAACAATCAGAATGACTGAAGTGATGCCTAAACCAAAACCTATGTCTTCGAGTGAAGACTATGAGAGCGAATCGTGTCCAGAGTCGGACAAGTCAGCTTTGCTTGTAGCCCAAGTAAAGTTGTCGTGTGAGTTTGAAATCTGACCGTTGGAACACGTGTCAGTTCCTTAGTGACCCAGGGTCATTTCGGACAAATCAGGTCGGGTTGCCAAGTGGCTATAAATAGCCCACCCCCTACAACCATAAACGGTTGGCTGCTCAGATTAATAGTACGGCTTTTGTCGTTTGAGAGCAACCCACCTCGAAGTCTTTGAGAGAGAATTCCTTGCGAGGACAAAAGCCCTAACCACCAGAGCCAGAGAGAATTGGGCATCACTTAAGTCTTCTTGTTTGTGTGATCTGAAGACTTATTACACTTGAGGACTGTGCATCCTCCAGCAGGTTAGGCGTCGCGTTCTGAGCATCCAAGAGACATTGTGGATTGCCGGTGAACGAAGACTGTGAAGGTTTGGGAGTCTACCTTGAAGACTTACCAGAGTGACTGGGCGAGGTCTATTTGACCTTAGCTCAAGGAGAATACGGTGAGGACTGGGTGTCCTGAGCTGCATGTTCAGGACTGGGTGTCCGGGACTGTGTGTCCTAAGGTTTAAATACCTAGCCGCTCCAACCAGACATACAGTTGTCATAGCAACTGGAACTGGTTCAACAAATCATTGTCTTCAACGAGTCACTGGTTTCATCTTCACTTCACTTTACTTACTGTTCCTCCTTGTGAAGTCATTGTATGATTGCTCTATCATTTGTCTTCACTGAGTGACTGCGTGTTCTGTTTGGCTTCACAATATCTTCCTACCTGATCCTTACTACCTAGCTGCTATTAGTCTTTGTGCTTTCACTTCATTGAATACTTGACTATGGTTTGCCTAGTGTAGTCTACCTTCCGCTGCATGGTAATAGGTTTAATTTTATCGTTTGTCTTCAAAACTCCCATGTTCTGAAGACTTTCATAAAAATTGCCTATTCACCCCCCCCCCTAGTCGATATAACGCACTTTCAATTGGTATCAGAGCAAGGTGCTCCCTTGTTCTGTGTGATTCGGTTTAACCACCTGGAGTTTTAGCTATGTCGACTGCAGGGATAATTAAAGTCTCCGCTGCGTGCCCCGTCTTTGATGGAACTGAATATCCCTACTGGAAGAATAAGATGCGCATGCATCTTGAAGCCATTGACATCGACCTATGGTATGTCGTCGAGAACGGCGTTCCCAAGGCTGGAGAAGGTGTCACTGCTGCTGATGTCAAGAAATTCGTTCAACTGGACTCTACTGCCAAGAATATCATCTGTGGTCATCTGACCAAAGGACAGTATAGCCGTGTAAGTGCTTTGAAGACATCCAAGCTGGTCTGGGACTGGCTCTCCAAGGTCAATGAAGGCATCTCAACCTGGAGAGATCAGAGAATCAGTGTCCTTCGCAACCTCTTCAATCGCTTCAAGCAAAATGACAATGAGAATGTCCAGCACACATTTGACCAACTCACTGACATCACAAATGAGCTTCAAGCCCTCGGCGCCACTGAGATTACCAAACACGAAGTCGTCAAGATGCTGCTGAGATCACTTGATAGTTCGTTTGACATCCTGGCCCTGATGATTCAAGAACGTCCTGATTTCAAGACACTCGATCCGTCTGACATACTTGAGAGGCTCAACAGACATGAGTTTCAGCTTTCGGAGAAAAGAGATATCTATGGTCTAAACTATGGGCGAACTCGTGCCTTGAAGGCAAAACCTGTCTCCTCATCTGAAGAAGAATCAGACAGCAGTTCTGATGATCCTGAAGACATTGGAAGGGAACTTGCTATGCTTGTCAAGAAGTTCCAAAAATTCACCAAGAAGAAAGGCTTCAGAAAGTCTTCCTGATCAAGTTCAAGGAATGATGAAGCTCCTGCTCATGACTGCAAGAGGAAAACATGTCATAAGTGCAAGAAACTTGGCCACTTCATCTCTGAGTGTCCACAGTGGGACAATGAGAACAAAAAGAAGAAGAAGAGCAAGGAATATGACTCTGACGACAAGAAAAAGAAGAAGAAATACTCAAAGTCTTCTTCCAAGTCTTCCTCAAAGTCTTCATCACACAAGAAGAGCTCATCTGGCAAGACACGTGCGTTTATTGGCAAGGAAATGGATTCAGAGGAGGAGTCTGCTTCTGAGGAGGCGGAGGTGGAGTCTGAGGAGGAATCCGACTTAGGCGTCGCAAGTCTGGCTACAGCATACGTTGCCAGGTCCATCTTCAACACTGAAGACAATGACTTCATCACCGACACCGATGCAAATGACAAGGACTACTCCGCTTCTACCTACTGCTTCATGGCACGCGGTGCCAAGGTAAACACACGCACTACTCACTATCAAACATCTAGTGACGATGACTCTGATTGTGGTTCAAAACCTAGCTACAAAACACTTGCTAAAATTCAACTGAACAACAGAAAGCTATGGAACATATTCAAAAACTATTAGACAGAAGTGATGATTTGTTAGGTGATGAAATGACTCGATCTGAATCCTTAATTGAAGACATAAAAAAATCTTCACGTTAAGTATCAGGAACTTGAAAGTCGTCATGAAACTCTCTCAACAACTCATGAAAAGCTTTCCTATGATTATCTTCAAAGGAAGCAGGATCTTGAGAAATTGAGAGCGGGTCATGAAGATCTTCAAAAGGAAAACAAGTCACTTCGCGCCAAACAGATCAGTCCCGCTCAGGAAGGATTTGAACCACCATGTCTTAAATGCCTTGAGCGTGATAATGCTACTTCTGTTGCTGAATGTTCTACTGCTACTGCTGTTGCAATATCTTCAACTGTTGATGTGGTAACTAACCCCTCTGCTGAGGATACCACCGCTATTGCTGATGAGAATGCTAGGTTGAAGACATTGCTTGAAACATGGATGTACAAAAGTCTTAAAGGGCATCAGACGCTATGTGATGTCCTGAAAAAGTAGATTCTGAACCGAAACCCTAGGAAAGAGGGTGTAGGGTTCGTAAGGAAAATGAATGCAGATGGCTCTTACTGGAAACCTGAGCAGTACCCCAAAACCATGTGGGTTGCTGCAAAGGAACCTTCAGCAAATCCATCCAATCTATCTAGCTTCACTTGTGCTAACCCCATTGTCATTGATGAATCCTTTGATGCAAACTATATACTGTTTAAGAATCAGAATGGTGAAGTATTTGCCAGGTACATTGGTACTAGCTGCAGGAATGGACCGCCTATGAAGAAGATCTGGGTTCCGAAAAGGTGTCTGGAGAGTCTTCCTGTGAATGTCATCATGACACCTCACGTGAAGAAGACAAACCTCAGACCAAAGGCTTCATACAGACAGAGGACTCACCTGAGTCGCACTAACGCAAATGTTTTGCAGGGAAACCATACTCAGGCATATGAATATGAGAGCGGTTCATCAAACCGCCATGTTCATAAGACCAAGAACTATTCTGCTTATTCTTATGAGTACTATTGTCCGCCTGCAAGACTGTTTGCTAAGGCTTCAAAGCCAAAATTCTCAGATGCTGCACTTAGACTTATTGCTTCTAAGCCACCCTTGAAGATGTGGGTGGTTAAGAAGGCTTAACTCTCTTTTGCAGGGAAAGGTCTCCAGCAGAAAACCAAAATCGTCTGACGCTATTGCTGGGGACCTTAAACATCTTGTAGGGCGCAAGATCAAATGCCCAAATGGTCTTACTATGTACTTCGTACCTGAATCGCTTGCTACTCTCCCTATGAGTCCTAACCTGGATCTAAGCTTTCATAACCCACTGGTTCGTCAAATGTTTTTGCTTCACAATGCTCTTGGTGAAGCCTATCCTCCTAACTGCACTGTAGGGTACGACACCAGCGTCTTCAGAATGGATTATTGACAGTGGGTGTACAAATCACATGACTGGCAAAAGAAGTCTTCTTATGGACTCAACCTTACGTCCATCCGACAAGAGCCACATCACATTTGCTGACACTGGTAAAAGTAAGGTATTGGGTCTAGGTAGAGTTGCAATCTCAAGGGATCAACACATGGATAAAGTCATGCTTGTTGAATCCCTTGGCTTCAACTTAATGTCTATCTCAATGCTTTGCGATTTGGACATGATCGTAATGTTTGGAAAATATTGTTGCCTTGTAATAATGGAATCTGACAAGTCTCTAGTGTTTGAAGGGTATCGAAAAGATGATTTGTACGTGTTAGATTTCTTAGCAGGGCCACAGCTTGCAGTATGTCTTCTAGCAAAGGCTTCAGAATGCTGGCTCTGGCATCGGAGGCTTGGACATGCTGGCATGAGGAACCTCCACACCCTTGTGAAGAAGAAGCATGTCATAGGCATCGAGGGCGTCAAGTTCAAGAAAGACCACTTATGCGGTGCCTGTGAAGTAGGGAAGATGACGAGGGCCAAACATCCCTCGAAGACAATCATGACCACTACTCGACCCTTCGAACTGCTTCACATGGATCTTTTCGGTCCTACTCATTACTCAACTCTAACTACTACTGCTTGCCTCTATGGCTTCGTTATTGTTGATGATTATTCTAGATATACTTGGGTGCACATAATCCTTTACAAGACTGAAGTGCAGGATGTCTTCAGACGCTTCGCCAATCGAGCTATGAACAATTTTGGCGCCAAGATAAAGCACATCAGAAGTGACAATGGCACTGAATTAAGAACACTAGCCTTGATACATATCTTGATACCTTGGGCATCACACATGAATTCTCAGCCCCGTACATGCCATAGCAAAATGGCATCGTCGAACGCAAGAACAGAACACTAATTGAGATGGCCAGAACGATGCTAGATGAATACAAAACCCCAAGAAAATTCTGGCCCGAAGCCATTCATACTGCATGCCATACAATCAATCGTGTTTATCTTCACAAGCTACTGAACAAGACATCTTATGAGCTCCTTACTAGCAAGAAGCCAAATGTCAGTTACTTCAGAGTATTTGGCGCAAGGTGCTGGATCAAGGACCCACATCACACCTCAAAATTTGCACCAAAAGCACATGAGGGTTTTATGCTCAGATATGGAAAGGATTCGCACTCCTACAGAGTCTTCAATCTCTTTCATTACAAAGTGGTTGAAACAGTGGATGTGTGGTTCGATGAGACCAACGGTTCACAAAGAGAGCAGCTGCCAAATGTGCTAGATGAAGTTCCATCCAGTGAATCAATCAAGCTAATGGGAACTGGAGAAATTATACCTTCTGAAGCTCATTCTAAAGAAGAACTTATCATTTCAGCACCTGATCAACATGAAGACAATGCTCAGCCTGAAGACATTCCTTCCAACAACGACAATGAACAGCAAGAGCAAAGTCTTCGCCCTGTACATCCTCACGTTGCCAATGAAGTGCAGATTGAAAGAATAATTGATAGCATCAATGCACTTGGTCCACTCACTCGTTCAAGGGCAACTCAGCTAGCAAATTTCTGTGGGCACTTCGCATTCGTCTCAATAGCAGAACCCAAGAAAGTTGAAGAAGCCTTCATGGAACCTGAATGGATTTAAGCTATGCAAGAAGAGCTTCAACAGTTTGAGCTGAATAATGTATGGGAACTGGTTAAGCGTCCTGATCCACGGAAGCACAATATAATAGGCACCAAATGGATATACCGTAACAAGCAAGATGAGCATGGTCAAGTTGTCAGAAACAAAGCTCGTCTCGTTGCTCAAGGATATACTCAAGTGGAAGGCATTGACTTCGATGAAACATTTGCTCCTGTGGCTAGACTTGAAGCCATACGCATACTGCTGGCCTATGCAAATCATCATAACATACTTCTATATCAAATGGATGTGAAGAGTGCCTTTCTCAATGGCAAGATTGAAGAAGAAGTGTATGTTGCACAACCACCTGGCTTTGAAAATCCAAAACATCCTGACATGGTATACAAGCTCAACAAGGCACTGTATGGCCTCAAACAAGCCCCTCGGGCCTGGTATGACACACTCAAATACTTCCTGAAGAGCAAAGGCTTCATACTTGGTTCCCTAGATCCCACTCTTTTCATGAAGACATATGATGGTGAACTGTTTGTGTGCCAAATATATGTGGATGACTTTATCTTGGGCTGCACCAATCAGAAGTACAGTGAAGAGTTTGGATATATGATGCAAGAGCAATATCAGATGTCCATGATGGGGGAGCTGAAGTTCTTCCTTGGTCTTCAAATACGACAACAACGCAATGGCATCTTCATATCTCAAGAGAAGTATCTCAAAGATTGCCTGAAGAAGTTCGGTATGCAAGACTGCAAAGGCTTCACAACACCAATGCCAGCCAAACATCATCTGGGTCCTGACGACAATGGTAAAGAGTTTGATCAAAAGGTATACCGCTCCATGATTGGTTCTTTACTTTATCTATGTGCATCTAGGCCAGATATTATGCTTAGTGTTTGCATGTGTGCTCGATTTCAAGCGGCACCAAAGGAGTCGCATCACTTACCTGTGAAGCGAATTCTTCGATATTTGGCTCACACCCCAACTCTAGGATTATGGTATCCAAAGGGCTCAGAGTTTGATCTGGTTGGATACTCAGATGTTGATTATGCTGGTGACAAAGTTGATCGCAAGTCTACATCAGGCACATGTCACTTTCTGGGACGATCACTTGTATGTTGGTCTTCAAAGAAGCAGAACTGTGTATCTCTCTCCACTGCTGAATCTGAATACATTGCTGCTGGATCTTGTTGCGCTCAGCTTCTGTGGATGAAGCAAACACTCAAGGACTATGGCATTCATCTGAAGCAAGTGCCACTTTACTGCGACAACAAAAGCGCCATCAAGATTGCTAACAACCCAGTTCAGCACTCGAAGACAAAGCACATTGAAATTCGTCATCACTTTCTCAGAGATCATGTTGTGAAGGAAGACATTGATATCATACACATCAACACTGAAGAGCAATTGGCAGATATCTTCACCAAGCCCTTGGATGAGAAGAGGTTTTGCAAGTTACGGTGTGAGCTAAATATCCTGGAATCCTCAAATGTCCTGTGATCAGGCACACATCCTAACCCTTATGCATATTGATGACTTAGATGTGCAACACACGAAGTGAAGTATATCTTCAATCAATGAAGACATACATTCTAAGTGTGAATACATTAATGTGGAATTTGACTTCGGAGCACCACGATAATTGTGCGCCGTGTCTGGGTCTAAAACTTCCTATACAGTGGGTAACGCCACCACCAAACGTTCTATTTTGAAGTGTTTCACTCATGGCGTTACCTTGCAATGTCTTCACATTTGGTTTGGCTTCGATCTCAACATATTTTCATGATTATCTTCACTATGTTGATTACATATATGCTAGTATTCTGTCCTCTACGGCATTCACTTATAGCTATGTCTTCTTGTTGAATCTTTTGAACTAAGTGAATGTGATTGGACCCTAACCTCTCTATGCTTTCTATCTCAAACTCTATCTCTCCAAGTCATATGCATTCTATTAAAACTATCGAATGTCTTCTCTGCGTCCTTGTCAGCAGAAGATACATAGACAACCATTAAGTCCGTTTTCAATGCTCATTCCTCCACATGAATTCCGGAGAAGTAGGAACGACCACTCGATAATTCAGGCGTGCGTGGGACGTGGAACAAACCCCAAAATTCCGCATAATGGCCATGTGTTCCTCAAATGCGAATCGCCAGGGGCACCTATGTAATAGCACAGTGCCGCCCCTGTGCCTATAAATACACACTCACAGCAGTCATTATCTCTTCTTCCACCCTCGCACGAACCCTAGCGCCACCGCTAGCTCTCGACGACGCCGGCGACGAAGCACTTCGCTGCCGCAACCTCTCCGACGCCGTCTTCACGCCGACCGCGGACATCGTCCTCTCCGCCGTCGCCGTAGGTGTCCTCCGTCGCCAAGTTAGGGCACGGAAGATCGAACTGCTCGGCCTCATCTCCCACTACGTCTAGCAGTTCTCAGTGTGTTAAATAAAACTCCCTTTTTTACAGCACCGTTGATCCTATTGATCTGTCACTTTCTACCACAAGCAGTTTCTGTTCACACAAGCTAGGTCTCTCTCATACTGCATCTCATAAACATGCCTAGTATATTCACTTGTGCTTTACAAAGTAGTTAGATTCCTCACTTGTACTGATCTGTGGATTCGTACAAATCTGGAACCAACTTCTTATCTATGAGTGAATGTCTTCGCACGATGAGGTCAATGTCTTCTAAACTGATTTATCTTCAAAATCTTCTGAGAATGCATATGACCTCTTCCCCTTCCCTCGCACCTTAATGTTGTCACAGGTGCATGTCCGTGGGAGAATCCTTTGGTTCTCATAGTCTGCATTCATTTGCAGAATTCTTACAGAATCACATAAATTCTCCCGAAGCTAGTTCCTGTTGGTCCAGCAAACGAAAACCTTTGAAGCCTTTGAACGTCTTGAAGCCTTTCAAGTTAAAGTTTATGGCTTCAGAGAAAGCAGCAAGGAAGGGTGGCAGAAAGCGTCATGGTGAGACCTCCAGAGATCTGTCAGATGAACTCTCAGAAATGTACAAGAGAAATCCTGAAGAGGATTACAGTCAGCGCAAGACCCGAATCCAATGGATTCGAAGATATTGGGCAGAACAATGGTTCAAATACAGATTTGTGACCCAGGAGTATGCTGAGAAAAACGCCATCAAGAGATCGTGGGGAGACATCCTATTCAAGAATCGTCTACCCAGGTCCAGAGATGAAGCCATTGCTCAAGGCTTCTATCCATGCATGGTCCGTGGACCACAGCCTGCTGATGCACACTCGTCGTCACTGCTATGGTGTCGTGACGATAATCTATTCAAGCGCAACTTCCAGTTTGCTCAGAACTCAGCTAAGCAGAACAAGAAGACTTTTGGGTTAGACTTCAACCCTGGTCCCTCATCTCCAAGGGCAGATGGCACACGACATGCAGAACCCAATGTCATCGGTCCTTTCGCCAACCTTGAAGGCCTCATCACCTACATCTTGGTTCAAGGGACTGCAGTGAATGAGCCTGCAGCTGACACTGAGTCTGATGACGCGCCTGCAGTGCCGAAGCCAAAGCAGTTGAAGAAGCCAAAAGCTTCAAAGCCGGCCCCTTCACCAAAAATCTCAAGGGCGAAGCCATTGGCAACTGCACCTCCTGAAGACAGTGTGCAGTCTGAAGACTTATCACGTGTCTCAAGGCCCCAGAAGGCCAAGATGCCTCTGTCTCACACTGGCAAAGAGCTAACAGCTGCTGCCATTCTGCGCAACAATGACATTGATCTGTCAAGTGATGAAGATCTTGCAGATGACGCTCTTGAGCAACTCATCAAGAGCAAAGAAGAAGCAGAAATTTTCAATGATCTGCCTATCTTTGATGTCACCATCATCCACAACTTCATTGACGAGTGGTTTGACACACCAAACATCAGCTTTGAAGATCTGCAGCTACCCATTGGCCTCAGTGTCGCCTTCCAAGGCGCCATTGCTTTAGAACTTGCTATTGCCCAGTGCATTGTTGAGCTGAAGTAGAAGATTGACTATGAAAAGGCTCAGTTCAAGAAGCATATGGCCAAGCTCAGCATGCAAGAAGTGAAGAACTTCAAGACAATGATGCACGAGCTCAAGGAAGCCTTTGTGAAGAAGCATGCAGAAGCTCAGGGTTCGCGTGAGTGCATGAAGACTCTGGCTGACAGATGTGTGCAAGCCTATAATGAGGCTGAGAAGCGCAAGGCACTTGGGCGTCCTGGCATCGACCCCAGGATGGCCGCAAAGAAGAAGAAGAAGCCTGCTACGGCTGAATCTGATGCACCAAGGCAAGAAGCAGTTCCGATTGTCTTCCCAACAAGAATGACTGGGTCGAAGCCAAAGAGCCGGTCAATAGCTTCAGAGCTCAAGAAGACAAGAACTGCTGAGGCTAAAGCCAGGAAGAGGAAACACTCTGAAGACTCTCCTACTGCCCCCACCAAGAAAAAGCAAAAGACCAAGAAAGCTCGGGCTGCTCCCACAGAGCCCTTGATAGTTGAACCCATTTCTATGGTTCATCCTGACGCAGAACGTCAACTGACAGTTCATGAGCCTGCTTCCACAGAGGCTCCTGAAGCTGAAGACATTCCAACAGCTGACCCCATCGCTGCTGAAGACATTGGTCAACATGACAATGTAGAATATGATGCACTCCTTCCTCAGTTAGAAAATAGCGAACTCATCAGCATTGGTCGTCCACTGACGCCAATTGCACAGGATGCTTCATGGGCGGATCGCCCACAAGAGGAAGAGGACTATGAGGCCCAGCCCACTACAACTCCACAGGCGTCGTCTACGTTCCGCAGGCTTCGCAAAGGTCCAAGGCCTCAAGTCTCTGCTGAAGACATTCCGGCTGCATCAGCTGCAGAAGAAGAAGTACCACAAGATCCCACTCCCCTGCTCCACCAAGAAGTAGTTCTCCAGGAGAACGTGCCTGTGACCGACCCTCCAGCTAGTCAAGTGGAGGATGAAAATCTTGAGGCTGCCACAACCAACAACGAAGCTAATGTGGAGCCCTCCCCGGCAAAAGCTTCAGAAGACAGCGAAGCCACTGATCCCGCCACTTCTGTTCCTGAGTCTGCTGCCGGTCCCCAATTCAACTATCATGTTGAGCACAGGCCTCAGGTCCAGAAGCCAATCCCAAGACTACCAAGGTTTCCAGGTCCTGCATCAGCACCTGGCTCCTTCAATATCAATGGCTTCAGGGCAGACAACAGGTTCTTCAATAGCTCCAGGAACCCCTACTCAAGGGAAAGGATATCATCTGATCGGTTCTAGAGCTATCCTCAGCAAAGCTATTACTCTTGCATTCTTTACAACCAAGGTCACCTCTTCCCACACAAGCGCCTTGATGTTGAAGCTATAGCTGGTCTGCCCTGTCTAGAAGAAGCGTTGGATTGCTTCAAGCAAGTGGGTCTGCTACAGTTTGTTACTAATGAAGAGCATTGGAATGAAGAGCTGCTGCTACAATTCTATGCCACACTTCACATCAAAGGGTACAACAGAGATCCAAAGACTTGGGTCCTGGAGTGGATGACTGGCAACGTTCATCACGAAGCCAATGCATTTGACATCATTGAGCTCAGTGGCTTGCCCACTCCTGGCGATCTCTTCGAGCAAGGCTGTCAGCTGCATGCTGAAGCTATTGAGAGCATCTTTCAGCGGCCAGAACCTGATATGAGTCAAATGCCTCAGCATGATGAAGCCATTGCCCCAAGATGCTGCGTATCCCACAGAGTTCTTCGTTGAAGACCTTGAGTACCTGCCCAGAACCATCTATCACATCATCAGGCGAACTCTCTGGCCTATCAAAGGGCACTCTCCAAATGCCAAGCTTTAGGGTGCAATGAAGACTTTGGTCTTCTATATACTACATGGCAAATGCTTCAATGCACAGGACTTCTTCATACGCCAAATTGCTGCATCAGGCATTGATCTGTTTGGTTTGAAGTTCTACGCCCTTTGGGTCATGCGGCTGATCAAGCTACACTCCGCCATCTCTTATCAGCCCTCTGCCCGCAACCATCGGATCTTCTTGCCTGACATGGATATGTCTACTGAAGCCATATATTCTGAGCCTGCCAAGCAACCTCTAAGTCTTCAGAATGCAGACCATCAGAGTTTTACTCAGAACGTTGAAGGCGTTGAAGCAGTTTCTCGGGTGTATCCTTTGGATGGCACTACACATGCACCACACCCTGCTTCCACTAAAGCCACTGGCAGTGCCACTGCTCCAAGACCCAAGAAGCGCACTCGCGTTCTCAACGACCGAGAGCTTCTTGTGGCTCTACATCAGAAACAAGATAGGCATCATGACTGGCTGAAGCGTCAGATGAAAAGCCTCTTGGTGGATGTTAATCGCACTCGAAATCTTGCCACCAAGAATGCTTTCGTTGCCCATGAAACCTGTCGCCGCACATGGAAATGGCTAACGATGATGTTGTCTGAAGCTGATCTTCAAGAGGATGGCTTCACTGAGAAATTCAAGTTTGACTCCACAACTCCTCGAAGGGCTGTGCTCCTAGGAACTCCATTCCTTGAAGACTCTGAGTTCTCTTCCTCTGCTGCCACAGTGACTGCCAGAATTATTAAGGAAGAAGATGATGCTACTTCACCGCCACCTCCTTCAGCACCTCCGAGCTCTTCTGCACCGCCAAACAACACCAACAACCCTGCTACTTCACCTACTCCTCATGGGAACGAGTAGAGGATCTATGTCTTCAAACCTTTTTGGTCATTACTGACAAAAGGGGGAGAAGCATATGAGATTGATAGTCTTCAAGCGGGTCCATATGGGCGGGTGCCTTATATTTTGCTTCGTGCTTACAACTCTCGTTTTTTGCTACATTTGGTTCTTATGAGTTATAACACTTAAACTAGATGGTCGTCTGCTACTTATTCGCCACCTTGTTTTGCGAAGATAAATTCCGCATGTGCGACGATAAATTCCGCACTTAGCTCATTCTGCAGACGTCCATTTTCCATTGTGCATGGCATTATCTTCATATACTTTCACATGCATAGTGGATTGTCATCATAAGTTGAAGTGGATCTCCACAAGTACCACCTGCCATGTGCATTTGCATTCCAAAAGCAAATTAACTTATATGCACATCTTCAGGGGGAGCCCTTGCAACTTATGAAGACAATTCCTTATCCTTTACAGTTTCACAGATTATATTCCCCGTTGAAAACTTCAACTAGTTTGTCATCAATCACCAAAAAGGGGGAGATTGTAAGTGCATCTAGTGCCACCCCTAGTTGGTTTTGGAGTATTGACGACAAACCTAGTTGAGGGACTAATGTGTTTGTGAGAATTGCAGGATAACACAGGTAGAAGTCCCTCATGATTCGGTTTTACTACCAGAGATGACCCCTAAAAATGTATGAAGACATTGAAGTCAAAGGTGGTATATGAAGATATTCACATTGAAGACTATGACAAGAGAAGACACGATATGAAGCCTATGGAGCTCGAAGACTTAGATCTTTCGTAGTTCCTTTTCTTTTGTGTTAAGTCATAGGAACCACTGTACTGTTAAATGGGGTCCAAGAGAACCAGTTAGAATGACTGAAGTGATGCCTAAACCAAAAACCTATGTCTTCGAGTGAAGACTATGAGAGCGAATCTTGTCCAGAGTCAGACAAGTCAGCTTTGCTTGTAGCCCAAGTAAAGTTGCCGTGTGAGTTTGAAATCTGACCGTTGGAACACGTGTCAGTTCCTTAGTGACCCAGGGTCATTTCGGACAAATCAGGTCGGGTTGCCAAGTGGCTATAAATAGCCCACCCCCTACAACCATAAACGGTTGGCTGCTCAAATTAATAGTACGGCTTTTGTCGTTTGAGAGCAACCCACCTCGAAGCCTTTAAGAGAGAATTTTTTGCGAGGACAAAAGCCCTAACCACCAGAGCCAGAGAGAATTGGGCATCACTTAAGTCTTCTTGTCTGTGTGATCTGAAGACTTATTACACTTGAGGACTGTGCATCCTCCAGCTGGTTAGGCGTCGCATTCTGAGCATCCAAGAGACATTGTTGACTGCCGGTGAACGAAGTCTGTGAAGGTTTGGGAGTCTACCTTGAAGACTTACCAGAGTGATTGGGCGAGGTCTATGTGACCTTAGCTCAAGGAGAATACGGTGAGGACTGGGTGTCCTGAGCTGCGTGTTCAGGACTGGGTTTCCGGGACTATGTGTCCTAAGGTTGATAGACCTAGCCGCTCCAACCAGACGTACAGTTGTCACAGCAACTGGAACTGGTTCAACAAATCATTGTCTTCAACGAGTCACTGGTTTCATCTTCACTTCACTTTACTTACTGTTCCTCCTTGTGAAGTCATTGTATGATTGCTCTATCATTTGTCTTCACTGAGTGACTGCGTGTTCTATTTGGCTTCACAATATCTTCCTACCTGATCCTTACTACCTAGCTACTATTAGTCTTTGTGCTTTCACTTCATTGAATACTTGACTATGGTTTGCCTAGTGTAGTCTACCTTCCGCTGCATGGTAATAGGTTTAATTTTATCGTTAGTCTTCAAAACTCCCATGTTCTGAAGACTTTCATAAAAATCGCCTATTCACCCCCCCTCTAGTCGATATAACGCACTTTCACTTTGGATACCATAATCCTAATGTTGGCGTGTAAGCCAAATATCGAAGAATTCGCTTCACAGCTAAGTGATGTGATTCCTTTGGTGCCGCTTGGAATCGAGCACACATGCAAACACTAAGCATAATATCTGGCCTAGATGCACATAGATAAAGTAAAGAACCAATCATGGAGCGGTATACCTTTTGATCGAACTCTTTACCATTGTCGTCGGGACCAAGATGATGTTTGGCTGGCATTGGCGTCGTGAAGCCTTTGTAGTCTTGCATCCCAAATTTCTTCAGGCAATCTTTGAGGTACTTCTCTTGAGATATGAAGATGTCGTTGTGTTGCTGACGTATTTGAAGACCAAGGAAGAATTTCAGCTCACCCATCATGGACATCTAATATTGCTCTTGCATCATATATCCAAACTCGTCAGTGTATTTCTGATTGGTGCAGCCGAAGATAATGTCATCCACATATATTTGGCACACAAACAGTTCACCATCATACGTCTTCGTGAAGAGAGTGGGGTCGAGGGAACCAGGTTTGAAGCCTTTGCTCTTCAGGAAGTCTTTGAGTGTGTCATACCAAGCCCGAGGGGCTTGTTTGAGGCCATAGAGTGCCTTGTTGAGCTTGTACACCATGTCAGGATGTTTTGGATCTTCAAAGCCAGGCGGTTGTGCAACATACACTTCTTCTTCAATCTTGCCATTGAGAAAAGCGCTCTTCACATCCATTTGATACAGAAGAATGTTATGATGAATTGCATAGGCCAGCAGTATGCGTATGACTTCAAGTCTAGCCACAGGAACAAATGTTTCATCGAAGTCAATCCCTTCAACTTGAGTGTACCCTTGAGCAACAAGACGAGCTTTGTTTCTGACAACTTGACCATGCTCATCTTGCTTGTTGCGATATATCCATTTGGTGCCTATTATATTGTGCTTGCGAGGATCAGGACGCTTAACCAGTTCCCATACATTATTCAGCTCAAACTGTTGAAGCTCTTCTTGCATAGCTTGAATCCATTCAGGTTCCATGAAGGCTTCTTCAACTTTATTGGGTTCAGATATTGAGACGAATGCGAAGTGCCCACAGAAATTTGCTAGCTGTGTTGCCCTTGAACGAGTGAGTGGACCTGGTGCATTGATGCTATCAATTATTCTCTCAATCTGTACTTCATTTGCAACGCAAGGATGTACAGGACGAAGATTTTGCTCTGGCTGATCATTTTCATCGTTAGAAGGATTGTCTTTAGGCTGAGCATTGTCTTAAGTTTGATCACGTGCGGAGATGATAAGTTCCTCTTCAGGCTGAGATTCAGATGGTATGATTTCTCCAGTTCCCATAAGTTTGATTGATTCACTGGATGGAACTTAATCTAGCACGTTTGGGAGGTGCTCTCTTTGTGAGCTGTTAGTCTCGTCGAACCGCACATCCACTGTTTCAACCACTTTATAGTGAGAAAGGTTGAAGACTCTGTAGGAGTGTGAATCCTTTCCATATCCAAGCATAAAACCCTCATGTGCTTTTGGTGCAAATTTTGAAGTGTGATGTGGATCCTTGATCCAGAACCTGGCACCAAATACTCTGAAGTAACTGACATTTGGCTTCTTGCCAGTAAGGAGCTCATAGGATGTCTTGTTGAGAAGCTTGTGAAGATAAACACGGTTGATGATATGGCATGCAATATCAATGGCTTCAGGCCAGAACTTTCTTGGAGTCTTGTATTCATCAAGCATTGTCCGGGCCATCTCAATGAGTGTTCTGTTCTTGCGTTCGACGATGCCATTCTGCTGTGGCGTGTACGGAGCTGAGAATTCATGTGTGATGCCCAAAGTACCAAGATATGTATCTAGGCCAATTTTCTTGAATTCAGTGCCATTGTCACTTCTGATGTGCTTTATCTTGATGCCATAGTTGTTCATTGCTCGATTGGCGAAGTGTCTGAAGACATCTTGCACTTCAGTCTTGTAGAGGATTATATGCATCCAAGTATATCTTGAATAATCATCAACAATGACAAAGCCATAGAGACAAGCACTAGTAGTAAGAGTTGAGCAATGAGTGGGACCGAAAAGGTCCATGTGGAGCAGTTCGAAGGGTTGAGTCATTGTCATGATTGTCTTCGAGGGATGCTTGGCCCTCGTCATCTTTCCTGCTTCACAGGCACCGCATAAGTGATCTTTCTTGAACTTTACGCCCTCGATGCCTATGACATGCTTCTTCCTTGCAAGGGTGTGCAGGTTCCTCATGCCAGCATGCCCTAGCCTCCGATGCCAGAGCCAGCATTCAGAAGCTTTTGCTAGAAGACATACGGCAAGTTGTGGTCCTGCTGAGAAATCTACCACGTACAAGTCATCTTTCCGATACCATTCAAACACTAGAGACTTGTCAGATTCCATTAGAACAAGGCAACAATATTTTCCAAACATCACAATCATGTTTAAATTGCAAAGCATTGAGACAGACATTAAGTTTAAACCAAGGGATTCAACAAGCATGACTTTATCCATGTGTTGATCCTTTGAGATTGCAACTCTACCTAGACCCAATACCTTGCTTTTACCAGTGTCAGCAAATGTGATGTGACTTTCGTCAGATGGACGTAAGGTTGACTCCATGAGAAGGCTTTGCTTGCCAGTCATGTGATTAGTAAACCCACTATCAATAATCCATTCTGAAGCAGCTGGTGTCGTGCCCTATAGTGCAGTTAGGGGGATAGGCTTCACGTAGAGAATTGTGAAGCATAAACATTTGACGAGCAAGTGGATTATGAAAGCTTAGATCGAGGTTAGGACTGATAGGGCAAGTGGCAAGCGACTCGTGAACAAAATACATAATAAGACCATTTGGGCATTTGATCTTGCGCCCTACAATATGTTTAAGGTCCCCAGCAATGGATTCAGACGATTTTGGTTTTCGGCTAGAGACCTTTCCCTGCAAAAGAGAGTTAAGCTTTCTTAGCCACCCACATCTTCAAGGGTGGCTTCGAAGCAATGAGTCTAAGTGTAGCATCTGAGAACTTTGGCTTTGGAGCCCTAGAAAAAAGTCTTGCAGGTGGACAATAGTACTCATAAGGATAAGCATAATAGTTTTTGGTCTTATGAACATGGCGGTTTAATGAAACGCGCTCATATTCATAGACCTGAGTAAGGTTTCCCTGCAAAACATTTGCGTTAGTGCGACTCAGGTGAGTCCTCTGTCTGTATGAAGCCTTTGGACCATATGGAGCCTGTGGTCTGGGGTTTGTCTTCTTCACTTGTGGTGTCATGACGACATTCACAGGAAGATTCTCCAAACACCTTTTCAGCACCTAGACTTTCTTCATAGGCGGCCCATTCCTGCAATTACTACCAATATACCTGGAAAACACTTCACCATTCTGATTCTTAAATAGTTTATAGTTTGCATCAAAGGATTCATCAATAACAATGGGATTAGCACAAGTGAAGCCAGATAGGGTGGATGGATCCGCTGAAGGTTCCTTTGCAGCAACCCATGTGGTTTTGGGGTACTGCTCAGGTTTCCAGTAAGAGCCATCAGCATTCATTTTCCTTTCGAACCCAACACCCTCTTTCCTAGGGTTTCGGTTCAGGATCTGCCTTTTGAGGACATCACATAGTGTCTGATGCCCTTTGAGACTTTTGTACATCCCTGTTTCAAGCAATGTCTTCAACCTAGCATTCTCATCAGCAATAGCAGTGGTATCCTCAGCAGAGGGGTAGTTACCACATCAACAGTTGAAGATATTGCAATAGTATCAGCAGTAGAACACCCAGCAACAGAAGTAGCATTGTCACGCTCGATGCATTTAAGACATGGTGGTTCAAATCCTTCCTGAGCTGAACTGATCTGTTCGGCGCGAAGTGACTCGTTTTCCTTTTGAAGATCTTCATGAGCCGCTCTCAATTTCTCAAGATCTTGCTTCCTTTGAAGATAATCATAGGAAAGCTTTTCATGAGTTGTTGAGAGCGTTTCATGACGACTTTCAAGTTCCTCATACTTAACGTGAAGATTTTTTATGTCTTCAATTAAGGACTGAGATCGAGTCATTTCACCGTCTAACAGATCATCGCTTTTGTCTAACAGTTTTTGAATATGTTCCATAGCTTTCTGTTGTTCAGTTGCAATTTTAGCAAGTGTTTTGTAGCTGGGTTTGGAACCACAATCAGAGTCATCTTCATTAGATGTTTGATAGTGAGTAGTGTGTGTGTTTACCTTGGCACTGCGTGCCATGAAGCAGTTGGTAGGAGCGGAGTAGTCCTTGTCATTTGCATCGGTGTCGGTGATGAATTCATTGTCTTCAGTGTTGAAGATGGACTTGGCAACGTATGCTGTAGCCAGACTTGCAACGCCAGAATCGGACTCCTCCTCAGGCTCCACCTCCGCCTCCTCAGAAGCGGACTCCTCCTCTGAATCCATTTCCTTGCCAATAAACGCACGTGCCTTGCTAGATGAGCTCTTCTTGTGTGATGAAGACTTTGAGGAAGACTTGGAAGAATACTTTGAGTATTTCTTCTTCTTCTTGTCGTCAGAGTCATACTCCTTGCTCTTCTTCTTCTTGTTGTTCTCATTGTCCCACTGCGGATACTTAGAGATGTAGTGGCCAAGTTTCTTGCACTTGTGGCATGTTCTCTTCTTGTAGTCATGAGCAGAAGCTTCATCATTCCTTGAGCTTGATCGTGAAGACTTTCTAAAGCCTTTCTTCTTGGTGAATTTTTGGAACTTCTTCACAAGCATAGCAAGCTCCTTTCCAATGTCTTCAGGATCATCAGAACTGCTGTCAGATTCTTCTTCAGATGAGGAGACGGCTTTTGCCTTCAAGGCACGAGTTCGCCCATAGTTGGGACCGTAGATGTCTCTTTTCTCAGAAAGCTGAAACTCGTGTGTGTTGAGCCTCTCAAGTATGTCAGACGGATCGAGTGTCTTGAAGTCAGGATGTTCTTGAATCATTAGGGCTAGGGTGTCAAACGAGCTTTCAAGTGATCTCAGGAGTGTCTTGACAACATCATGCTTGGTGATCTCAGTGGCGCCGAGAGCTTAAAGCTCATTTGTGATGTCAGTGAGTCGATCAAACATGAGCTGGACATTCTCATTGTCATTTCTCTTGAAGCGGTTGAAGAGGTTGCGAAGGACACTGATTCTCTGATCTCTCTGGGTTGAGACGCCTTCATTGACCTTGGAGAGCCAGTCCCAGACTAGCTTAGATGTTTCCAAAACACTCACGCGGCCATACTGTCCTTTGGTCAGATGACCACAGATGATGTTCTTGGCAGTGGAGTCCAGTTGAACGAACTTCTTGACATCAGCAGCGATGACACATTCACCAGCCTTGGGAATGCCATTCTTGACGACATACCATAGGTCGACATCAATGACTTCAAGATGCATGCGCATCTTATTCTTCCAGTAGGGATATTCAGTTCCATCGAAGACGGGGCATGCAGCGGAGACTTTAATTATCCCTGCAGTCGACATAGCTAAAACTCCAGGTGGTTAAACCGAATCACACAGAACAAGGGAGTGTTGGGGAACGTAGCAGAAATTCAAAAAATTTCCTACGTGTCACCAAGATCTATCTATGGAGAAACCAGCTACGAGTAGAAGGAGAGTGCATCTACATACCCTTGTAGATCGCTAAGCGGAAGCGTTCAAGTGAACGGGGTTGATGGAGTCGTACTCGTCGTGATTCAAATCACCGATGATCAAGTGCCGAACGCACGGCACCTCCGCGTTCAACACACGTACAGCCCGGTGACGTCTCCCACGCCTTGATCCAGCAAGGAGAGAGGGAGAGGTTGAGGAAGACTCCATCCAACAGCAGCACAACGGCGTGGTGGTGGTGGAGGAGCGTGGCAATCCTGCAGGGCTTCGCCAAGCACCGCGGGAGAGGAGGAGTACTTGTGAGAGGGGGAGGGCTGCGCCAGAACTTCGTCTATAGCTCCCATGCGCCTCCCCACTATATATAGGGGTGGAGGGGCTGGTTTCTTGCCCTCCAAGTCCATTGGGGCGTTGGCCAAGGTGGGAGGAAAGAAATCTCATTATTTCCTTCCCCACCGATTGTTATCCCCCCTTTTTAGGGATCTTGATCTTATCCCTTCGGGATATGATCTTATTCCTTCTAAGGGGGGATCTTGGTGCGCCTTGACCAGGGGTGTGGGGCCTTGACCCCACTACCCACGTCCATGTGGGTCCCCCCATGCAGGTGGGCCCCACTCCGGAACCTTCTAGAACCTTCCCGGTACAATACCGAAAAATCCCGAACATTTTCCAGTGGCCAAAATAGGACTTCCCATATATAAATCTTTACCTCCGGACCATTCCGGAACTCCTCGTGACGTCCGGGATCTCATCCGGGACTCCGAACAACATTCGGTAACCACATACAAACTTCCTTTATAACCCTAGCGTCATCGAAGCTTAAGTGTGTAGACCCTACGGGTTCGGGAGACATGTAGACATGACCGAGACGTTCTCTGGTCAATAACCAACAGCGGGATCTGGATACCCATGATGGCTCCCACATGCTCCACGATGATCTCATCGGATGAACCACGATGTCAAGGACTTAATCAATCCCGTATTCAATTCCCTTTGTCTATCGGTATGTTACTTGCCCGAGATTCGATCGTCGGTATCCAATACCTTGTTCAATCTCGTTACCGGCAAGTCACTTTACTCGTTCCGTAACACATCATCCCATGATCAACTCCTTGGTCACATTGCGCATATAATGATGTCCTACCGAGTGGGCCCAGAGATACCTCTCCGTTTACACGGAGTGACAAATCCCAGTCTCGATCCGCATAAAACAATAGATACTTTCGAAGATACCTGTAGTGCACCTTTATAGTCACCCAGTTACGTTGTGACGTTTGATACACCCAAAGCACTCCTACGGTATCCAGGAGTTACACGCTCTCATGGTCAAAGGAAGAGATACTTGACATTGGCAAAGCTCTAGCAAACGAACTACACGATCTTTGTGCTAGGCTTAGGATTGGGTCTTGTCCATCACATCATTCTCCTAATGATGTGATCCCGTTATCAACGACATCCAATGTCCATAGCCAGGAAACCATGACTATCTGTTGATCACAACGAGCTAGTCAACTAGAGGCTCACTAGGGACATATTGTGGTCTATGTATTCACACGTGTATTACGATTTCCGGATAATACAGTTATAGCATGAATAAAAGACAATTATCATGAACAAGGAAATATAATAATAACACTTTTATTATTGCCTCTAGGGCATATTTCCAACAGTCTCCCACTTGCACTAGTGTCAATAATCTAGTTCACATCGCCATGTGATTAACACTCACAGGTCACATCGCCATGTGACTAATACCCAAGAGTTTTAGGTTTGATCATGTTGCTTGTGAGAGAGGTTTTAGTCAACGGGTCCGAACCTTTCAGATCCGTGTGTGCTTTACAAATCTCTATGTCATCTCCTAGATGTAGCTACCACGCTCTATTTGGAGCTATTCCAAATAACTGTTCTACTTGGAGCAATTCTAAATTGTTGCCCCATAATACGTATCCGGTATCTCTTCTTAGAGCTATCCGGATAGGTGTTAAGCTTGCATCGACGTAACCTTTACGACGAACTCTTTTACCACCTCCATAATCGAGAAAATTCCTTAGTCCACTAGTTACCAAGGATAACTTTGACCGCTGTCTGTGATCCATTCATGTATCACTCTTGTACCCCTTGACTGACTCATGGCAAGGCACATTTCAGGTGCGGTACTCAGCATGGCATACTGTAGAGCCTATGTCTTAAGCATAGGGGACGACCTTCATCCTTTCTCTCTATTCTGCCGAGGTCGAGCTTTAAGTCTTAACTTCGTACCTTACAACTCAGGCAAGAACTCCTTCTTTGACTGGTCCATCTTGAACACCTTCAAGATCATGTCAAGGTATGTGCTCATTTGAAAGTATTATTAAGCATTTTGATCTATCCTTATAGATCTTGATGCTCAATGTTCAAGTAGCTTAATCCAGGCTTTCATTGAAAAACACTTTCAAAATAACCCTATATGCTTTTTAGAAATTCTACGTCATTTCTGATCAACAATATGTCAACAACATATACTCATCAGAAATTTTATAGTGCTCCCACTCACTTCTTTGGAAATACAAGTTTCTCGTAAACTTTGTACAAACCCAAAATCTTTGATCATCATCAAAGCACACATTCCAACTCCGAGATGCTCACTCCAGTCCTTAGAAGGATTGCTGGAGCTTTGCATACTTATTAGCATCTTTTGGGATTGACAAAACCTTCCGGTTGTATCACATACAACCTTTTCTCAAGTATAACATCGAGGAAACAATGTTTTGACATCCTATCTGCAAGATTTCATCAATCATGCAGTAACTGCTAATCCAATTCCAACAAACTCTTAGCATCGCTATGAGTGAGAAAACCTCACCGTAATCAACTCCTTGAACTTGTCGGAAAATATCTTAACGACAAGTCGAGCTTTCTTAATGGTAATTCTTACCATCATTGTCTGTCTTCCTTTTAAAATCCATCCGTACCCAATGGCCTTACGACCATCAAGTATTTCTTCCAAAGTCATGGATCCGTTCTCGGATTTTATGGCCTTGAGCCATTTATCGGAATCCGGGCCCACCATTGCTTCTCCATAGCTCGTAGGTTCATTGTTGTCCAGCAACATGACTTCCAAGACAGGATTATGTACCACTCTGATGTAGTATGTATCCTTGTCATCCCACGAGGTTTGGTAGTGACTTGATCCGAAGTTTCATGATCAACATCACAAGCTTCCACTTCAATTGGTGTAGGTGCCACAGGAACAACTTCCTGTGCCCTGCCACACACTAGTTGAAGAGACGGTTCAATAACCTCATCAAGTTTCCACCATCCTCCCACTCAATTCTTTCGAGAGAAACTTTTCCTCGAGAAAGGACCCGATTCAAGAAACAATCCATATTGCTTTCGGATCTGAATTAGGAGGTATACCCAACTGTTTTGGGTTTCCTATGAAGATGCATTTTATCCGCTTTGGGTTCGAGCTTATCAACCTGAAACTTTTTCATATAAGCGTCGCAGCCCCAAACTTTTAAGAAACGACAACTTAGGTTTCTCTAAACCATAATTCATACGGTGTCATCTCAACGGAATTACATGGTGCCCTATTTAAAGTGAATGTGGTTGTCTCTAATGCCTAACCCATGAACGATAGTGGTAATTTGATAAGAGACATCATGGTACGCACCATATCCAATAGGGTGCAACTATGATGTTCGGACACACCATCACACTATGGTGTTCCAGGCGGTATTAATTATGAAACAATTTCCACAATGTCTTAATTGTGTGCCAAAACTCGTAACTCAGATATTCATCTCTATGATCGTATCATAGACATTTTATCCTCTTGTCACAATGATCTTCTACTTCACTCTGAAATTACTTGAACCATTCAATAATTCAGAGTTGTGTTTCATCAAGTAAATATTCTCAACATCTACTCGAATCATCTATGAAGTAAGAACATAACGATATTCACTGCATGCCTCAGCATTTATTGGACTGCACACATCAAAATGTGTTACTTCCAACAAGTTGCTATCTTGTTCCATCTTATTGAAACCGAGGCTTTTCAGTCATCTTGCCTATGTGGTATGATTTGCATATCTCAAGTGATTCAAAATCAAGTGAGTCCGAACGGTCCATTTGCATGGAGTTTCTTCATGCATATACACCAATAGACATGGTTCGCATGTCTCAAACTTTTCAAAAACGAGTGAGTCCAAAGATCCATCAACATGGAGCTTCTTCATGCGTTTTATACCATTATGACTTACATGGCAGTGCCACAAGTAAGTGGTACTATCATTACTATCTTATATCTTTTGGCATGAAAATGTGTATCACTACGACCGACATTCAATAAACCATTCCTTTAGGTGCAAGACCATTGAAGGTATTATTCAAAAAATAGAGTAACCATTATTCTCCTTAAATGAATAACCGTATTGCGATAGACATAATCCAATCATGTCTATGCTCAACGCAAACACCAATCTCGGTGGTAGAGGGAGCGTGCGATGCTTGATCATATCAACCTTGGAAACACTTCCAACATATATCGTCAGCTCACCTTTAGCTAGTCTCCGTTTATTCCGTAGCTTTTATTTCGAGTTACTAACACTTAGCAACCGAACCGGTATCCAATACCCTGGTGCTACTAGGAGTACTAGTAAAGTACACATTAACATAATGTATATCCAATATACTTCTATCGACCTTTCCAGCCTTCTCATCTACCAAGTATCTAGGGTAATGCTGCTCTAGTGGTTGTTCCCCTTATTACAGAAGCACTTAGTCTCGGGTTTGGGTTCAACCTTGGGTTTCTTCACTTGAGCAGTAGCTGAATTGCCATTTCATGAAGTATCCCTTTGTTCCGTTGCCCTTCTTGAAACTAGTGGTTTCACCAACCATCAACAATTGATGCTCCTTCTTGATTTCTACTTTCGCGGTGTCAAACATCATGAATATTTCAAGGATCATCATATCTATCCCTGATATGTTATAGTTCATCACGAAGCTCTAGCAGCTTGGTGGCAATGACTTTGGAGAAACATCACTATCTCATTTGGAAGATCAACTCCCACTCGATTCAAGTGATTGTTGCACTCAGACAATCTGAGCACAAGCTCAACGGTTGAGATTTTCTCCCTTAGTTTGCAGGCTAAGAGAATCGTCGGAGGTCTTATACCTCTTGACGTGAGCACGAGCCTGAAATCCCAATTTCAGCCCTCGAAACATCTCATATGTTCCGTGATGTTTTGAAAACGTCTTTGGTGCCTCTACTTAAACCATTTAACTGAACTGTCACGTAGTTATCAAAACGTGTATGTTCGATGTTCGAAACATCCACAAACGACGTTTGGGGTTCAGCACACTGAGCAGTGCATTAAGGACATAAGCTTTCTACTGTTCGCATAATCGCTACTATCAACTTTCAACTATATTTTCTCTAGGAACATATCTAAACAGTGGAACTAAAGCGCGAGCTTACGACATAATTTGCAAAAAGGTCTTTTGACTATGTTCAAGATAATTAAGTTCATCTTATGAACTCCCACTCAGATAGACATCCCTCTAGTCATCTAAGTGATTACATGATCCGAGTCAACTAGGCCGTGTCCGATCATCACGTGAGACGGACTAGTCATCATCGGTGAACATCTTCATGTTGATCGTATCTACTATACGACTCATGCTCGACCTTTCGGTCTCCGTGTTCCGAGGCCATGTCTGCACATGCTAGGCTCGTCAAGTTAACCCTAAGTGTTTTCGCTGTGTAAAACTGTCTTACACCCGTTGTATGT
This sequence comes from Triticum aestivum, assembly GCF_018294505.1. Taxonomy (NCBI): domain Eukaryota; kingdom Viridiplantae; phylum Streptophyta; class Magnoliopsida; order Poales; family Poaceae; genus Triticum; species Triticum aestivum. The sequence goes on along the minus strand of NC_057812.1, from coordinate 341,364,966 downwards.
GAACGTAAGAATCCATCACACCCGATCATCACGTGGTCCTTAGAAGCGACGAACTGTAGCAATGGTGCACAGTTAGGGGAGAACACTTCTTGAAATTTTGTAAGGGATCATCTTATTTACTACCGTCGTCCTAAGTAAACAAGATGCATAAACATGATAAACATCACATGCAATCAAATAGAGTAGTGACATGATATGGCCAATATCATATAGCTCCTTTGACCTTCATCTTCGGGGCTCCATGATCATCTTGTCACCGGCATGACACCATGATCTCCATCATCATGATCTCCATCATCGTGTCTTCATGAAGTTGTCACGCCAACGACTACTTCTACTTCTATGACTAACGCATTTAGCAATAAAGTAAAGTAGTTTACATGGCGTTCTTCAATGACACGCAGGTCATACAATAAATAAAGACAACTCCTATGGCTCCTGCCGGTTGTCATACTCATCGACATGCAAGTCGTGAATCCTATTACAAGAACATGATCAATCTCATACATCACATATATCATTCATCACATCCTTTTGGCCATATCACATCACATAGCATACCCTGCAAAAACAAGTTAGACGTCCTCTAATTGTTGTTTGCATGTTTTACGTGGCTGCTATGGGTTTCTAGCAAGAACGTTTCTTACCTTCGCAAAACCACAACGTGATATGCCAATTGCTATTTACCCTTCATAAGGACCCTTTTCATCGAATCCGTTCCGACTAAAGTGGGAGAGACTGGCACCCGCTAGCCACCTTATGCACCAAGTGCATGTCAATCGGTGGAACCTGTCTCACGTAAGAGTACGTGTAAGGTCGGTCCGGGCCGCTTCATCCCACAATACCGTTGAAACAAGATTGGACTAGTAACGGTAAGCATATTGAACAACATCAACGCCCACAACTACTTTGTGTTCTACTCGTGCAAAGAATCTACGCAATAGACCTAGCTCATGATGCCACTGTTGGGGAACGTAGCAGAAATTCAAAAAAATTCCTACGTGTCACCAAGATCTATCTATGGAGAAACCAGCTACGAGTAGAAGGAGAGTGCATCTACATACCCTTGTAGATCGCTAAGCGGAAGCGTTCAAGTGAACGGGGTTGATGGAGTCGTACTCGTCGTGATTCAAATCACCGATGATCAAGTGCCGAACGCACGGCACCTCCGCGTTCAACACACGTACAGCCCGGTGACGTCTCCCACGCCTTGATCCAGCAAGGAGAGAGGGAGAGGTTGAGGAAGACTCCATCCAACAGCAGCACAACGGCATGGTGGTGGTGGAGGAGCGTGGCAATCCTGCAGGGCTTCGCCAAGCACCGCGGGAGAGGAGGAGTACTTGTGAGAGGGGGAGGGCTGCGCCAGAACTTCATCTATAGCTCCCATGCGCCTCCCCACTATATATAGGGGTGGAGGGGCTGGTTTCTTGCCCTCCAAGTCCATTGGGGCGTTGGCCAAGGTGGGAGGAAAGAAATCTCATTATTTCCTTCCCCACCGATTGTTATCCCCCCTTTTTAGGGATCTTGATCTTATCCCTTCGGGATATGATCTTATTCCTTCTAAGGGGGGATCTTGGTGCGCCTTGACCAGGGGTGTGGGGCCTTGACCCCACTACCCACGTCCATGTGGTTCCCCCCATGCAGGTGGGCCCCACTCCGGAACCTTCTAGAACCTTCCCGGTACAATACCGAAAAATCCCGAACATTTTCCGGTGGCCAAAATAGGACTTCCCATATATAAATCTTTACCTCCGGACCATTCCGGAACTCCTCGTGACGTCCGGGATCTCATCCGGGACTCCGAACAACATTCGGTAACCACATACAAACTTCCTTTATAACCCTAGCGTCATCGAACCTTAAGTGTGTAGACCCTACGGGTTCGGGAGACATGTAGACATGACCGAGACGTTCTCTGGTCAATAACCAACAGCGGGATCTGGATACCCATGATGGCTCCCACATGCTCCACGATGATCTCATCGGATGAACCACGATGTCAAGGACTTAATCAATCCCGTATTCAATTCCCTTTGTCTATCGGTATGTTACTTGCCCGAGATTCGATCGTCGGTATCCAATACCTTGTTCAATCTCGTTACCGGCAAGTCACTTTACTCGTTCCGTAACACATCATCCCGTGATCAACTCCTTGGTCACATTGTGCATATAATGATGTCCTACCGAGTGGGCCCAGAGATACCTCTCCGTTTACACGGAGTGACAAATCCCAGTCTCGATCCGCATAAAACAATAGATACTTTCGGAGATACCTGTAGTGCACCTTTATAGTCACCCAGTTACGTTGTGACGTTTGATACACCCAAAGCACTCCTACGGTATCCAGGAGTTACACGCTCTCATGGTCAAAGGAAGAGATACTTGACATTGGCAAAGCTCTAGCAAACGAACTACACAATCTTTGTGCTAGGCTTAGGATTGGGTCTTGTCCATCACATCATTCTCCTAATGATGTGATCCCGTTATCAACGACATCCAATGTCCATAGCCAGGAAACCATGACTATCTGTTGATCACAACGAGCTAGTCAACTAGAGGCTCACTAGGGACATATTGTGGTCTATGTATTCACACGTGTATTACGATTTCCGGATAATACAGTTATAGCATGAATAAAAGACAATTATCATGAACAAGGAAATATAATAATAACACTTTTATTATTGCCTCTAGGGCATATTTCAACAGGGAGTACCTTGCTCTGATACCAATTGAAAGTTCTAGTGATCGACTAGAGGGGGGTGAATAGGCGATTTTTATGAAAGTCTTCAAAACATGGAAGTTTCGAAGACAAACGATAGAAATAAACCTATTACCATCCAGCGAAAGGTAGACTACACTAGGCAAACCATAGTCAAGTATTCAATGAAGTGAAAGCACAATGACTAATAGCAGCTAGGCAGTAAACATCAGGTAGGAAGATATTGTGAAGCCAATCAGAACAAGCAGTCACTCAATGAAGACAAAAGATAATGCAATCATACAATGACTTCACAAGGACCAACAGTAAGTAAAGGGAAGGGAAGGATGAAACCAGTCAAGACAATGATTTGTTGGACCAGTTCCAGTTGTTGTGACAACTATACGTCTGGTTAGGGAGGCTGAGATTCAACTCAGAAGACCTTGTCTTCACCCTATTCCCGTTGAGCTAAGGACACCCAGTCCTCGCCCAGTCACTCTGGTAAGTCTTCAAGGTAGACTTCCAAACCTTCACAGACTTCGTTCACCGGCGATCCACAATGACTCTTGGATGCTCAGAACGCGACGCCTAACCGGCTGGAGGATTCATAGTTCTCAAGTGTAATAAGTCTTTAGATCACACAGACAGGAAGACTTAAGTGATGCCTAACACTCTTTGGCTCTGGGTGTTTAGGGCTTTATCCTCGCAAGGAATTCTCTCTCAAAGGCTTCGAGGTGGGTTGCTCTCAAACCACAAAATCCGTACTCTAACTCTAAGCAGCCAACCGTTTATGGTTGTAGGAGGTGGGCTATTTATAGCCCTTGGCAACCCGACCTGATTTGTGCGAAATGACCCTTGGCCACTAAGGAACTGACATGTGTTCCAACGGTCAGATTTCAAACACACACGGCAACTTTACTTGAGCTACAAGCAAAGCTGACTTATCCAACTCTGGACAAGATTTGCTCTCATAGTCTTCACTCGAAGACATAAGATTTTGGTTAAGCATCACTTCAGTCATTCTGACTGGTTCTCCTGGACCCCACTTAACAGTACGGTGGTTCCTATGACTCAACAAAGAAAAACACAGAATGACGAAACTGCTAAGTCTCCGCGCTCCATAGTCTTCACGCGATGACTTCTCTTATCATAGTCTTCAATGTGAATGTCTTCACATACCACCTCTGATTTCAATGTCTTCATACATTTTTAGGGGTCATCTCTGGTAGGAAAACCGAATCAATGAGGGACTTCTACCTGTGTTATCCTGCAATTCTCACAAACACATTAGTCCCTCAACTAGGTTTGTCGTCAATACTCCAAAACCAACTAGGGGTGGCACTAGATGCACTTACAAGTAGGATCATACTTCTCTTGTTGAGGAACAAACTTCGTCTTGGGGTATTGATCTTCTTCCCACTCAACTCCATTGGCATTGAACTTTCGTTCAAAACCAACACCTTGATTCTTCCGGTGCCTTCCTTGCTTGCGTACAATTTCCTCGAATTGCTTACTTCCGGCAAGGCTCTTGTAAACACCTTTCTCTATAATTCCCTTCAACAAGCTATTTTCTTGCTCAAGTGTAACTTGGCTAAGAGAATCATTAGTGGAATCAAGAGAACTACTAGAAGCAACAATATTGGATTTAGCATGATTATTGTTACTACTAGAGGAAGAATCTTTCTTGTTCTTGTTACTAGACTTGACTTGAGGCATGTAAGTGGATAAGAGTAAACGCTTGGCAATGTAAGAAGAACTTTTCTTGCGAAGATCATCATTGATTGGTTTTAAGAACTCATGCTCTTGCTCAAGGTTGAGCTTTTCAAAGCGCAATTTCTCATGAGTCCTTAAAAGTTCTCGATGATCTCCTAAGATAGTTTCATGAGCTAACTTAAGAGTGTTTAGTTCTTTAGTTAGAGACTCAATCTTCTCCTTATCATTGTCATTCGTTTTATCTTGATTAGCATGATTAATTGATGTTTCATCATAGTATTCATCACTAGAGTTGTCAAGAAGTAAATCATCACCACCTAACAAGTCATCTTCATCACTATTGAAATCAACATACTCGGGGTGTGATACCTTTGGGCCTTTAGCCATGAAGCATGTTCCAACTCCTTCATTTGGTGAGTCAAATATGTCGTAGGAGTTGGTTGTCACAAGTGCTAGACCGGCAACACCTTCATCTTGAGTATATTCGGAGTCGGAGTGATAGCTTCTCTTGGAGTGGTTGTCGGAGTCGGAGCCGGATACCCATTCACCAACATGAGCTTGATGTCTTCGTTTTGTGTAGCTCCTTGATGACTTGTCCTTTCTTTCCGAATCCTTGCTTCTCCGTGAGGGTCTTCGTTCATAACGATCATCTCTACTCCTTCTTTCTCTAGATGGTGATTCTTCTCTTCTACTTCTTCTCTTGGGAGAATCTTCTCTTCTCTTGTAGGGGGGGCGTACACTCATTGGAATAGTGTCCGGGCCTTCCATAATTGTAGCAGTTTCACTCTCGACTAGAAGATCTTTTGTCATTGTAGGACCTTGATTTGGAGCTTCTCTCTTTGCTTCTACTCTTGTAGAACTTGTTGAAGTTCTTCACCATTAAGCTCAATTCTTCATTGAAGGTTTGTTTCTCACTCGATGATGTGGGGGCTTCACATGAGGCTTTGTAAGCACCACTTGATTTGTTGTGAAGTTCCTCTTTATCCTTGAGTGACATATCATGAGCAACAATTCTTCCGATGACTTCCGTTGGCTTGAGATCTTTGTAATTGGGCATCATTTGGATCAATGTGCACACGGTATCATATTTTCCATCCAAGGCTCTTAGGATCTTCTTGATGATGAATCTATCGGTCATCTCTTCACTCCCTAAGACGGCAATCTCATTTGTGATAAGAGCAAGCCTAGAGTACATTTCAGTGACACCTTCACCATCCTTAATTTTGAACTTGTCAAGTTGACTTTGAAGCACATCCAACTTGGATTCCTTGACGGAGTCGGTACCTTCATGCATGTCAATCAAAGTATCCCAAATTTCCTTTGCATTCTTAAGATGGCTGATTTTGTTGAATTCTTCGGGGCACAATCCGTTGAAGAGGATATCACAAGCTTGAGCGTTGTATTGTAGCGTCTTCAACTCATCCGCGGTAGCTTCACAATTTGGTTCTTTCCCATCAAAGAATTCAACTTGCAAGCCAACACACACAATAGCCCAAACGGCGGGGTTATGTCCAAGAATATGCATTTTCATCTTATGCTTCCAACTAGCAAAATTAGTACCATCAAAGTAAGGACCTCTACGGTGATAATTTCCCTCGCTAGACGCCATACTCTCCTAGGTTGTGAAACCAAGGTTATGACCACCAAAAGCTATGGAAATCAAAGCAAATGGAGACCAAAGCTCTAATACCACTTGTAGGATCGAAAGTATGTCTAGAGGGGGGTGATTAGACTACTTGACCAAATAAAAATCTAGCCTTTTCCCAATTTTAGTTCTTGGAGGATTTTAGCTATCTTAGCACAAGTCAAGAAATCTCCACACAATTCAAGCAAGCATGCAAAAGAGTATATGAGTAGCGGAAAGTAAAGCATGCAACTTGCAAGAATGTAAAGGGAGGGGTTTGGAGGATACAAACGCAATTGGAGACACGGATGTTTTTGTCGTGGTTATGTTAGGTGGTGCTATCGTACATCCACGTTGATGGAGATTTCAACCCACGGAGGGTAACGGTTGCGCGAGTCCACGGAGGGCTCCACCCACGAAGGGTCCACGAAGAAGCAACCTTGTCTATTCCATCACGGCCATCGCCCACGAAGGACTTGCCTCACTAGAGGTAGATCTTCATGAAGTAGGCGATCTCCTTTCCCTTACAAACTCCTTGGTTCAACTCCACAATCTTGTCGGAGACTCCCAAGTGACACCTAGATAATCTAGGAGACACCACTCTCCAAGAAGTAACACATGGTGTGTTGATGATGAACTCCTTGCTCTTGTGCTTCAAATGATAGTCTCCCCAACACTCAACTCTCTCTCACAGGATTTGGATTTGGTGGGAAGAAGATTTGAGTGGAAAGCAACTTGGGAAGGCTAGAGATCAAGATTCATATGGTTGGAATGGAATATCTTGACCTCAACACAAGTGTAGGTGGTTCTCTCTCAGAAAATGTGTATTGGAAGTGTAGATATGTTCTGATGGCTCTCTCCACAAATGAAGAGTGGGTGGAGGGGTATATATAGTCTCCACACAGAATCTAACCGTTACACACAATTTGCCAAACTCGGTGGGACCGAATGGTTAAACTCGGTCGGACTGGTTCAGCAAACCTAGTGACTGTTAGGATTTTCGGTGGGACTGAGATGCAACTCGGTAGGACCGATATGGTTAGGGTTAGGGCCTAACGTAATCTAGGTGTGACCGATTACACAAACTCGGTGGGACCTATTTTGGTAATAAGCTAACCAAAGAGTTGGTCAGGTAAACTTAGTGGGACCGATTCGCTCATCTTGGTGAGACCGAAATGTTACAAAAGGGAAACAGAGAGTTTACATTGCAATCTTGGTGGGACCGATCGCTCATCTCGGTAAGACCAAAATGTTACGAAGGGAAACAGAGAGATTACAATCCCATCTCGGTGAGACCGAGATCCCTATCAGTGAAACCGAATTGCTAGGGTTTGTGGCAGTGGCTATGACATTTGAAACTCGGTGGCGCCGGATAGAAAGAATCGATGGGGCCGAGTTTGACTTTTGGTTTAGGTCATATGTGGATGTGGGAAGGTAGTTGAGGCTTTTGGAGCATATCATTAAGCAACACCTCATCCCTCCTTGATAGTATTGGCTTTTCCTATAGACTCAATGTGGTCTTGGATCACTAAAATATAAAATGTAGAGTCTTGATCTTGAAGCTTGAGCCAAACTTTTTGTCCTTAGAATTTTGAGGGATCCACTTTCCTCATCCATGCCATGCCATTCATTGAGCTTTTCCTGAAATATTAATCTTGGAATAATGTTAGCTCAATGAGCTATATGTTGTTAGGAATTACCAAAACCACCCGGGGATAGTTGCACTTTCATAACTCTCAATCCAAGCCCCCGGCTGTAAGTCAGCCATGTAGTTAGGCACCTTACGAGGTCCCTTGAAATCCTTGGGCAACCGCTCATTGCGTATGGTTGGGACCAGGCAAGGTATGCCTCCGGTTCTTGTAGCCACCCCTGCCTCAACCGAGGTCGCTGGATCAGCCGGAAAGGTTTGGTGAGCCGCCTGCTCTGCTGCTATCTGAGCCGCCCGTTCTGCCTCTTGACGAATCCTCTCCTGATCCACCAAGTTAAGAGCTCCAGCCCGCACCGGCTCATACCTATATGGCCGGTTGTGACATTGAGCATTACTTGACATTTCTGCAGATTCCATGCGCCTACTGTAACTCGGGCTCCAGCTCCGGCGAGGAGTTGAATGAATCCTGTCTCGGCTGTAGGAGTATGCATCCTGCTGGGCCAAAGCTGTCTGAAGTAGTTCTCTTACCCTCCGGGTTTCAATTGCTGCTGGCGAGTCACCTTCCATCGAGAGAGCTGCCAATCGAGCCGACACCGCAATGAGGTTCTCCATGGGGTTGGAGAAGTGACCCAGGGGTGTTTATATATAACGAGGAGGAGTTGTATTCATGTGCGGCGGCTCCATGGTGTGTGGATGAACTGGTGCTCCGGGCGTCTCGACCCGGTTTACCTCCGGCGGGTTGCTCCCTCCAGCTCCAGGTGTATGGAACAGATTCCTCGGATCTAGTGTTAGAGGCAGACGCGATTGAGTTTTCTGACGCCTCCTCCTCATGACTTTGTTTGACGCATTAAGATCCACGGAGCGCCGGAAGGTTTTTGCTTGAAGCTGCTGAGCACGAGCATCCAAAGCTGCTCGTTCTGCTGCCATCCGGGTTTCCTCCGCAGCCAAATTTACCTTAGCTTGCACCATCTCCTCCCGCACGCGTGCCACTTCCGTGTCATGCTGGGCTTTATCCGCCGGCTCTACCGTAGCGGTTAACAGAGTCGTCAGTTTATCCATGAGGTCCATGAAAACCTGAGCCGGGGGCGCATGGGGTCTCCTAACCCGGCAGCTGTCGTCCCGGTGGCGGCTGCTATCGCTATGGTGGAGTTCTGCCCGGGCTGTGTCCCTGCCATGAAGACTCCGGCCCAATTTGGCGGCTCAAGGGGGTATAGAATACTGCTGCCATCGGAACAGCCCCCGAGCAAGCCATCTTGCAGTTGGTACAACGAGTTCGTCTCACCTGTTGATGATGTCATATCAGAGTAGATGGACATCTCCCCGCCTTCCATTGATCCTTCGGAGTATTCACCGCCATGGATGCAGCCTACGAAGGCATGCTTCACGACAGATTGAACACGGGTGGACCCGGCGCGCCAAGCCGTTTCGATGAGGTTGGTGTGGACATCCGGCTCAGGCTCTGACTCGCCAATCCGGCCAATGAAGACGTAAATTCCGCCAAAGGGAACCCGGTACCCGTACTCGATTGAGCCGGCCTCGGGGCCCCATCCTTCGTCGTCGATGTAGATCTTGCCGCGACGACTCTTGGTCATCCAGCCCACAGCGTATCCCTTGAGCCCTTCGAAGTTGCCCTTCAAGAACTCAAATCCACCGTGCGCTGGCCCCATGGTGGGCGCCAACTGTCGTGGAATTGTCACGGCAGATGTCCTAGAGCAAGGACTTAGTCGTAGGGCCATCGCACTAGGAAGCTTAAAGGGGTTAATCGGGACAAAGGACACGAGAGAGTTTTATACTAGTTCGACCCCTTATGATGAAGGTAAAAGCCTACGTCTAGTTGGGTTTGGTATTGCTGAGGTTTCGATCACCAAGAGGCTTAACTCGCCGGTTTGGTTATCGACTTGTTCTTTTCCTAAACCGCCACCGGGTCGTCCCCTTATATACACGGGTTGACGCCAGGTGACCTACAGAGTCCCGGCCGGCTCATAATCGTGTCCGGCTTGGTGACTTTCTTTACATGTCTTTCTGTACAAGTATTTCCTTACATGTGGCGTTTTACAATATCGGGCCTTAAGCCGGCCCCAGGCCTTTGGGCCTTCTATAAGACTTAATAAATTACAAACTTGGATGTTTACTGAACTTCTTGTGTAACCCCCCATTGAAGCTGACCCGGCCCCTCCTGGGCGGCTCTCAATTGATAGTAATATCCCCAACATTACCCGTTACCTTTTATTGATCTAATGCTAGAAAGATTATCCAAACATACACATTTTTGCTTCCTAGATGGTTATTCTGGTTTCACTCAAATACCTATGTCAAAAGAGGATCAAGAAAAGACAACTTTTACTTGCCCTTTCGGTACCTTTGCTTATAGACGTATGCCTTTTGGTTTATGCAATGCACCTGCTACTTTTCAAAGATGTATGACTGCTATATTCTCTGACTTTTGTGAAAAGATTGTTCAGATTTTCATGGATGATTTCTCCATTTACGGAACTTCCTTTGATGATTGCTTAAGCAACCTTGATCGAGTTTTGCAGAGATGTGAAGAAACTAATCTTGTCATGAATTGGGAGAAGTGCCACTTTATGGTTAATGAAGGTATTGTCTTGGGGCACAAAATTTCTGAACGAGGTATTGAAGTTGATAAAGCTAAAGTTTATGCTATTGAAAAGATGCCTTATCCTAAAGACATCAAAGGTATAAGAAGTTTCCTTGGTCATGCTAGTTTTTATAGGAGGTACATTAAGGACTTCTCTAAAATTTCTCGGCCTCTGACTAATCTCTTACAAAAAGATGTTCCTTTTGTTTTTGATGATGATTGTGTAGAAGCATTTGAAATAATGAAGAAAGCTTTGATTTCTGCACCTATTGTTCAGCCTCCTGATTGGAATTTACCATTTGAAATTATGAGTGATGCTGGTGATTATGCTGTAGGGGCTGTTCTAGTACAAAGAGTTGATAAGAAATTAAATGTTATTCAATATGCTAGTAAAACTCTAGACAGTGCTCAAAGAAATTATGCTACTACTGAAAAAGAATTTTTAGCAGTTGTGTTTGCTTGGGATAAGTTCAGACCTTACATTGTTGATTCTAAAGTAACTGTTCACACTAATCATGCTGCTATTAAATATCTTATGGAAAATAAAGATGCTAAACCTAGACTTATTAGATGGGTTCTCTTACTACAAGAATTTGATTTGCATATTATTGATAGAAAGGGAGCTGAGAACCCCGTTGCAGACAACTTGTCTAGGTTAGAAAATGTTCTTGATGACCCACTACCTATTGATGATAGCTTTCCTGATGAACAATTAGCTGTCATAAATGCTTCTCATACTGCTCCATGGTATGTTGATTATGCTAATTACATTGTTGCTAAATTTATACCACCTAGTTTCACATACCAGCAAAAGAAAAGGTTCTTCTATGATTTAAGACATTACTTCTAGGATGACCAACATCTTTATAAAGAAGGAGTAGATGGTGTTATTAGATGTTGTGTACATGAGCATGAACAGGAACAGATCCTATGCAAGTGCCACTCCGAGGCTTATGGAGGACACCATGCTGGAGACAGAACTGCACATAAGGTATTGCAATCCGGTTTTTATTGGCCTACTCTCTTCAAGGATGCCGGTAAGTTTGTTTTGTCTTGTGATGAATGTCAAAGAATTGATAATATTAGTAGACGTCAAGAAATGCCTATGAATTATTCACTTGTTATTGAACCATTTGATGTTTGGGGCTTTGATTATACGGGACCTTTTCCTTCCTCTAATGGGTACACACATATTTCAGTTCCTCTTGATTATGTTACTAAGTGGGTAGAGGCTATTCCAACTAGTAGTGCTGATCACAACACCTCTATCAAGATGCTTAAAGAAGTTATTTTCCGAGGTTTGGAGTCCCTAGATACTTAATGACTGATGGTGGTTCACATTTCATTCATTGTGCTTTCCATAAAATGCTTGCTAAGTATGATGTTAATCATAGAATTGCATCTCCTTATCATCCACTGTCTAGTGGTCAAGTAGAACTAAGCAATAGAGAGGTTAAATTAATTTTGCAAAATATTGTTAATAGATCTAGAAAGAATTGGTCCAAGAAACTTGATGATGCATTATGGGCCTATAGAACTGCATACAAAAATCCTATGGGTATGTCTCCATATAAAATGGTTTATGGTAAAGCATGTCACTTACCTCTCGAATTAGAAGATAAGGCATATTGGGCTATTAAAGAGCTCAACTATGACTTCAAACTTGCCGGCCGTGAGAAGAGGCTTTTTGACATTAGCTCACTTGATGAATGGAGAACCCAGGCCTATGAGAATGCCAAACTGTTTAAAAAAGTTAAAAGATGGCATGATAAAAGGATACAAAAACGTGAGTTTAATGTAGGTGATTATGTATTGTTATACAACTCTCATTTAAGATTTTTTGCAGGAAAGCTCCTCTCTAAATGGGAAGGTCCTTACATCATCGAGGAGGTCTATCGTTCCGGTGCCATAAAAATCAACAACTTCGAAGGCACAAATCCGAGGGTGGTAAACAGTCAAAGAATCAAACATTATATCTCAGGTAATCCTATAAATGTTGAAACTAATGTTATTGAAACTGTAACCCCGGAGGAATACACAAGGGACACTTTCCGGAACGTTTCAGACTCCGAAAAGGAATAGTATGAGGTACGGTGAGTAAACCGACTCCAAAACAGTTCTAATAGCAATTTTTCTCCGTTTTGGAATATTTAAGAAAATAGGAAAATAAGAAGTAGTTCGGGAAGGACATGAGGCTTCCACGAGGGTGGAGGGCGCGCCCTACCCCCCTAGGCGCGCCCCCTGCCTCGTGGGCACCTCATGTGCCCTCCAGACTTCATTTTCTTGCACAATACTTCTTTTGTTCGGTAAAAATTCATTATATAATCTCCCGAAGGTTTTGACCACCGTATCACGCAAATATCCTCTGTTTTTGTTTTGAGTTGTTTCTGTTGCAGATTTAGAGCCAGATGTCTTCTCAAGAGTCAGTCGGAGAGAGCCAGGTGTCTCATCCGACACCGGGGCCAAGAGCAAACAGCGATGCTGACCACTTTGGTCCATCAACGGAAGAAGAGATGGAGGCCGACTTGAAAAGGATAGATGCCATGGAAGAGGATGAAGAAGTTACTTCTCGTTTCCGAGCTGGATTCACGATGGGGGAACTACAGAGCTCAGCTATTCCAAACTCGGTCATCCCTTCCAATGTTAGATTTCTTTCTTATGAAAATATGAAAAAGAGTGTTATTTGTTCTCCAGCAGCTATGCAACATCCATGGGTGAAAGGAGCTTTAGCCGTTACGGGCAAGCTTCGTAAGGAAATAATGGACCTCAAGCAGCAAGTCAATAAGCTTGAAGAAGAGAACCATATCCTGAAGGGCATCATCGCCAAGAATATCACAACACCATATCCGAAGAAGGATACATAAACACATGGGTATGGGCACTCCGCTTGGCAAATGCCAAGCTTGGGGGAGTGCCCCGGTATCGTATCACCATCACATTTATCTTTACCATTTTTCTTAGTTCGATCCTTTTGGTAATTTCTTGATCTAGTAGAATAAAGTTTTAGTATGATCTAGTTGTGAGTTTTGCTTTATGATCCTTCTATGTAATCGAGTCTGTGAGCTATATATAATAAAGATTAGTGTTAGGTCAAGGGCTTGATTATTTTGCCATGATCTTGAGGGAATAAAATAAGAAATAAAAATAAATAAAGATATCATATGGATCTTATGGAGAGTAATGACTTCACATATAAAGAGTGTGATGAATAAAAGTTGTTGAGAGTTGACAAACATAGTTTTGGTCATCATTGCAATTAATAGGAAGTAATAAAGAAAGAGAGGTTTTCACATATAAATATACTATCTTGGACATATTTTATTATTGTGAGCACTCGTTAAAATATGACATGCTAAAGAGTTGATGTTGGACAAGGAAGACAACGTAATGGGTTATGTTTTCTTGCATCTGAGATAAATTATATTGTCATGGATCATCCAACATGTTGAGCTTGCCTTTCCTCTCATGCTAGCCAAATTATTTGCACCAAGTAGAGATACTACTTGTGCTTCCAAATATCCTTAAACCTAGTTTTGCAATGAGATTCCACTATATCTACCTATGGATTGAGTAAGATCCTTCAAGTAAGTTGTCATTGTCGCAAGCAATAAAAATTGCTCTCTAAATATGTATAATTTATTAGTGTGAATAAAATAAGCTTTATACGATCTTGTGATGTGGAAGAAATAAAAGCGACGGACTGCATAATAAAGGTCCATATCACAAGTGGCAATATAAAGTGACGTTCTTTCGCATTAAGATTTTGTGCATCCAACCATAAAAGCACATGACAACCTCTGCTTCCCTCTGCGAAGGGCTTATCTTTTATTGTTGTCTTATACTTCATGCAAGAGTCACGGTGATCTTCACCTTTCCTTTTTACATTTTATCCTTTGGAAAGCATAATGTGTTGGAAAGATCCTGATATATATGGCTAATTGGATGTGGGTTTTCATGAACTATTATTCTTGACATTACCCTTGAGGTAAAAAGTTGGGAGGCAAAACTATAAGCCCCTATCTTTCTCTGTGTCCGATTAAAACTTCATAACCATAAATATCGTGTGAGTGTTATCTAATGCCCCGGATACAACTTTCCATATTTGTAAATCCAACTCTTGCCTTTTCCGGAGAGGTGTTGTGAGAGTCCCTTCGTGGTTGGGTTTTGTATTTGTTTTGCTTTTGTCCATGCCATGCATTAAATATCATGTGCATCTCATTTGCATACGTGTTCGTCTCATGCATCCGAGCATTTTCCCCGTTGTTCGTTTCTCAATACAACACTCCCACGTCCTCCGGCGCAATCTTTTGTCTCTTTTCGTGAGCGGGTGTTAAACTTTGTCGGAATGGACCGAGATTTGCCAAGCGGCCTTGGTACACCACCGGTAGACCGCCTGTCAAGTTTCGTGCCATTTGGAGTCCGTTTGATACTCCAATGGTTAACCGGGGAACCGTAAAGGCCTCGTGTGTGTTGCAGCCCAACACCCCTCCAAAGTGGCCCAATAACCCATCCAAACCTACCCCGTGTCCTTCGCTGTCGGATCACGATCGCGTGGTCGAAAACTACACCTTATTTGGACATCCCTACATCCCTCTACCTATTTAAACACCTCCCCTTCCATTTTTCGCGCACTACAAATCCTAGACCCTTCTCCACCGCGCCGCTAGACACATCCGCCTGCGCCGGACATGTCCGCCCGCCACCTCACCCCGACCAACCAAGAGACGCCACGTCATCCGCGCCGCCACTCCAGGCCAACCCCCGCGTGCCACCTGGCCTCCTGCCTCCTGCCCGCCGCCGCGGCCCACCGGGCCTAGGCGTGGCCCGCCGAGGCCCGCGCGGCCCCCTGAGCCGCCCCCACGCGCCGCGCCCCGCCGCCTCGGGCGCCCATGCCACCGCGGTTCTCCGCCACCGCGGTGCTCGGCCGCTCCCCGCCGCCATTCCGGCCACCACCCGCGCCGCCGTCCATCGCCGTCCCGGCCTCCCCGCGCCGCCCCGTCGAGACCCGGCCGGATCCAGCCAGATCCGGCCCGGATCCGCCTACTCCCCCCCCCCCCGACCCCTCTGGCGAGCTCCCCGTGCTCCGGCGACCCCCCCCCCTTCAACTCCGGCAGATCTCCGACGAACTCCGGCTATCCTCGTGGAACATGCCGGGTCAACCCTAGATCAGGAGGGTGAGATTTTCCTCTAAGTCATTTTCTGCCATATTTTAAGCCTCTGTTCATCGCAACATAACTTCCTCACCGTAGCTCCGTTTTGCATGCATGGTATATCACAATGTTCATCATGATGTGCTATTCCTTTTGTTCCATTGTGCCATGCTTGTTTGAGTCCATCTTGATGCCCAAATCGTTGATGCAAGAGTGCTATAAATTGTTAGCTGTTGATTCTTAGCAGAGTATGAGCATTTGTCATTTTTGATACATTTGTTGTGTGCTGCATATGGTCATGAGCTCTACATGTATTTTGGTCTATGCCATGCCATATTTACAGGGGTTTATGCCATGTATTTTTGTGATCTTTGTGGTGACTAGCACTTGCATGCAAAGTAGCTCTCGTAATATTGCTGATTTCAGGATCTTAGGATTTTACTAAGTCATTGCTATGCTGTTATTTTTATGCCATGTATTCATGTTGCTACAGTGAAATCCATGCTTATTTTGTGTATGTTCAGTAAGGATGATTTGGACATATGTTTATGCTCTATCCATCCATGCCCCTATTTGCATTTATGGAGTACCCTAGCTTGTCTTAATCTTGCTCAACGTTTGCTATAAATGTTCCTGGCAGATTGTTTACGTGTTAATCAATTTTGCCAAGGTTGTTGTAGTTGATCCATGCATGCTATGAGCTTGGTCTTGCCATGGTTAGCTTCTTGAACATGTCTTCTTGCTGGTAGTATGCTTAGATTGTCATGCAATGGCTTATGATGAGTGATTCGATCTCGCAAAGATGCCTTCATAATTTTGTTTTTGCCATGTCCAGTTTCTGGTAAGTCTGAATCTATTAACAAAACTTACTATGTTTACATGGGTGCCATCATATCTTCTGATCCTTTTTGACTTATGGTCAGTGAGGGACTTTTGTTGTATACTTTGAGTAGATTCATTCCATGCCTTTGTTTGTTATGTTCTGTTCCTGTAGCATGTTGTTTTCTTGTTCTAAACATTGCTTCCTGATGTTAATTCCTGATATGTTAGTATTTTCACAAAGTTTGTGATGCTAATATCTTTTGCACTTTTACCATGCTTGTTTGAACCTGCTCTTGTGTGATTTAGCCATCGCTCAGTGTTCATCTTGTGTCAAGCATCTTGATTAGATCACTGCCATGTGCTCTTTTGCTATGTTGGAGTGCAGTAGCTTAGTTTCTTGTTGCATTCTAGATGACATTGTGTTGTTAATCGCAGAATTGTGCCATTCTTGTTATGCTTGCCATTTGCAAACCGTGCATCCGATTCCGGTGATCTTTATATCGATTTCGACCGAAATCAACTCATCTTTCCAGAGGCACACTTGGTTTGCCAAGTTGATGCCTGGTTCAATCTTTTCCTTCCGGAGCATGCATATGCATTGCATATCACATCTTGCATATCATGCCATGTTTTGCATCGTGTTGCTTGCGCATTGCACCGTGAGTGATTGTTGTCCCTTTGCTTGTGTTCTTGCTTTGGGTAGAGCCGGGAGACGACTTCGTGATCGAGGAACCCGTTGAGTACGCTTACGAGGATCAAGCTTTCGTCAACTTTGAGAACTTTGCAGGCAAGATGACCATACCCTCGAAATCACTTCTATCTTTGCTTGCTAGTTGCCCGCTCTATTGCTATGCTGATACCTACCACTTGCTATAACATGCCTCCCATATTGCCATGTCAAGCCTCTAACCCATCTTTCCTAGCAAACCGTTGTTTGGCTATGTTACTGCTTTGCTCAGCCCCTCTTATAGCGTTGCTAGTTGCAGGTGAAGATGGAGTTTGTTCCATGTTGGAACATGGATATTGTTTGGGATATCACAATATCTCTTATCTAATTAATGCATCTATATACTTGGTAAAGGGTGGAAGGCTCGGCCTTATGCCTGGTGTTTTGTTCCACTCTTGCCACCCTAGTTTCCGTCATACCGGTGTTATGTTCCTTGATTTTGCGTTCCTTATGCGGTTGGGTGTTTTGGGAACCCCTTGACAGTTCGCCTTGAATAAAAATCCTCCAGCAAGGCCCAACCTTGGTTTTACATTTGCTAACAACCTATCACGTTCCCTTGGGTTCTGTAGACTCAAGGGTCATCTTTATTTTAACCCCCCTCGGGCCAGTGCTTGTCTAAGTGTTGTTCTGAACCTGTCAGATGCCGGTGGCCACCAGGGGCAACTCTGGGGTGGCCTACCAGAAGTTTGGACAATTCGGTGTTGCCCTGAGAATGAGATATGTGCAGCTCCTATCAGGATGTCGGCACATCTGGTGGCTTTGCTGGTCTTGTTTTACCATTGTCGAAATGTCTTGTATCTGGGATTCCGAGTCTGATCAGGTCTTCCTGGGAGAAGGAATATTCTTCGTTGACCGTGAGAGCTTGTGATGGGCTAAGTTGGGACACCCCTGCGGAGTTTTGAACTTTCGAAAGTCGTGCCCACGGTTATGGGAAGATGGGAATTTTTTAATATCTGGCTGTAGAAAACTTGACACTTAACTTTATTAAAATGAATCAACTGTGTGTGTAGCCGTGATGGTCTCTTCTCGGCGGGGTCCGGGAAGTGAACACGGTTCTTGTGTTATGCTTGAACGTAAGTAGTTTCAGGATCACTTCTTGATCACTTCTAGTTTACGACCATGCTTTGCTTCTCTTCTCGCTCTCATTTGCGTAAGTTAGCCACCATATATGCTAGTGCTTGTTGCAGCTCCACCTCACTACCTTTTCCTACCCTTAAGCTTAAATAGTCTTGATCGTGAGGGTGTGAGATTGCTGAGTATCCGTGAATCACAGTTACTTCCAACACCAGTTTGCGGGTGCCGATGATACCATTGCAGGTGACGCAACTGAGCTCAGATGGGAGCTCGATGAAGGCTGTGTTCATTGTGTTGTTTCGTTTCCAATTGATTAGTAGTGGAGCCCAGTCGGGGCGATCGGGGATCTAGCATTTGGTGTTGTCTTTCTTTATTTTGGTTCCGTAGTCGGACCTTGATTGTATTATGGATGATGTATGATATATTTATGTATTGTGTGAAGTGGCGATTGTAAGCCGACTCTTTATCCCTTTCTTATTCAGTACATGGGATGTGTAAAGATTACCCCTCTTGCGACATGCCTACTATGCGGTTATGCCTCTAAGTCGTGCTCCGACACGTGGGAGATATAACCGCAATGTGGGTGTTACATGTTAGCAATTGTTAAATAATAAATGATGGTTGAGTATGTGGACTTGCTGAGAAGCTCTTATATTGACTCTTTCCTATGTTATGATAAATTGCAATTGCTTCAATGACTGAGATTATAGTTTGTTAGTTTTCAATGAAGTTGCTGTTCTAAGAATGATCATCATGCCCTCATGTCCGTATTTTATTTTTATCGACACCTCTATCTCTAAACATGTGGACATATTTTTTGATTTCGGCTTTCGCTTGAGGACAAGCAAGGTCTAATCTTGGGGGAGTTGATACGTCCATTTTGCATCATGCTTTTATATCGACATTTATTGCATTATGGGCTGTTATTACACATTATGTCACAATACTTATGCCGATTCTCTCTTATTTTACAAGGTTTACATGAAGAGGGGGAATGCCGGCAGCTGGAATTCTGGGCTGGAAAAGGAGCAAATATTAGAGACCTATTATGCACATCTCCAAAAGTCCTGAAACTCCACGGGAATTATTTTCAGAATATATAAAAAATATTGGGCGAAGAAAGTACCAGAGGGGAGCCACCCACCGTCCACGAG
Source organism: Triticum aestivum (assembly GCF_018294505.1). Taxonomy (NCBI): domain Eukaryota; kingdom Viridiplantae; phylum Streptophyta; class Magnoliopsida; order Poales; family Poaceae; genus Triticum; species Triticum aestivum. The sequence continues at coordinate 341,345,754 of NC_057812.1, read as the reverse complement.
GGTGGGGGCGCACCCTACCCCCTAGGCACGCCCCCTGCCTCGTGGCCCCCCTAGTGGCCCTCTGATGCCCATATTTGGCTATATGGAGTCTTTCATCTAGGAAAAAATCATAAGCTAGCTCACGGGACGAAACTCTGCCGCCACGAGGTGGAACCTTGGCGGAACCAATCTAGGGCTCCGGCGGAGCTGTTCTGCCGGGGAAACTTCCCTCCGGGAGGGGGAAATCATCACCATCGTCATCACCAATGATCCTCTCATCGGGACGGGGTCAATATCCATCAACATCTTCACCAGCACCATCTCATCTCAAACCCTAGTTCGTCTCTTGTGTCCAATCTTTGTATCCAAACCTCAGATTGGTACCTGTGGGTTGCTAGCAGTGTTGATTACTCCTTGTAGTTGATGCTAGTTGGTTTACTTGGTGGAAGGTCATATGTTTAGATCCATTATGCATATTAATACCCCTCTGATTTTGAACATGAATATGCTTGGTGAGTAGTTACGTTTGTTCCTGAGGACATCGGAGAAGTCTTGCTATAAGTAGTCATGTGAATTTGGTATTCGTTCGATATTTTGATGACATGTATATTGTCATCCCTCCAGTGGTGTCATGTGAACGTCGACTACATGACACTTCACCATTATTTGGGCCTAGAGGGAGGCATTGGGAAGTAATAAGTAGATGATGGGTTGCTAGAGTGACAGAAGCTTAAACCCTAGTTTATGAGTTGCTTCGTAAGGGGCTGATTTGGATCCATATGTTTCATGCTATGGTTAGGTTTACCTTAATACTTTTGTTGTAGTTGCGGATGCTTGCAATAGGGATTAATCATAAGTGGGATGCTTGTCCAAGTAAGGGCAGTACCCAAGCACCGGTCCACCCACATATCAAATTATCAAAGTACCGAACGTGAATCATATGAGCGTGATGAAAACTAGCTTGATGATAATTCCCATGTGTCCTCGGGAGCGCTTTACTTTATATAAGAGTTTGTCCAGGCTTGTACTTTGCTACAAAAAGGATTGGGCCATATTGATGCACCTTATATACTTTTACTATTTGTTACCCGCTACAAATTACCTTATCACAAAACTATCTGTTACTGATAATTTCTGTGCTTGCAGAGAATACCTTGCTGAAAACCGCTTATCATTTCCTTCTGCTCCTCGTTGGGTTCGACACTCTTACTTATCGAAAAGGCTATGATAGATCCCCTACACTTGTGGGTCATCAGTTGTGTTTTCAGGGAAAGAATTGTTGCTCAAGCTGAATTGCTATTGAATAATATGTTGAGTAATGAAAATGATTGGACACTTCCTGAACCAACTCCTAAGCCAACTCCAAATAAAAGGGGTATTCTATTTCTCAGTCCTGGAGATATGCAAGAGGCAAAGAAATCTATGAAAGAAAAAGGTATTAAAGCTGAAGATGTTAAGAATTTACCACCTATTGAAGAAATACATGGTCTTGATAACCTGACACAGGTAGTAAAGGTAAATTATCTCTATAGATTTGATGAAGGTGATATTCCTCGTTATAAGTCTGCTAGCCAATGCTTAGATGAGTTTGATGATTTTATTGTTAAACAAGAAAACTTCAATGCTTATGTTGGTAGACAATTGAAACGCAATGCTTATATGATTGAACACTTGAGTGATTATATGTCTAGAGTTAACGGTGAACTTAAACTTATTAGTAAACATGCTTCTATGGTTACCACTCAAGTAGAACAAATACTTAAAGCTCAGAATGATTTGCTCAATGAATTAAATAATAAGAAAAATGATAATGCTATTAGAGTTATGACTAGAGGGGGTAAAATGACTCAGGAACCTTTGTATCGAGAGCCACCCTAAGAGAATTGAGCAAGATTCTCAGAGAACTAATGTTGATGCACCTAGCCCTTCTAAAAGGAAGAAAAAGAAAAATGATAGGACTTTGCATGCTTCTAGTGAACCTGTTGTTGACACACCTGAGAATCCCAGTGATATTTCTATTTCTGATGCTGAAACACAATATGGTAATGAACATGAACCTAGTGATAATGTTAATGATGATGTTCATGTTGATGCTGAACCTAGCAATAACAATGATGTAGAGATTGAACCTGCTGTTGATCTTGATAACCCACAATCAAAGAATCAACATTATGATAAGAGAGACTTCGTTGCTAGGAAGCACGGTAAAGAAAGAGAACCATGGGTTCAGAAACCCATGCCTTTTCCTCCTAAACCATCCAAGAAAAAGGATGATGATGATTTTGAGTGCTTTGCTGAAATGATTAGACCTATCTTTTTGCGTATGTGTTTTACTGATATGCTTAAAATGAACCCTTATGCTAAGTACATGAAAGATATTGTTACAAATAAGAGAAAGATACTGAAAACTGAAATTTCCACCATGCTTGCTAATTATAATTTTAAAGGTGGAATACCAAAGAAACTAGGAGATCCAGGAGTACCAACTATACCATGCTCCATTAAGAGAAACTATGTTAAAACTGCTTTATGTGATCTTGGAGCCGGTGTTAGTGTTATGCCTCTCTCTTTATATCGTAGACTTGATTTGAATAAGTTGACATCTACTGAAATATCTTTGCAAATGGCTGATAAATCAACTGCTATACCCGTCGGTACTTGTGAGGATGTGCCTGTTGTGGTTGCAAACGTTACTATTTTAACGGACTTTGTTATTCTTGATGTTCCCGAGGATGATAGTATGTCTATTATTCTTGGAAGACCCTTTTTGAATACTGCAGGGGCTGTTATTGATTGCAACAAAGGCAATGTCACTTTTCATGTTAATGGTAATGAGCATACAGTACACTTTCCGAGGAAACAACCTCAAGCCCACATTATCAATTCTATTGGAAAAATTCCAACAATTACTATTGGAGGTTTTGAATTTCCTCTTCCTACTGTCAAGAAGAAATATGATATTCTTATTGTTGGGGATGTACATATCCCAGTTGAGGTAACCTAGTGTTATTCGAAATTTCTCCGGTTTCATGCGATTCGGAATGAGTTTGTTAACAAGACTTGATCAACCTTGTTAGTGGATTCCTTTTGATGAGCATGAGATGGATGAAGTTAGAAAGCACAACCTTCTGTACCCTCTTTTTATTTTCTGTTATTTAGTTTAAATAAAGCAAAATTAGTATTTTCTGTCTGTTTTCTGAATTATCCTTGCAATAAAAAAATACCCCAAAATAAAAGCTCTCCAACTGTCCTGAAAATGAAATATGTTTATTTCTAGAATATTTAAGAATTATTGGCACTGAGAACACATCAGGGGGACCCACTATGTGCCCACGAGGGTGAAGGGTGCCCCCCTGAGCGTGCCCCCTGCCTCGTGGACCCCACGTGGGTCCCCTCCACTTATTCCTGCACCCACACACTTTGTCTTCCTCCAGAAAAAATCATCCACCAGCTCAAACCCATGTTCTAGCTTATCTTGCTGCCATTTTCGATCTCCTTGCTCAAAGCTCCACTCACAAAACTGCTTTGGGGGATTGTTCTTCCATATGTGACCCCTCCAATGGTCCAATTAGTTTTTGTTGTAGTGCTTCATTTATTGCAAATTTTTGCTGCTTAGGTGACCCTGTTCTTGAGCTTGCATGTCAAATTTATGCGGTCAAAAGTAGTTTTAATGCATGATATGGCCTCTAGGCACTTGTAGGAGTAGTTGCTATCAATCTTGTTGAGTTTGGTTCACTTTTATTTTTGAGTTACTAAAAATTTCAGAAAATTTCAGAAAAAGATGAAGAGATTTTTGAGGGGCTCATCGAGCCGAAGCTCGAAGGATAAGCAAAGTGAAGAGAATAAGAATCCCAAGTATAATCTCCCTCGTACTGCGGAGGTTCGGCCGTGTGAATGGCCTTGTGATGAGTTCTTGAGAGAAGCCAGGATTTATGAAGATTTTTACTATTTGGCTAAGAATGCAGGCCTCACCGACTTCCTCCACGACCAGCGTGAACAGTATCTCTTACTCACCATTATTTTTGTGCAAAATTTTCATTTCTATGCTAGGAGATCGCCACCTTCGGTGGAATTTTATTTATATGATGAGCATAAGGAGATGTCACTTTATGATTTTTGCAGGGTTTATAGGATACCCTTTGAGGGAAGTATAGTGGAACCACATCATAATGATGTGGAAGGATTTATTGATATGATTGTTGTAGGGGAAACGAGGAAGGTTTCTGATGCAAGAATTACTAGCATACATTTTCTTATTCTACGTTACTTCGCAATATTTGCTAGTAGATGCTTAATTGGTCGCAGGAACTGTGGAAATCTTAGTGCCCCTGATATTGTTATTTTGCGCCATGCTTTGTTTCGTGATACCACTTCTAGTTTAGGCTCTATTGTTGCTAAATGGTTAAATCTGAACCGTACAAAGGGTCCCGTCTTAGGAGGCATCTTCGCCTCGCGCCTTGCTGCACACTTTAACATACCTATTAGGCATTATGAGAAAGAGGAAAAGTTGCTGCCTCATATTTTTCTAGATTATAAGAGTATGGTAGCACATGATTTCATTGTTAAGAATAAGAAGAAGATGCTTAACTATAGACTGATATTTGATAAGAATTACATTGAGACTATTACCTTGCCTGCTCCCTATTTGTTCAACATATGTTCAGGCACGTACCTTGTTTTGTGGAGGCCGTTCAGGCATACCAGAGCCTGACATCAGCTCTAGAGCCGGAGACACTATCTGATCCTCACCGTCAGTCTGTTTATCAGTGGGATCCGGAGGAGATCGCCAACCAGTGGCACCCCGAGGACCCTCCTCAGTACACCGGAGAGGGCAGCTTTGATTCGTGGGCATAGACCAACTTGGGCCAAAAGCCTAAGCTTGTGGGAGTACCTTTTCTCACCGACATTACATTCATGTTCACACATTCATGCCAGTTGTCAGTGCTCATACTTTTTCATTGTACTATCCATGCTAGTTTATTTTCTTTTCTGGCATTCTTCTTGTGTGTTTCAAAAACCTTAAGAAAAAACAAAAAAATTAGTTGTAGCTTTTAGCTAGTTTACTTTCCATGCCTGTAGTAGTAGTAATTAAAAAGAAAACCCAAAAATATTTCTCGTTCTTCTTTCGCTTGTTGGGAGCTTTCCCGTGTAAATAGTTTTATTTCTTTCTTGTTGTTTGGGGTCTAGAGGAGAAAACCATGATGAAAATGTTGAGTGGCTCTCTTATGCATTATTGTTGATCTAACAAAGAGCCCATATTACCTTGTCTTCTCCTTTGAATTGAATGCTTGCAGATTCCAGCTTAGTCCAATGCACGTGCACTATTATTATTATCCACACTCTTCAGTTGTGCAAGTGAAAGGCAATAATGACGATATATGATGAACTGGTTGAGATGAGAAAAGCTGGTATGAACTCGACCTCTCTTGTTTTTGTAAATATGATTAGTTCATCATTCCTGATTTAGCCTATTATGGATGAAACATGTTTGCAATGACAATTAGAGATTATAGTTGCCCATTCCATGCTTAATTAGCTAGGAGTTTATAATGGTTTACCTTGCGTGCCAACATGCTATTAAAATGGTTGTGATGTGGTATGATAGGGTGGTATCCTCCTTTGAGTGATTCGAGTGGCTTGACTTGGCACATGTTCACGCATGTAGTTGAAAAAAAATCAACATAGCCTCCATGATATTTATGTTCATGGTGAATTATATCCTACTCATGCTTGCATTCAGTGTTGATTAATTTTAATGCATGTTCACGACTATTGTCGCTCTCTAGCTGGTCGCTTCCCAGTCACTTTCTAGCCTTCACTTGTACTAAGCGGGAGTACTGCTTGTGCATCCAATTCCATAAAACCCAAAGTTGTTCCATATGAGTCCACCATACCTTCCTATATACGGTATCTACCTGCCGTTCCAAGTAAATTTGTATGTGCCAAACTCTAAACCTTCAAATAAAAATTCTGTTTTGTATGCTCGAATAGCTCATGTATCAACTAGGGATGTCGGTATCTTCCATCTAGGCAGGTTATTCTCAAGAGGAGTGGACTCCGCTCCTCACTCGCGAGAAAATGGCTGGTCACCGGGATGCCCAGTCCCATGCTCAAATCAAATCAAAATAATTGCAAACAAAACTCCCCCAGGATTGTTGTTAGTTGGAGGCACCCGTTGTTTCGGGCAAGCCATGGATTGATACTTGTTGGTGGTGGGGGAGTATAAACTTTACCATTCTTCTTGGGAACCGCCTATAATGTGTGTAGCATGGAAGATATTGAGATCTCTCGATTGTTATGTTGACAATGAAAGTATGCCGCTCAAAATAGTATTCATCTCTATTTCAAAATCAAGCTCTGGCACCTCTACAAATCCCTGCTTCCCTCTGCGAAGGGCCTATCTATTTACTTTTATGCAGAGTCATCATCCTCTTATTAAAAAGCACTAGTTGGAGAGCACCGCTGTCATTTGCATGTATTATTATTATTAGTTTACATTGAGTATGACTGTGACTGGATCTCTTTTACCATGAATTACAATTTCCAGTCAGCCCTTGATCTTCAGGGGTGCTCTGCATTTATGTTTGGCGATCTTAGAAAGGGCTAGTGAGATACCATCTTGTTATATCATATTATGATTGTTTTGAGAAAGTGTTGTCATCCAAGATTTACTATTATTGATCGCTAGTTGATTATGTCATTGATATGAGTAAACATGAGACCTAAGTGTTATTGTGAATGGTTAGTTCATAATCTTTGCTGAAAACTTGAATGATGGCTTTACATATTTACAACAACAAGAGCAAATAGAATTTGTAAAAGTTTTTCTTTATCACTTTCAGTTTGTCAACTGAATTGCTTGAGGACAAGCAAAGGTTTAAGCTTGGGGGAGTTGATACATCTCCAACGTATCTACTTTTCCAAACACTTTTGCCCTTGTTTTGGACTCTAACTTGCATGATATGAATGGAACTAACCCGGACTGACGATGTTTTCAGCAGAATTGCCATGGTGTTATTTTTGTGCAGAAATAAAAGTTCTCGGAATGACCTAAAAATCAGCGCAGAATATTTTTGGAATATATAAAAAATACTCGCGAAAGAATCAAGGCCAGGGGGCCCACCCCCTGTCCATGAGGGTGGGGGCGTGCCTACCCCCTTGGGCGCGCCCCCTGCCTCATGGGCCCCCTGGTGATCCACCGACCTCAAATCCAACTCTATATATTCACGTTCAGGGAGAAAAAAATCAGACAGAAGGATTCATCGTGTTTTACGATACGGAGCCGCCGCCAAGCCCTAATCTCTCTGGGGAGGGCTGATCTGGAGTCCATTTGGGGCTCCAAAGAGGGGAATCCGTCGCCATCATCATCATCAACCTTCCTCCATCACCAATTTCATGATGCTCACCGCCGTGTGTGAGTAATTCCATCATAGGCTTGCTGGACGGTGATGGGTTGGATGAGATTTATCATGTAATCGAGTTAGTTTTGTTAGGGTTTGATCCCTAGTATCCATTATGTTCTGAGATTGATGTTGCTATGACTTTGCTGTGCTTAATGCTTGTCACTAGGGCCCGAGTTCCATGATTTCAGATCTGAACCTATTATGTTTTCATGAATATATTTGAGTTCTTGATCCTATCTTGCAAGTCTATAGTCACCTATTATGTGTTATGATCCGTTAACCCCGAAGTGCCAATAATCGGGATACTTACCGGTGATGACCGTAGTTTGAGGAGTTCGTGTATTCACTAAGTGTTAATGCTTTGGTCCGGTACTCTATTAAAAGGAGGCCTTAATATCCCTTAGTTTCCAATAGGACCCCGCTGCCACGGGAGGCTAGGACAAAAGATGTCATGCAAGTTCTTTTCCATAAGCACGTATGACTATATTCGGAATACATACCTACATTACATTGATAAAGTGGAGCTAGTTCTGTGTCACCCTATGTTATAACCACTGCATGAGGACTCGCATCCGAAATAATTATCCATCACTGATCCATTGCCTACGAGCTTTTCATATATTGATCTTTGCTTAGTTACTTTTCCGTTACCACTGTTACAATCACTACAAAACTGCTACCATCACTTTTGCCACCGTTACTGCTACTATCATATTACTTTGCTACTAAACACTTTGCTGCAGATATTAAGTCTTTCAGGTGCGGTTGAATTGACAACTCAACTATTAATACTTGAGAATATTCTTTCGCTCCCCTTGTGTCAAATCAATAAATTTGGGTTGAATACTCTACCCTCAAAAACTATTGCGATCCCCTATACTTGTGGGTTATCACGCCTGCATGGTGGCATGCAGATCTTTGGGAGGACCAAAGGCCTGCAAGCCTAGATGAGAACCAGAAGACGAAAAAACCCAGCAAGATTCTTGCCAGGGACAACCGAAGACCCCCGGTAAGACCCTTGTCGGGGACGCTCGCGAGGCCCCAGCAAGACCCTTGCCGGGGGCATTTATGGGGCCACAGCTAGGCCCGCACCCACCAACATTTTGCTGCCCTGCGGCCGTCCCAACGCGGCAACCAGCCCGCCAACTAGGCAAGCGCCTGTGTGGCAGCATGCAGCTTCTAGGCCAACTAGGCAAGCACTTGTGCGGTGGCATGCAGATCTTCGTGAAGACCTTGTCACCGCACTAGCACAGCAGCTAGCCAGCAAGCATGGCGCTGCATGCCTCGTCAGCTTGGACGCGCGTCGAAGCAAGGCGAGGCGGCGATGGATGGGACGAGCCTTGTTGCCGCCCCTGATAAAGCAAGAGGGCACGTTGGCAGCGCATTAAATGTGTTGGTCCTACGGTGCCAGGTGATAAACTTGTACACTGTAGATACTTTCCACCTCCTGTGTGCCATTGTGGCGACCCCTTTAACATATAAAAGGAGGCCCGAGGCGTACTGTGGAAGGGATTCAGACATTTTGGACTGGGCATGCACCGCAGCTAGTTCAAGATCTCAAGAACACTAAATATACACAAAATCAGGACTATGGTTTTACGCATCGTTTGCGGCCCGAACCTGGGTAAAAATCCCCTCGCACTGATCTTCTAGACCTGCTCTTTGTGCGGCTCCACGCACCGCCAACCGTAGAAGGGATTCCCTAGGATCCCATAGGTGTCATTTCCGCTGACATCTTTGGCGCGCCAGGTAGGGGGCGTTACGGCTATGAAAATCTAGTTTTGAAGTTAGCGCATCGACTTCATCATCACCATGGCCCCCAAGAAGAAGGGGATCACAGCGATCAGATCGTCTGGAGCCGGACCGCCCGTACCAACCCGGGCGGGCGACGGGGCAGCCGCGGATGGTGGCGAGGGCGTGGCCCATGAGAATCCACGACACTCTGGCAATCGGAGCCAGGCGAGCAGTGTCGTTCGTGTCCAAGGCGACGAGCCACACGCTGCTGGGTCCGGGGGCGGGGTCGTGCTGCCCACGAGCGGCGCGGTGACCTCAAAGACGCCCCAGCCGGTGCTCGCACCGTAGACTCCCCAGGCCGCGCATGGTGAACAACGCCGCGACGTCGGTGCCCCCGGGCACCACCGCGGGAAGAGCCCTTTGTGTCACTCTCGAGATGCACCGGGCCAGCATGCGCGCCCAGATGCTGGCGGAAATGGCACGCGGTCGCGAGATCGTGATAGAGCTCCTTCAAACATGGTTAAAAGTCGGAGCGCGTCACGGTCCATGCAGCTTTCGCCGCCACCCACGCCAGCGGAAGCATTGGCACACGTGCAACTGCTCCTCGACTTTCCTCCTGCCGCGGAGAAGCTCGACGAGTGGAGAGACACCATTCAGAGCCTCATCAGCTTCGCCGATAAAGATGAACCACGACCAGCGGGACCCTCGTGCCGGAGCTCTATCGAGCCGGTGCACGCCGACGATGGAAGGACCGGAGACGCCGCGACCATGGTGCACTCTCCACCCCCACGCCCGCAACAGTAGCCGTCGGTTCGTCGTGCCGACACACGTGACAACATTTCCACGGCGTCATCCGACCCACGAGCCCGCTACGACCAATGTCAAATTCTTTGGGAGAGAGCTGAGGAAGACGCTCGGACCACTATTGAGTGGCGGCGGGAAGCACGCCATCAGTCAGATAGGCGCGCGGGGCCCGCTATCGACCGCCCAGCGCCTGGGGGTGCCGGTGACCTACCTTACGAGGTGGGTTGCCTAGCCTTTACCCGTGAGCTACGACAGTTCCAGTGGCCCACCCATCGCACATTCAAGCCCGAGGTCGGAGAAAAGTACAACGACAAGACTCACCCGTCGGAGTTCCTCGGCATCTACACTATCACGATGCAAGCTGTCGGGGCTCGCGACGACAAGGTGCTTGCCAACTACTTCTCGTTGGCACTTAAGCCCAACGGCATGTCATGGTTGATGCACCTACCAGTGGATTCCATTTCCTCTTGTTCAGATCTATGCCACGAGTTTGTTGGTGCCTTTACTGGACGCCACCAAGCTCCTAGCCAGGCAAGTCATTTGCATGTCATCCCTAGAAGGACGGCAAGACCCTGCGCAGGTACATACAAAGGTTGGGCCGTGTGCAGTACAACATCCCAGATGTTCGTCCCGCCGCTGTCATCAGTGCATTCCTTTAGAATGTGCACAACTGCAAGATGCGCGAGGAGCTGGCGATGAACAAGGTTAAGGATGCAGCCGAGCTTTATGTTCTGGATGATAGGTGCGCTCGGGCTGAAGAAGGGAGGAAGTACCCCAGTGAAGATGCCGGCATGGAAATCGATTCTACAGACGAAGACGTCGTCGCCCTGGCAAAGAAGGGCCGATGCCGCAACAAGAAGCGTAAGGGCAAGACCGTGCTTGCCGTCGAGGGATCTGGCGACCCCGACGCTGCCAAGAAGGCCAAGGTTGACGACTCCGGCAAAGAAGTTGCCCGGTGTGCCACCTGCCGGGCCTTGGCGGCTGCCGACAAGCTAGGAGGCTCCGACAAGCAGTACTGCAAGATCCATCGCACCAAGGGCCATGACCTCCAGAATTTTTGGCAGGTTGAGCTGCTTGCAGAGAAGTGGAAAGTTGAGTATGAGAGGCGCGATAAGGAGAAGGGCCAGGATGGTGCTGAGGCGTCCGGCAAGAGGCGTGGCAGCCGAGGAGGTCTCCGCGACAAAGACAATCAACAAGAGAGGCCCGCTCGGGGCCACGACAAGAAGGAGGGAGACGATGATCATGCTGAGAACGACGAGTCCGGCGAGCACGAGTTCTAGAAAGCTACGGAGGCCATGTGCGTCGACGGTGGTGCCTCGTTGCACACCTCTCACCGCCAACTGAAGTAGTGGGCGCGTGAAGTCACTACAGCGGAGCCATCATTCGATACCCAGAGGCCGTTGAAGTGGTCCAGCACGCCTATCATTTTTGACACTGAGGATCACCCTGATCGCACAACCACGGTCAGGTGTTTGTCATAGTTGGTGTCACCAACAATACGCAACCTCAAGGTGACGAAAGTGCTAGTTGACGGTGGGGCCGGTCTGAACTTGATCTCGCCCGCCGTGATCGAGAGGTTGTAAATCCCCAATGGAGATCTCGAGGAGACCGGCTCGTTTCAATGGGTCAACCCAGGGAGGAGTCAGCCGAAGGGTAAGATCACATTGCCCGTTACACTTGGGGCGAGCTGAACCATAGGACGGAGAAGGTTGTTTTTGATGTTGCCAGGATCCCCTTGCCCTATAATGGGATCCTCGGCCGCCCAGCGCTGGCCAAGTTTATGGCGGCATCACATTACGCCTACAACACGTTGAAGATGCCCGAGCCAATGAGCATCATCGTCGTCCCCTCCTATAGGAAATACGCGCTCATCTATGCCGACCAGCTTTACCGGGAGGCAGTTGCAGCGGGAGGGAAGAAAACCAGGCACTTCTTCCCGCCGTTGAGACCACGAGAGGGAAGAAAACCGGCAAGGCCTCTGCCCCTGCCGGCAAGGCCTCTGCCCCTGCCGGCAAGGCCCCTTCTGGCAAGACTTCTGACCCTGGCAGGCACTCTTGCACCCCCTCCGGCAAATGCGCCTCTTCGGAGCATCGTGTTCCCGTTGAGGACGTGCCAGAGAGATCCAGCGGGAGCAAGAGGTCCAAGCCGGCCCCGCCAGAAACCAAGAAGGTGCCTGTCAAGGAGGATGGCACGGGTGGAGCTTTTACCATAAGCTCCACCCTTGACAGCAAATAGGAAAGCGCGCTCATCGCCTTCCTGCGGGTGAATGTCGACGTGTTTGCGTGGCAAGCATCTGACATCCAAGGCTTTCCCAGGGAGGTGATTGAGCATCACCTTGATGTCTGTCCCCATGTGCGGCCCGTCAAGCAGAAGGTCATAAAGCAAGCTTTGGAGCGAAAAGAGTTCATCATCGAGGAGATCAGGAAGTTGGAGGCGGCAGGCTTGGTCATAGGAGTGCTCCACCCCACGTGGTTGGCCAATCCAGTGGTGGTGCATAAGGCGAATAGGAAGTTGAGGCTGTGTATTGACTATACATATATCAATAAAGCATGTCCAAAGGATCCTTTCCCTCTGCCACACATTGACCAGATAGTGGACTCCACTGCCGGGTGCGACTTGTTGTCGTTCCTCGACGCCTACTCAGGGTACCACCAGATCTTCATGATGAAGGAAGACGAAGAAAAGATTGCATTCATCACCCCATGTGGTACATACTGTTTTTTGTGGATGCCTTTCGGGTTGAAAATCACTGGTTCAACATTTGCCCAAGCAATCCAAATTGGTTTTGAGCCCCAGCTGCATAGAAATATGGAAGCATATATGGATGATATAGTGGTCAAAACCAAGGACAAGGCCACGCTCGTGCAGGATCTGGAGGAAACATTTGCAAACCTGCGCAAGATCAACCTCAAGCTCAACCCAAAGAAGTGTGTGTTCGGCGTCCCATCCGGCAAACTTCTTGGGTTCTTTGTATCTCAGTGCGGAATCGAAGCAAATCCCGACAAGATCAAAGCGATTGAGCAGATTGAGGCGCCAAGACGAATCAAAGACGTCAGTAGGTTCGCCGATTGCATTGATGCATTAAATAGGTTCATGTCCAAATCTGTTGAACACGCCCTCCCCTTTTTGAAAGTTTTGAAAAAGGCGGGTCCAATGAAATGGACTTCGGAGGCAGAGGCAGCGCTACAAGATTTGAAGAGATACATCTCCTCCACACCAATACTACTCGCGCCTAAGCCATAAGAGCCGTTGCTGCTATATCTAGTGGCAACGAATCAAGTGGTCAGTGCTGCGCTAGTGGCACAGAGGGGGCTTGAGGAAGAGGGAGCGGTAGCGGCGGAGCCATCGGATGATAGACCGGAGCATTCCCCGGCAAGGCCCGGTCCCGGCAAGACAGAGTCCGCGCAAGCAGGCGAAGTCGAACAAAAGAAGAAGGTGATGCAGCACCTGGTCTATTTTGTCAGTTCCCTCTTGCAGGGGGCTAGATCAAGATATTCTAGTATACATAAGCTACTTTTCGGCCTCCTCATGGCCTCAAGAAAGTTGTGTCACTATTTCCAAGCACATGAGATCACCGTCGTCACCCGCCTCCCATTGCAACGAATCTTGCACAACCTGAATGCAACTGGGAGGATTGTGGAGTGGGCATTGGAACTTTCAAGCTTTGGCCTCAAATTTTAAAGTACTTCAACAATCAAGAGCCGAGCCTTGGCAGAATTCATATAAGAATGGACCTCAATGCCCGACGAAGAAATTCAAGGAACTACCCTTCCCGGCAAGGAGACGAGCCGTGACTGGATTATGTAATTTAATGGAGCTTTCTCGCTGCAAGGTGCTAGTGCCGGCGTGTTACTCATCGCACCCACCGGAGAGCGCCTCAAGTACGTAGTCCAGATGCACTTTCCCTGGGAAAAATCGACGAACAACACTTCAGAGTACGAGGGATTGCTTGCTGGTCTCAGGATCGCGGTAGACCTTGAAATTAGGAAGCTCATCGTCAGGGGTGATTCACAGCTTGTCGTCAAGCAAGTTAACAAGGATTACCAGAGCCCGTTGATGGAGGCCTATGTGGATGAAGTGAGGAAGTTGGAGGAGCGTTTTGACGGTCTACAAGTAGAGCATGTTCCCCGAGCAGAGAACAACATTGCCGACGACCTGTCCAAACGCGTTGCCCTCAAGTTGCTTGTGGAACCAGGTACCTATGTGCTTCAATTAACCCAGCCATCCATTGATCCCTCAGCAGGACAGAACAAGCGAAGGAAGGCGGGCCTTGGTAAGTACTTTCCCGCTGAGCTCCTAGGAGCCGCCTGCAAGGAAGTTACCAAGGAGCAGCAACCTCCGGCAGGGCCCAAGCCCTGACCATAGAGGCAGCCACCCCCGCGGCCGAAGATGAGCCTTTGGTCCTTGCCGTCGAGCCCCAGTCTCTGGCATGGGCGCAGCGCACCGTCCGTTCCTCCAAATAGGGGAACTCCCTGAGGAACAAGAAGAAGCAGAGAAAGTAGCCCGTCGGTCCAGCATGTACTAGTTTGTGGATGATGCCCTATATAGAAGGAGACCGAACGGCATGAAATTGAAGTGCATTCCTCAGGAGGACGAACTGGAGCTATTGGCAGAGATACATGGAGGCATGTGTGGCTCCCACATAGGGTCAAGAGCCCATGCCGGCAAGCGTTCCGGCAAGGTTTCTTCTGGCCCACCGCTCTCCAAGATGCAACTGCACTAGTAACCAAGTGTGAAGCGTGCCAGTTCCATTCAAGGAAGCTTCATCAGCCAGCCCAAGCCCTTCAAACATTCCCTCTTTCCTGGCCATTTTCGGTCTGGGGGCTCGACATACTGGGCCCCTTTACCCGTGCTGTCGGGGGCTTTGAGTACTTGTATGTCGCAATCGACAAGTTCACAAAGTCGCCGGAAGTGGAACCAGTGAGAAAGGTGACGACACAATCAACCGTCAAGTTCTTCAAATGACTAGTCTACCGTTTTGGTGTGCCAAATAGGGTCATCACCGACAACGGCACGTAGTTCACGAGCCACACCTTCATGCAATATATCCAAGACCTCGGCGGCAAGGATTGTTTTGCTTTTGTTGCTCATCCCAGAAGTAACGGCCAAGCTGAAAGGGCGAATGCAGAAGTGTTGCAAGGCCTCAAGACCAGAACTTTTGATAGGCTACACAAGTGCGGAAGGCGCTAGATTGATGAGTTGCCAATGGTTCTTTGGTCGATCAGAACGACACCAAATCGAGCCACTGGCCAGACACTCTTTGCCTAGGTATACAGGGCAGAAGCAGTTCTCCTCGCGGAACTCATATACGGGTCACCTCGAGTGCTCGCTTATGATGAGCTTGAGCGAGAGCAGTTGCGCCAAGATGATGTGATGCTCCTTGAGGAAGATCGTCTTCAGGTTGCTGTGCGAGCCGCTCGCTACCAGCAAGCCTTGCGCCGCTACCATAGCCGCAAGGTTCATGCCCGAAGCCTTGAGGAAGGCGACCTTGTTCTTTGGCGAATCCAATCCGCCAAGAGTTCAAACAAGTTGACGCCAAAGTGGGAAGGTGATACATCTCCAACATATCTATAATTTTTTATGTATTCATGCCATGTTTATAATATTTTTACATGATTTTGGTATGATTTGGTTAGAACTAACCCGGACTGACGTTGTTTTCAGCAGAACTACCGTGGTATTGTTTTTGTGCAGAAATAAAAGTTCTCGGAATGCGCTGAAAATCAACGGAGATTTTTTCTAGAAAATATAAAAAATACTGGAATGAAGAGTTACTAGAGGGGAGTCCTGTGGGCCCCACGAGGGTGGAAGGCATGCCCACACCCCTAGGGCATGCCCCCTGCCTCGTGGACTCCCTGTGGGGCCCCCTGACGTGAGACCTACGCCAAAAATTCCTATAAATTCAGAAACCTCCAGAAAATAACCTAGATCGGGAGTTCCGCCACCGCAAGCCTCTGTAGCCATCAAAAACCAATCGGGACCCTGTTCTGGCAAACTGCCGGAGGGGGGAATCATCACCGGTGGCCATCTTCATCATCCCGGCGCTCTCCATGACAAGGAGGGAGTAGTTCACCCTCGGGGCTGAGGGCATGTACCAGTAGCTATGTGTTCGATCTCTCTCTCGTGTTCTTGATATGGCATGATCTTGATGTACCGCGAGCTTTGCTATTATAGTTGGGTCTTATGATGTTTCTCCCCCTCTATCACCTTACGATGAATTGAGTTTTCCCTTTGAAGTTATCTTATCGGATTGAGTCTTTAAGGATTTGAGAACACTTGATGTATGTCTTGATTGTGCTTATCTGTGGTGACAATGGGATATTCACGTGATCCACTTGATGTATGTTTTGGTGATCAACTTGCGAGTTCTGTGACCTTGTGAACTTATGCATAGGGGTTGGCACACGTTGTCGCCTTGACTCTCCGGTAGAAACTTTGGGGCACTCTTTGAAGTTCTTTGTGGTGGTTGAATAGATGAATCTGATATTGTGTGATGGATATCGTATAATCGTACCTATGGATACTTGAGGTGACATTGGAATATCTAGGTGACATTAGGTTTTTGGTTTATTTGTGTCTTAAGGTGTTATTCTACTACGAACTCTAGGGCTGTTTGTGACACTTATAGGAATATCCCAATGGATTGATCGGAAAGAATAACTTTGAGGTGGTTTCGTACCCTACAATAATCTATTCGTTTGTTCTCCGCTATTAGTAACTTTGGAGTGACTCTTTGTTGCATGTTGAGGGATAGTTATATGATCTAATTATGTTATCCTTGTTGAGAGAACTTGCACTAGTGAAAGTATGAACCCTAGGCCTTGTTTCAACGCATTGCAATATCGTTTTCGGTCACTTTATCATTAGTTACCTTGCTGTTTTTATATTTTCAGATTACAAAAACCTATATCTACCATCCATATTGCACTTGTATCACCACCTCTTCGCCGAACTAGTGCACCTATACAATTTACCATTGTATTGGGTGTGTTGGGGACACAAGAGACTCTTTGCTATTTGGTTGCAGGGTTGTTTGAGAGAGACCATCTTCATCCTACGCCTCCCATGGATTGATAAACCTTAGGTCATCCAGTTGAGGGAAATTTGCTACTGTCCTACAAACCTCTGCACTTGGAGGCCCAACAACGTCTACAAGAAGAAGGTTGTGTAGTAGACATCAAGCTCTTTTCTAGCGCCGTTGCCGGGGAGGTTAGTGCTTGAAGGTATATCTTTAGATCTTGCAATCAAATCTTTTTGTTTCTTGTTTTCTCACTAGTTTAGTCTATAAAAGAAAACTACAAAAAATGGAATTGTAGTTGCCTCATATGCTTCATCTTTTTAATATCTTTCGTGAAAATGATGGAAAGGAAAATTGTGCTCAAGTGTTAGAAGAAGAATGCATTAAAATGTTTGGCACTAAATATTTGAATGATGAGCATGATTGCAATGTTGTTAGTATGAATTCTTTGAATATCCATGACGCTAATGATATGCAAAGCCACAAGCTTGGGGATGCTATGTTTGATGAAGATTATATTTTTTTGTCCCCCATGTTTTGATGACCAAATTTATTATGATGAAAGCATCCCTCCTATCTATGATGATTATTGTGATGACACGTATGCTATAAAGAATAATGATATCCATGAAACTTGTCATCATGATTTTAACTTTCAATTGGATTATGCCTCACATGATAGTTATTTTGTTCAGTTTGCTCCCACTACTATTCATGAGAAGAAATTTGCTTATGTGGAGAGTAATAAAAATTCTATGCTTGTAGATCATGAAAAGAATGATTTATGTGATGGTTATATTGTTGAATTCATTCATGATGCTACTGAAAATTATTATGAGGGAGTAATATATGCTCGTAGGAATTGTAATAATATCAAGTTTCCTCTCTATGTGCTTAAAACCTTGAAGTTATGCTTGTTTTGCTTTCCTATGCTAGTTGATTCTTGTTCCCATAAATTGTTTGCTCAAATAATCCCTATGTAGGAAGTGGGTTAGACTTAAATGTGCTCGTCATATTCTTCATGGTGCTCTCTTTATGTTTCAATTCTTATCTTTTATGTGAGCATCATTGAAATCGTAGTGCCTAGCTAGAAAGGCATTAAAGAAAAGCGCTTGTTGGGAGACAACCCAACATTTATATCTACTGTTTTTGTGTGTTCACATGATTATGCTACTGTAGTAATCATGTTTTATAGCTTTTGTTTCAATAAAGTGCCAAGTAAGACCTTTGGGATGGCTTACAGTGATAGTTGATTTGATCTTGCTGAAATACAGAAACTTTTGCGCTCAGGAAAACAATTCTCATTTTTAACAGAAGCACGATAAAATACTAATTCTTTTTGCAGAGGATTAATGAACAAATTGCCTAGGACTTGCTAATTTCTCAGGATCTTTGGAGTTACAGAAGTATTCGGGAGTTATAAATTACTACAGACTGTTCTGTTTTTGACATATTCTCTTTTCGATGCATAGTTTGCTTGTTTTCTAGTTTCTATGGCTTATATTGCTTAATATAAATTGTAGAAATGATATGGTACAGTAGGCATCATGTGAGAAAAATCATTAATCTTGTCTTGACAGTACCTAAGTGGTGATTTGCTTCCTTATACTAACGGAGCTTACGAGTTTTCTGTTGTGAAGTTTTCAAGTTTTGGGTAAAGATTTGATGGACTATGGAATAAGGAGTGGCAAGAGCCTAAGCTTGGGGGTTCCCAAGGAACCCAAAGTAATATTCAAGGACAACCAAGCATCTAAGCTTGGAGATGCCCCGGAAGGCATCCCCTCTTTCGTCTTCGTTCATCGGTAACCTTACTTGGAGCTATATTTTTATTCACCACATGATATGTGTTTTGCTTGGAGCGCCATTTTATTTTATTAGGAATTGCTTGCTGTTATTTAGAGTAATATTTTGCATATTATACCATGCGAATGCTTTTCCCTTCATAGATAAAGGGAAAACCTTCTTCATAACTTCATCTCTGGGTAAACCTGCAAGCTTGAACAATCCACAAATTTGTTCTACATATATCAAGTGCATATCAGGATGTTCGGTTCCGTCTCTTGCATAAGGATTAGCTAGCAGTTGTTCTATCATACCCGAAGGAATTTCATATTCAATATTTTCAGTAGCTGCAGTAGGTTGAGGGGTAGCTAATTGTGGTTCCGGTCAAGGTGAAGATACCCTGTACAAACCCCTCAAAGGATTGTTTTCCATAGTAACAAGTGACAATAAATTTCAGCACAGTATATAAATGTATCCTCACCAAATTCCACTTACCAAAGGCGCTTCACTCCCCGGCAACGGCGCCAGAAAATAGCCTTGATGACCCACAACTATAGGGGATCAATTGTAGCTCTTTTCGATAAATAAGAGTGTCGAACCCAGCGAGGAGCAGAAGGAAATGACAAGTGGTTTTCAGTAAGGTAATGTCTGCAAGTGCTGAAATTGTAAGTAACAGAGTAGTTTGTTAGCAAGATAATTTGTAACGAGAAAGTAACGATAATAGTAGCAAAGGTGCAGCAAGGTATCCCAATCCTTTTGAGGAAAAGGACATGCCAAACGGTCTCTGATGATAAGTAAAGTGTTCTTGAGGGTACACGGTATTTTCATCTAGTCACTTTCACCATGTTGGTTCGATTTCTGTTTGCTACTTTGATAATTTGACATGTGGGTGGACCGGTGCTTAGGTGCTTTTCTTACTTGAAAAAACCTCCTACTTATGATTAACTCTCCCACAAGCATCCGTAACTATGAGAAAAGTATTAAGAATAAAGGGCACGTAGGCGGTGAATCGGGTTGAAAGTGAAAGTCGCCAAAAAGTGGCGGAATGCTCTCGAAACCAATTCACTTGAGTGAGACAGAGGAGAGTGGAATAAACCATAACATTAAACTTTTGGATCCAATCGGTCCCTTACGGAATAGCACATAAGCTGGGGTTTAAGCTTCTGTCACTCTTGCAACCCATCATCTAATTTCTACTCCACAATGAATTCCCTTAGGCCCAAATATGGTGAAGTGTCATGCAGTCAAGGTTCACATGACACCACTAAGGGAATCACAACATACATACTATCAAAATATCGAACACATATCAATTTCACATGATTACTTGCAACATGATTTCTCCCATGACCTTAAGAACAAAAGTAACTACCACTACAAAAAAAGACACATCTGTGACATTTTGGGCTGAATGAATTTTTTTGTCATACTCATGACACTTCTATGATGATAATTGTGAAAAACCCAGTATCATCATATATGTGGTGGGCTCCTACTTCTATGAAAAAAATCATGATAGAAAATGGGCTTTTCATCCTGGGCGGGCCGGAGACGCAGCTGCATGACATTCTTTGGGCCGTCCATGACGGGAAAACCGTGGTAGAAGCAAGGGCGAGGAAAATATCGGGGAGTTCCCTATTACGGTGGGTGGTCGGGGGTCGAGCGATGCGTGTTTCTCTCGTACGTACGCGCATGTGTGCGAGGCGTTGGGCTCTAACTGAACCCGAGCAATTGCACTGCAGGCTACGCGTTTGACGGAGTAAATGACCATGGGTAGCCTAGCCGGCTACCCCTGGCACTTCAGAAAAATTATAGGCCGATCAGGCCTTCAAGCTTCCAAGACGTGGGGCCGCCTTCCTCCAGCCGACTGCCCCTCAGGCCGGCTGTGCGAAGGCGGCCTAGGCCTAAAAATCTCCAAGAAGAAAGCCCCGAGAGGGCCGGCTCCACGAAGCCGGCCACAAGAAGGCCGACTCCAAGAAGCCGTCCCCTCAGCAGGTGGCCCAGATTGTGCCCACAAAATCTGCACCCACATAACGGCGATGAGACGGGGCGTGGCTACAGCGAAACCTGCCACCCTCGAATCCCGGAGCACGCCTGACCACAGTACACCGTACGGGCGGCCCTTACCCGTTCGGTGCGGCACTATTGCCATATTGACCATGATGTCACCCACGACGAGCCGTCAATACGACCCGTGGGCGGCGGGTCCCATCCGTCATGGAGACACCCGAAGGCGGCCGGGCCACCCCCAGTCGGCCTGGGGTACGGCCGATTCCGAGTAGCCGGCCAGTCCACTCCCTCGAAGGAGGCGCCCCATTAAGGAGCTAAGACGAGGTAAGGCTATCGTGATAAGCTTCCCGGCGGCGGCACTGTAGCCATGCTTGCCAAGACGAAGCCCTCGCCACTAAGGGCGGGGCCACAGTAACCAGCCCCCGACAGAGCCCCCGAGCGGTGGGGCCGGCCTGTCGACCAGAGGACCGGCAGCCGGCAGGGCCCACCAGTCGGCGGGCCCCACCAGTCGGCGAAGAAGCCGGTGGGCATAGACACAGACGGCTAGGGCCCATGCCTAGTCGTATTACCATTGTACCCCTGGGGGGTAGGCCTATATAAATCCCCCCAGGGCTCCCATGCAGAGGGAGATCTCTAGGGATAGTTTTAGACACCACAAGGAGAAGAGGAGCGGGCTGGCCTTGCCCCCCTTCATCCTTTCACCAAACAGCTCAAGGAGCATCCTGTAGCTACCCGTCGAGATAGTGATCATGCGGAGACCCAGCAGAGCAGCATTAGGGGTGTTATCTCCACGGAGAGTCCTGAAGCTGGGTAAGATTCGTCGGCGTGCATGTCTTCGCCTTATCCCGTTTCCAGGCACAAGCGATATTTTATTGGCTCCCACAATGATAAGCCATCCATTGGCATATGTCGCACCAACCACCCGACATTTGGCGCCCACCGTGGGGGGAGGTGCACCGTCGTCCGTAGACCTGCTCTGGATGGGAACCCTCTTCCTTCCCAACGTGCGTAGCCAGCCCGGCTCGCCCGATGGCACTTGCCTCGATGCGCTGCAAGATGTCGCCGACGCCTGCGCGGCTAGCTGCCTCTCTGATCTTCTTGGCGAGGCTCGCATCTCCGACGAGCCCGCATCCGACGCGGGCACAGACTGCCCCGAGAGCCACCTCGTCAGCCTCCTCGACTGAGGGAGTCCTGGATTAGGGGGTGTCCGGATAGTCGGACTATACCTTCGGCCGGACTCCTGGACTATGAAGATACAAGATTGAAGACTTTGTCCCATGTCCGGAAGGGACTTTCCTTGGCGTGGAAGGCAAGCTTGGCGATATGGATATGTAGATCTCCTACCATTGTAACTGACTCTGTGTAACCCTAGCCCTCTCCGGTGTCTATATAAACCAGAGGGTTTTAGTCCGTAGGACGAACAACAATCATACCATAGGCTAGCTTCTAGGGTTTAGCCTCTCTGATCTCGTGGTAGATCTACTCTTGTACTACCCATATCATCAATATTAATCAAGCAGAACGTAGGGTTTTACCTCCATCAAGAGGGCCCGAACCTGGGTAAAACATCGTGTCCCCTGCCTGCTGTGACCATCCGCCTAGACGCACAGTTCGGGACCCCCTACCCGAGATCCGCCGGTTTTGACACCGACATTGGTGATTTCATTGAGAGATCCTCTGTGCCGTCGCCATTACGAAGGATGCCTCATCCCGTCTTTAAAGACGGCACCGTTGCTAAGGGAGCTTTGGCTGTCGGCCAGACTCTCAGGCTAGGTGGTTTCCTTATGACCGCCCATTCGGCTGCTGCGCCGACGATGACCTCTCGGGTCATCAAAAGCAATCTTCACGTCAGCTCAGAATTCGCCGAGCAGCTAGATCCAATGGAGCTCTCTTCCCTAAACGAGCTCTTGGATCACTTCGCCACCCTGGGAGTCGCTACGGATTACGACCAGATTGGGCCTAAACCCGATCTGAGAGAGATTAACTCTCCCCACGTCACCCATCATGTTGCCGTGGTAGAGGGACAGTGCAGCGACCCTTCATCTATCTTAAGGACTAGCTATGTCCGGATTCCCGATCCCTCCAAGCTGGATACCTGTGTAGGGGAGGACATCACTCAAGACCAGAACATAAAGTCGGGCGACAGGCTAGATTCATTAGACAACATCCAAGAATCCAAACTTCCGAGTTCGGAAACTCCTTGGCCCCTGGGTCTCAGATTGGGTGAGGTTTCGGATTTGATTCCACCCACCCACCCGTACATAAGCGATCTATCTCAAATTAGGCAAGAGCCCGAAGAAACAGTACATCATTACTGGGCCAGATTCCTCCTGGTTATGAACATGATAAAGGACTGCCACGAGGAAGACGCAATTTCATTCTTCTCCAATAATTGCATGGACAAGGGAATCCTCAACGCCATAAGTCGCCGTGATATTACACGCTTCGCTGACTTGGCGTCCATAGTACGAAAGTACTGTGCGATGGAAAGCGCCTGGAAAACCGAAATAAAATTTTGGGACAATCCGGCCTTGGATACAAACCCAGTCCGAAATAAAAGGGTGCATCATCGCCAGACACCCGGGTTCAATACCAAAAAGCAAAAGCCCTCTACAGGGCACGGAACCGTGCTGGAAGGATGGCTTAATGGACCCTGTAAAATTCACAGTGCAGAGGGCGCCACACCAACTCATAGCCTTAGAGCATGTTGGATACTCCAGCAGGTGGCAAAAATTGGCGAGGATCTTCTAATTCCAGAAGCCACAGAAAGCCACCCCAGAGACACCAGTACGGTATCAATAGTCTTCGAGACTTTTGCATCAAATAATATGCGAAAAAGAACACTCCGCAGCCTTGCCGAAGTCTACCAAGTAGCAACAATAAACACATGGAGTGATACGGCTATCACTTTTAACGCCAGTGATGAACCTAAATTCCGAACAGCCCGAGCACCAGACGCATTGGTCCTCAGTCCAATAGTGGACGGCTTTCGTCTTACCAAGGTACTCATGGATGGCAGCAGCGGATTGAACCTCATTTATGAGGAAACCCTTCAAAAAATGGAAATAGACTGGAACCGCATTGAGCGAAGCAGCACAACCTTTAGAGGAATAATCCCCAGTCGGGAAGCGCGCTGTATAGGAAAAATCACACTAGATGTGGTGTCCGGCATGCCGGATAATTACAGGTTCGAAGAGCGGGAAGCGTTTACAATCTTCCAAGCAATACCCCATCATACCATAGGCTAGCTTCTAGGGTTTAGCCTCTCTGATCTCATGGTAGATCTACTCTTGTACTACCCATATCATCAATATTAATCAAGCAGGACGTAGGGTTTTACCTCCATCAAGAGGGCCCGAACCTGGGTAAAACATCGTGTCCCCTGCCTCCTGTTACCATCCGCCTAGACATACAGTTCGGACCCCTACCCGAGATCTGCCGGTTTTGACACCGACATCGACCAACTCCATGTCTCCAGCGAGCTTGCCGCGGACTTGGAGTCGGTTGGCTCCATCGACCCGATGCTTGTCGACTCCGACACGAAATCCCTTGACGCCTTCCCCACCAACGTGGTAATCATCAACGACCCTCTTCCTCAAGCCGACAGCAGCGGCAGTGCCATCACCAAGGTACTGGTCATTAGCCACGGCATCGCCTCAGGCAAAAACGCCCACGACGCCCTGCAGACAGTGTTGCACGACTTGTCCGCCCCCGTCCCAGCTGACGCGGATGCCAAGACATTGGAGGCGCGCCGCCTCACCCTTGTTGCAGAGGGCCAGAAGCTAGCCACCATGAGACGCCTCACCGAGGCTCACCAACGCGAGGTCGACTGTGCCGCCTTCGGCACGCCGCCTCCCGACGGGCTGAGCCACGTCGGCATCGTCAAGAAACACGACACGGCTATCGCTGACATACTGGGACCGGACCGCCCAGTCTATGCCACGCCTCTCGAGAACTTGCGCGCCGCCCAGGAGGCCGCAGATGAGTTGAATGGGCTGGGGCCTGACGAGCTCCCCTACATGACCAGACGCATCCAGCAGCTTATCGACGCTGCATGAAGCCGGTGTCCGTGCCGAGAGTCCTCCCCTGCGCCGAGAGCACGGCGCGACTTCTCGAACACCGACCGCGGGCAACACCGGCGCAAGAAAAGAAAAGGAGCCGGCTGCCAGCCGCAGCCGGACTCAAATCTCCATCGAGCGTGACGCAGAGGGCCGCCCTCGAGCTGTGGAGTGGCGAGGCAACCCCCCCTCCTCCGCCTCGTGGGGAGAGCTACCCTACCCCGCCGCCTGCCATGCATCCGACTCTCAGCGGCCGGCTGGGTCGCCACGAAGGAGTCGGCGAGAATGATGCCCGCCACCGGATCGACCGCCTTGCGCGATCCCTGGCCATGGAAGAAGAAGATGATGTCGGCCCGCCTTGCTTCGGCCCCCGCATCCACGACGAGCCCTTCCCCAAAGGGTTCTCGCTCCCAAGAGACACGCCCAAGTACAACGGCTCCATGAAGCCGGAGGATTGGTTGATCGACTACTCCACCACGGTTAGCATCGCGAACGGCAACAGGCGTGTTGCCGTAAAATATGTGCCCCTCATGCTCCAAGGCACGGCACGCACCTGGCTCAACAACCTCAAGCCTTACAGCGTCAACAGCTGGCTAGACTTCACTGAAGCCTTCATACGTAAATTCACCAGCACCTACAAGCGGGCTCCCAAGACCTGACAGCTCTCCTTGTGTGTCCAAGGGACCAACGAATCGACTCACGACTACCTCAAGTGTTGGGCCGAGCTCCGCATCTCCTGTGAGGGAGTGCACGAGGTTCAAGCTATAGAGTACTTCACCGCCGGGTGCCGAGAAGGCACCCTCCTCAAGCACCGACTCCTCTGTGATGAGCCGACTATGCTTGACGAGCTGCTGATCATAGCTGATAAATACGCCACGGCCGATTCCTCAATGAAGACCGAGCTCCGAGTAGACGCCTCCGGGAAGGTGCTCACTCCAAGTCCCAAGACGCCGGCTGGAGAGTCCAGCCGACGCCCGTACCAGAACGACCACAAGCGCAAGGCTCCCCTGCCGCCTTCCACCAGTCGGCAGGTGGCCACAGTCGAAGAACAACCCGAAGGGCGGCCCGCGCCCAAGAAGCAGAAGGGCGGCAGGCCGGCTTGGCAGCCGTCTTTCTCCTACGAGCAAGCACTTGATGCCCCTGCAAGTTTCACAGCAGCGCAAAGCCTTCAAACCACACAACCCGAAAATGCCACTGGCTCACACGGATCTCCAAGGGAGAGGGGATGGCGCCACCTCCGCCTGCTGGTCAGTCGCCTCCGGCTCCTCCATAGCCGGCTGCTCGACCAGCGGACGGGGCAGTTCAAGATGAGTACCCCGACGAGCATGCCGCCTATGTCGTCTTTACAAGCCAGCCAGAAGATCGGTGTAGCTAGTGCCGACAACACCAAGAAGTCAACGCAGTCGCCTCCAACAACCCAGAGTTCATGCACTGGTCAGAAAGGCCTATTAGCTGGAGCCGGACAGATCACCCAGAGGTGATGCCGTCTCTCGGCTCTTACGCATTGGTTCTGGATGCCACCCTCGCTATAGAAAGGCGAGCCGCCCGTTTCTCCCGCGTGCTGATAGATGGTGGGAGCAGTATCAACATACTATACCGTGACACCATGGAGAAGCTAAGCATCAAGACGAAGCAGCTCATGTCCAGCCGGACCGTGTTCCATGGCATTGTTCCCGGCCTATCCTGCTCCCCAATTGGCAAGATTAAGATAGACGTCCTCTTCGGGGACAAGGATCATTTCCACCGAGAGGCAGTGTGGTTTGAAGTGGTGGATCTAGAGAGCCATTACCACGCGTTGCTTGGCCGACCTGCCCTGGCCAAGTTCATGGTTGTACCCCATTATGCCTACCTCAAGATGAAGATACCAAGTTCCAAGGGCATCATCACCATAGCCGGAGACTACAAGAAATCCTCCGAGTGTGCGGCTGCCAGCAGTCGGCTGGCCGAGTCCCTTGTAATTGCTGAGGAGAAGAAGATACTAGACCGAGTCGTGGCCATGGCCGGCAAGCAGCCGGCCCTGTCCCCCGACCCCAAGGAGTGTGATGCCCAAGGTTCTTTTCAGCCGGCCAAAGAAACAAAGAGGGTACCTTTGGACCCGGATCACCCAGAAAGGTTTGCCACCATCGGGGCAAACCTGGACAACAAATAGGAAGGCGAGCTCGCCGATTTCCTCTGTGAGAATCAGGACATTTTCGCATGGTCCCCCAAGGACATGCCGGGTGTGCCAAACGAATTTGCCGAGCACAAGCTACACGTCCGAGAAGGTGCAAAACCAGTCAAACAACCCCTCCGCCGAAGATCGGAAGAGTAGAGAAGGATTGTAGGAGAAGAAATAGCCCAGCTTCTGGCAGCCGGCTTCATTATGGAAGTTTTCTTCCCAGAGTGGCTCGCCAACCCGGTCCTCATGCTGAAGAAAAATAACAAATGGCGCATGTGTATAGACTACACCAGCCTCAACAAAGCCTGCCCCAAAGATCCCTTCGCCTTGCCAAGGATTGATCAAGTAATAGACTCCACAGCCGGATGCGAGTTGTTGAGTTTCTTGGATGCCTACTCAGGCTACCACCAGATAAAGTTGGATCCAGTTGACCGCCTGAAAACCGCCTTCATCACACCATTCGGAGCTTTCTACTACCTGACTATGACATTCGGCTTGAGAAATGCCGGTGCCACTTTTCAGCGTTGCATGCAGAAATGCCTCCTCAAGCAGCTTGGCAGAAATGCCCACGTCTACATAGACGATATTGTGGTGAAGACAGAGAAGCATGGCACCTTGCTGGAAGACCTCAGAGAGACATTTGAAAACTTGCGCCGATTTCAAATCAAGCTCAACCCCGAGAAACGCGTGTTCGGAGTACCAGCCGGCCAGCTCCTAGGCTTCCTGGTCTCCGAATGCGGCATCGAGTGCAACCCGATGAAGATCAAGTCCATAGAGAGAATGGAGATTCCCACAAAGCTGCGGGATGTCCAGAAGTTCACCGGATGCTTGGCTTCCCTGAATAGCTTCATCAGCCGGCTTAGAGAGAAAGCCCTTCCCCTCTACCGACTCATGAAGAAGTCCACTCATTTCGAGTGGAACGACCAGGCAGACCAAGCCTTCCACGAGCTAAAGAAGATGTTGACCACGCCGCCTGTCTTGGCGGCACCGCCTGAAAAGGAGCCCATGCTCCTTTACATTGCCGCTACTAGCCGGGTGGTCAGCACCGTCATCGTAGTCTAGCGCCCAGAAGAAGGTCGGGCTCAGCCGGTCCAGAGGCCGGTGTATTATTTAAGCGAAGTCTTATCTACCTCGAAGCAGAACTACCCACACTACCAGAAGATGTGCTACGGTGTGTACGCCGCTGCCAAGAAGCTCAAGCCCTATTTTCAAGAGCACCCCATCACGGTCGTGTGTACTGCCCCGCTCGTCGAGATCATAGGTAGCCGGGATACATCCAGCCGGGTGGCCAAATGGGCTATTGAGCTGGCCCCCTACGCGATCTTCTACCAGCCCCGCACCGCTATTAAGTCCTAGGCACTGGCCGACTTCCTCGTTGATTGGGACGAAACCCAATACCTGCCACCGGCCCCCGACTCCACTCACTTGCGGATGCACTTAGATGGGTCCAAGATGCACACCGGCTTGGGAGCCGGCATCGTCCTCACCTCTCCGAAGGGCGACAAGCTCAAGTATACATTGCAAATTCATTTTGCCGCCTCCAACAATGTGGCCGAGTACGAGGCGCTCATACACGGGCTCCGGCTAGCCAAAGAACTCGGCATCCGCCGGATCCAGTGCTATGGCGACTCGGATTTGGTGGTCCAACAGTCATCCGGTGACTGGGACACGAAGGACGCAAACATGGCGAGCTATCATTTCCTCGTCCAGCAAATCAGTGGATATTTTGAAGGATGTGAGTTCCTTCATGTACCACGTGCCGACAACATGCAAGCAGATGCCCTGGCACGAGTAGGATCCACCCGGCAAGCTATACCAGCCGACGTTTCTCTCCACCGCCTCCTCAAGTCGTCTATCAAGCCGTCTCCAGAATCTGATTCCATCTTTGTGCCGCCTGACCCCGACGCAGTCGGATCCAACTTGGGAAACCAAGCAGGCGGCGCGGGGACTCCAACAGGCGGCCCGGGGACTGCCATAGTCGCACCCGGCCCGGGGAATTCGGAACTCGGCCCGGGGGCTACTGCAGTCGGCCCGGGGACTGCATCAACACAACAGGCGGTGGCCGACTCCGACTCCAACTCTTCACCACCCAGCCCACCCACCCCTATCACAGTAGTAGTCCTGACAATAGAAGAAGTCACAGCTCCATCATGGGCCCAGCCCATCCTCAACTTCTTAGTAAACAGAGAGCTGCCAACCGACGAGATCTCGGCAAGACAGGTTCAACACCGAGCCGGAGCCTACACAATCGTCAGCTGAGAGCTTATTAGGCGCAGCGTCACTGGAGTCTTCCAGCACTGCGTCAAACCAGAGAAGGGCATAGCAATCCTCAGGGACATCCACCAAGGCGAATGCGGCCACCACGGAGCCTCAAGATCACTCGTCGCCAAAGATTTTCGCCATGGATTCTTCTGGCCGACTGCTTTGGAAGACGCAAAGGAACTAGTCAAACACTGCAAAGGGTGCCAAGTTTTCAGCTCCAAGCAACACCTGCCGGCTTCTGCACTCAAGACCATCCCCCTCACCTGGCCCTTTGCCGTCTGGGGGCTGGACATGATGGGCCCGTTCAAGACGGCACGCGGCGGCATGACACATCTGCTCGTCGCTATGGACAAATTTACCAAGTGGATTGAGGCAAAGCCGATCAAGAAGCTGAATGGGCCGACTGCCGTTACTTTCATCGCAGATATTACAACCCGGTATGGCGTGCCGCATAGCATCATCACCAACAACGACACAAATTTTGCAAAGGGAGCACTGGCACGTTTCTGCGCAACACACGACATCCGGTTGGACCTAGCGTCCCTTGCCCACCCGCAGTCAAACGGGCAGGTCGAGCGAGCAAACGGCCTCATCCTCTCCGGCATCAAGCCCCGACTGGTCGTGCCACTGGAGCGTTCGGCCGGCTGTTGGCTCGATGAGCTGCCGGCCGTCCTTTGGAGTTTGCGCACTACCCCAAACAAGTTAACCGGCTTCACCCCTTTCTTCCTTGTATATGGTGCCGAGGCTGTCATCCCAACTGACATCGAGTTCGACTCGCCTCGAGTCACCATGTACACGGAGGCGGAAGCCAAGGAAGCACGAGAAGACGGTGTTGACCTGCTAGAAGAAGGTCGGTTGTTAGCCCTCAGTTAGTCCGCCATCTATCAGCAGGGTCTGCGCCGCTACCACAGCCGGAAGGTCAAGCCAAGATCTTTCCAAGAGGGCGATCTTGTGCTCCAGCTGATCCAGCGAACAGCTGGCCAGCACAAGCTCTCGGCCCCTTGGGAGGGCCCCTTCATCATCAGCAGAGTTTAGGCAACGATTCCTACTACCTAATCGACGCGTAGAAGCCGAAGGCACGCAAGAGAGATGATTCCAGCAAGGAGTCGGAACGACCGTGGAACGCCAATCTCCTGCGAAGATTTTACAGTTAAAAAGAAGTACATAGCACGCTACCTTTTGTACTAAGTACGAGACAAGGGGTGCCCCGAGGAGCACTCGGGGACTACCCTCTTTTATCTATGAATGATGAGTATCATGCATACAATTATGTTACTACATTT
The DNA here is from genome assembly GCF_018294505.1 of Triticum aestivum. NCBI lineage: Eukaryota > Viridiplantae > Streptophyta > Magnoliopsida > Poales > Poaceae > Triticum > Triticum aestivum. The sequence continues at coordinate 341,315,263 of NC_057812.1, read as the reverse complement.
GCTTTCTTCGCCCGGCACCGGGTTCGACCAGTCGGCCCGGGGACTCGCCGCCTCAAGTTATATCTAAAGCTCCACCTGCAGTCAGACAAGTAGTGTGCCGGCACCCAAGCCCCTTCTTGCCAAAAGTCGCAGCTTGAAGAATCGACTGTCCGACTGGCAAGAGCCAAGGGCAGGAAAGGATGCCCACACGAAAAACGGCTAAGGACCAACGAACTTATATAACGCGAGCCGGCCTCCCACCCCGCCAGCCGGCTACCAGAGCAGTCGGCTGGCCGGCTTCCCGTTCACCTTGCTGCAATCTGAGAAAGCTCGAGTACTTGCCTTCCCAAAACGACCAAGTCCTTCTCCGGCCACAGACTGCAGAGCAGCTGTCCGACTGGGAAGGTGGCGGCCAAGGGAAGGCGGCAAAGGATAAAGCCAAAGGATAAAAAGCAAACATAAACGGAAGCCAAACACATCCATAATATTTACACAAAAGACCTTCGAAAGGCCATCATTCAATATAGTCTAAATACACACCCAGTGGGTGGAACTGCGCAAATTTAAAGATTGTTCAAAAGAGTAGCAGGCAGCAAAGCAAGGACGGCAGATCAAGCCAGGGGAACAACGGGCGAGTTGGGCAGGTTGGCGGAGTCGGCGGTGCTGGCTGTAGGAGTGACCGGCTGGCGAGTCTCGGCATCGTTGCTAGAGGCACAATCGGGCTGAGGCGGGTTGGTCGCTTCACCATCCGGCGCAGCGTCTTCATAATCTTCTCCCACTTCCCCTTCGCCCTCAATCAATGGAGGCAATCTCCTCCACCGAGTCCTCACCTTCGGCCGGGTTTAGCCCGAACCACTCAGGGGCAAAGGCACTGGTGTCGGTGTACTCGGCGATCACCGAGGCACGCTAGACGATAGCCAGCCGCACCGCCTCCAGCTCCTCGCCAGCCTTCTGCCGCCAGGTGCTCAGCTGGTCTAAGTTCAGCCCTGGATACCATGCTCAGACGAACTCCAGTGCCTGCCCGATGCCAGACCGGGCCGCTGATGCCTTCCAAGCCTCGAAACGACCGACTGCGACCTCCAGCCAGTCGGCAGTCCAACTTGGGGTGTGCGGAATCACCTCGCCAGGCCAGAGGGCGGCCAGCACTTGCACCCCGGTGCGCTGAAGACGGCGGAGCATGCGGTGGGCCGGCTGCAGGCGGGCTTGAAGCCCCAGGAGCTGCTCCTCAAGTGATCGGCTGGCACGCGACGCGATCTTGGCCCCCGCCCGCCGTCGCGCGTCGCGATAGGCCTCGATGGCTTGGGTGGCGGCGGCAGAGTAGCCGGGAAAGTAATCTGCATAAAGAGGAAAGCAGTGGCACAAAGTCAAAAAATGAATCAGATAGTAGGAGGCAGGCAAGAAAGCAAAGAAGAAGGCGGCCTACCGTCAATCAAGTCTTCCACCCAGCTGTAGCCTTGGCACAACGCCTCCCTCGTCTTGGCCCAGTTTGCCACCTCGGTCTCATATTCGGCTTTGAGGGCGGCCTCACTATCCTGTGCCTCCTTCAGGGCCGCCTTGTGGCTCTCCTCCTGGTCGGCCAGCTTCTTGGCCAGGCGATCACGCTCCTGGGCCAGGGCAGCGCACTCGTCTTCCTTGGCGTGAAGGGAGGACTGGGCTCCGCTTAGCTGGCTCCTCAAGTCAGCATTGGCCCCTGCAAATATGAAGAAAGAAGTCATTAGGAAAAGATCCGACCCGACTACTCGGTAGTCGTCCCGAATCTCGGGGACTACACCCATTGGGTGCGCTGACGCGCCCCCACTTAAAAGAAAAACGAAGCACTTACTCTGGCTCTCGGTCAGATCAGTGGCCTTCTGATTCAACTCCTGGGCCTGGGAGTTGAGAGCGGCCGCGCGGAGGTTGTGGTACTCCTGCAGATAAGACAAGCGATGCGAGTAAGAACAAGACGGCAATCAAGCTTTCCAAGAAGTTCCAAGCCGCCTGCTCAACAGCCGGCTCGGAACTCGGGGACTACACCCAGTGGGTGCGCTGACACGCCCCCACGGAAGAAATCAAAAGCAATCGACAAAGAGCAGGAGGACTCACCCGAATAACCGATCACGTCATGAGAAACTCATGGGTGTACTGCTTCAGCGCGGTGGCTTGGGCCTGAAGCCGGTTCTGGATGTCCTGCGCCACCACATTTAGTACGGCTGCCCCGCCGCCCGGCGTCCACCCGGACGAGCTATCGCTGGCCGCTTCTAGGTCCTGGGCCGACGAGCCGGCGTCCATGGTTTTCTACGCGTCCGGCGCTGAAGTCGCCTTCCCCGCACGCCCGCGAGGCGGCGACGAGATCACAAGATCCCCTCCTATGGCGGGCTCGCCTCCAGCCAGCTGCACGGGCGGCACTTCAGGCCGGCTTCCTCGGCCCGCTCCAGTCGGCGGCGATGGCGCCACCTCCGTCTCCATCTCCGGCTGGCCACAGCCGGCCTCCTCCAATGGGGGCACAGGGGTGTCGGGAGCCGCGGCGCGGAGGGGAATGACGAACTGGGGAGGCTGGTTCTGCTGGACCTCCGCGTCTGCGGCCTCCGCGTGGGCCTTGGCGGCCGCGACGGCTCACGCCTTCGCCGACTTCTGCTTTGCCTCTCGAGCCGCCCTCCGCTCCTCTGCCTCCCGCTCGTCCCGCACTTCCCGCGTGTTCCGCTCTGTCGCTTCTAGGAGGTCGGCGCGGGGATCCACCCGGCGGGAGCTTGAAGACCCTCCCACGGCTCCGACTATGGAGGCGGCCGGGACCCGCCCAAGGGAAAGATTGGCCCTGTTTGATAAATTGGGAAAAAAGGTTTGGAAAAACATCAAGCGAAGAAGAAGAAAAAAGAAAGGCATGAGAACAGCGACACTTATGCTGAGACCGCCTACGGCTGCTTCATCACCTTGCGGAAGCGGGCCGCCTTCGCGGCCGCCTCATCCCGCTTGGTCGCTGCCGCGGTACTCTTGGGATTCTTGGGCCGACTGCTGAAGTAGGTCGACGCAGCCCGGCATTTCTGCGCGCCGCCATGGAGAGCCCGCGCGGTAGATGGGCCCGCGCTTTGGTGATCGGGCGCCGGCTGATGGCGCGGAACAACTTCGGCCTCGGCATCATCCGGACAATCCTCGAAGGAGGCCCCGAGCCCAGAGCCGCCTGCCTCATCGCCCTCCCCTGCGAGGTCTTCTTCCGTGGCGGCCGCCCCTAGGTCCGGGTCATCAACGTCGTCCATCGTGCGGTCAGGGAGGAACTGGTGTTCCACCCCCGCAGCCCCGGTTGCCGGCGGAAGCACGCGGTTCTGCCAAAGAAAAGCCGGTTGGTCAGGAGTCGGCCACCATGAACTCAGCAACAAGCAAATAAAAAAGAAGAGAAGCTTACCATAGGCAGATGATTGGCGCGAGAGTATGGCTCCTTGTCATACTGCCACTCCTCGGTGAGCTTGCAGTTGGAAATATAATTCACCATATAAGACACCTTGGCGTGAGGCATCTCCTTGGTGCTTAGCCGGCACGAGTCGAAGCGGTCGCTCATCTGGCCGATCATGTGAGGTCGGCCCTGGAGCGGAAGCACCCGGCGCTCCACGAAGGCGGCCACCAGGTCGGCCCCGGACAGACCCTCTGACTGGATCATCACCCGGAGCCGGGCAACGGAGGCGGCCCCGCCTGGAGACAACGACCTGGACCGGAAGGACCATGAAGGCTGCCTCCCAGCCGGCGGGCCGGCTACGTAAGCCGGCAGGTTGACGAAGTCGCCTTGCGGAGCGATATTCTTCACGTAGAAGTAGGACTTCTGCCAGAGCTTCACCGACTGGATCAGCGGGATGGACGGAAACGGGTTGTTGTCGCCCGTCCTCTGCACAGCGATGAAGGCGCCGCATGGGGCGGGCACGCCCGCAACAACAGTGCCAAGCTTGCACTGGAAGAACTCTCCCCACAGTTCAAGGGTGGGGAGGACGCCAAGAAAACCCTCGCACAGGGTGGCAAAGGCCGACAGCAGCATCACCGCATTGGGAGTGAGGTGATGCGGCTGGAGATGATAGAATTCGAGGAAGGAGCGGAAGAACCCGCTCGCCGGCAGGCCAAAGCCGCGAAGGCAATGCGAGCGGAAGATTACCCGCTCGTCCTCTTCTGGTGCCGGCAAGATCTCCCTCTCCGGCGCGAGACGGACCCGCACGTAGTTCGCACCCGGTAGTCGCCGCGTTCGGCGGAGAAAGTCGACGTGGTCGTCGTGGACATTGGAGCCGTCCTAGGAGCTCGATAGCGCCATGAGGATGGCGCGGCGACGAGAAAGATGCGGCGACGGAGAGACACGCGACCTTGCCGCGGCAAAGCAACGGCGAGCCAAGGAGGTTGGCGGAAGAGCCGGGCGGCGGAGGGGAGTTGTGGCTACAGAGAAGAAGAAACGGAAGGGGCAGGGCGAGGGAGAGCGTGCGAGCGTTTGCCTCTCCCCCTCCTCCCCCTACTTATAAGCCTCGTACGGTGAAGTCGAGGAGGCGAGGCGTGGGGGAACGTGGGATTAACTGCGCCCACTCCCCCCACGTCCTGCGCTTGTTGCGCTTCCATGGAGTGTGGTAACCGCCGCAGGGAGGTGCTCGGTCCGCCCGGGCCACAGAAGATGCGAGCGTGGGCCATGGCCCGGTAGTGGCGGGCCCCGGACTGCGGAGGCGTCCCGTCGCGCGCGTGGGCTAGCAGGCCCGTCCAGCCACTGGGTGCCGCGTGGCGCGCGGGCGGCGGGCGATCAGCCCGCAGCCTAACTCGCGCGCCGCTTGGTTCCCGCCCACGAACTTCGACGCCCTCCAGAAGACGGCGCACCTAATTAAAGCCGGCTCTGGCTCCTCAAGACATGAAGCTGTTTGAGCTTCTCGACTCTTTTTTCTGCCTTGGAGCCCAACCAGCTTCGGGGACTACTGATGAAGTAAATGACCATGGGTAGCCTAGCCGGCTCCCCTGGCATTTCAGAAAAATTATAGGCCGATCAGGCCTTCAAGCTTCCAAGACGTGGGGTCGCCTTCCTCCAGCCGACTGCCCCTCAGGCCGGCTGTGCGAAGGCGGCCTAGGCCTAAAAATCTCCAAGAAGAAAGCCTCGAGAGGGCCGGCTCCACGAAGCCGGCCACAAGAAGGCCGACTCCAAGAAGCCGCCCCCCCCCCCCATCAGCAGGCGGCCTAGATCGTGCCCTCAAAATCTGCACCCACATAACGGCGATGAGACGGGGCGTGGCTACAGCGAAACCTGCCACCCTCAAATCCCGGAGCACGCCTGGCCACAGTATGCCGTACGGGCGGCCCTCACCCGTTCGGCGCGGCACTGTTGCCATATTTACCATGATGTCAGCCATGACGAGCCGTCAGTACGACCCGTGGGCGGCGGGTCCCATCCATCATGGAGACACCCGAAGGCGGCCGGGCCACCCCCGGTCGGCCTGGGGTACGGCCGATTCCCAATGGCCGGCTAGTCCACTCCCTCGAAGGAGGCGCCCCATTAAGGAGATAAGACGAGGTAAGGCTACAGTGATAAGCCACCCGGCGGCGGCACTGTAGCCATGCTTGCCAAGACGAAGCCCTCGCCACTAAGGGTGGGGCCACAGTAACCAGCCCCCGATAGAGCCCCCGAGCGGTGGGGCCGGCCTGTCGACCAGAGGACCGGCACCCGGCGGGGCCCACCAATCGGCGAAGAAGCCGGTGGGCATAGAAACAGACGGCTAGGGCCCATGCCCAGTCGGATTACCATTGTACTCCTAGGGGGTAGGCCTATATAAATCCCCCAGGGCTCCCATGTAGAGGGAGATCTCTGGGGATAGTTTTAGACACCACAAGGAGAAGAGGAGCGGGCTTGCCTTACCCCCCTTCATCCTTTCACCGAACATCTCAAGGAACATCCTGTAGCTACCCGTCGAGATAGTGATCATGCGGAGACCCCGCAGAGCAGCATTAGGGGTGTTATCTCCACGGAGAGCCCTAAAGCTGGGTAAGATTCGACGGCGTGCATGTCTTCGCCTTATCCCGTTTCCAGGCACCGGTAATGTTTTATTGGCTCCCACAATGATAAGCCATCCATTGGCATATGTCGCAGCAACCACCTGACAACGTTACTGAACCCGAGCGATCGATCGATCCCTTGTTGTTAGCTGAACCCGAGTGATTCCTTCGCTACAGCTGCTAATTGAAGCCGATCGAACACTGCTGCCACCTTCCCTTGATGAACAATGAGCGTTGTTGAGGGGGTTTGGATGAACAGTTCCCGGTGGCGGGTTGGATGAACAGGACCCCGTGGTAGTAGAGGCCATTGCCGCTGGATGAACAGTCCCCGATCGATCGAGCCGGTGGATGAACAGGACCCCGTGGAGGGCTGGATGAATAGGACGACCGCATGGAGGGCTGGATGAACAATAGCCGGTGGAGGGCTGGATGAACAGTAGCCCGTGGAGGGGTGGTTGAACCGGACCCCGTGGAGAGGGCTCGTTGAACAGTAGCTGGTGGAGGAGCGCACGGTGGAGGCTGGATGAACAGGAGCCCATGGAAGAACAGTCGCAGGTGGAGGCTGGAGGAGGTCGACGGTGGATGAACAGTAGCCCATGGAGGCTGGAGGAGGTCGATGGTGGAGATGAACAGTATCCTGTGGAGTCCCATTTGGCGGTATGCCACACCCCTCCCGATGAACAGGACCCTGTTTCGAACATAGCGTTCCAACACAAGTCCGTTTCCTCCGTTTTGCAGTACGCCACAACCCTCCCAATCAACATGACCCCATTTCGACCATAGGAGGTCCGTTTCCTCCATTTTGCGATACGCCAGACCCCTCCCGATGAACAGGATCCTATTTCGACCATGGCCGGTCGAACACAAGGCCGTTTCCCCCGTTCTGCGGTACGCCAGGCCTTGTTTCCATCGGCTATTCCATCCAAGTTGGTTGGCTCCTGATGAACATCACCTGTTTCGTTGCCTCCCGATGAACGCGGCGCATTCCGTTGCCTCCCCATGAACACGACGACGATGCCATTTCTTCGTTCCGACCCAGCCATGTACACGAACCCTAGCCATACGTATGCATGAGTAGGCGTTCGAGACCCCGCGCGTATGTACGTACATGGCCGTATTTTCTTTCTTGCACCTGATACGTCTCCAACGATTCTATAATTTTTGATTGTTCCATGCTATTATATATTCTGTTTGGATGTTTAATGGGCTTATTTATATACTTTTATATTATTTTTGGGACTAGCCTATTATCCGGAGGCCCAGCCCAAATGGTTTTTTTTTGCCTATTATAGTGTTTCGCAAAAAAAGAATATCAAACGGAGTCCAAACAGAATGAAACCATCGAGAGCGTGATTTTTGGAACAAACGTGATCTAGAGGACTTGGAGTGGACGTCAAGCAATCAACGAGGAGGCCACGAGGCAGGGGGCGGGCCTACCCCCTGGGCGCGCCCTACACCCTTGTGGGCCCCTCGTGGCTCCACCAACCTACTTCTTCCTCCTATATATACCTACGTACCCCCAAACCATCGAGGAGCACCAAGAAAACCTAATTCCACCGCCGCAACCTTCTATACCCGTGAGATCCCATCTTGGGGCCTTTTCTGGCGCTCCGCCGGAGGGGGCATTGATCATGGAGGGCTTCTACATCAACACCATAGCCTCTCCGATGATGTGTGAGTAGTTTACATCAGACCTCCGGGTCCATAGTTATTAGCAAGATGGCTTCTTCTCTATCTTTGGATATCAACACAAAGTTCTCCTCGATTCTCTTGGAGATCTATGCAATGTAATCTTCTTTTGCGGTGTGTTTGTTGAGATCCAATGAATTGTGGGTTTATGATCAAGATTATCTATGAACAATATTTGAATCTTCTCTGAATTCTTTTATGTTTGATTGGTTATCTTTGCAAGTCTCTTCGAATTATCAGTTTGGTTTGGCCTACTAGATTGATATTTCTTGCAATGGGAGAAGTGCTTAGCTTTGGGTTCAATCTTGCGGTGCTCGATCCCAGTGATTGTAGGGGAAATGACACGTATTTTATTATTGCCATCAAGGATAAAAAGATGGGTTTTATATCATATTGCATGAGTATATCCCTCTACATCATGTCATCTTGCTTAAAGCATTACTCCGTTCTCATGAACTTAATACTCTAGATGCATGCTGGATAGTGGTCGATGTGTGGAGTAATAGTAGTAGATGCAGGCAGGAGTCGGTCTACTTGTCACGGACGTGATGCCTATATACATGATCATACCTAGATATTCTCATAACTATGCTCAATTCTATCAATTGCTCGACAGTAATTTGTTTACCCACCATAATACTTATGCTATCTTGAGAGAAGCCACTAGTGAAACCTATGTCTCCCGGGTCTATTTTCCATCATATTAATCTCCCGTCAACAAGCTATTTCTTGCGCCATTTATTTTGCTTTCTTTACTTTTAGTATTTATCATAAAAATATCAAAAATATTATCTTATCTTCTCTATCAGATCTCACTTTTGCAAGTGCCCGTGAAGGGATTGACAACCCCTTTATCGCGTTGGTTGCAAGGTTCTTATTTCTTTGTGTAGGTGCAAGGGACTTGAGCGTGGCCTCCTACTGGATTGATACCTTGGTTCTCAAAAACTAAGGGAAATACTTACGCTACTTTGTTGCACCACCCTTTCCTCTTCAAGGGAAAGCCAACACAATGTTCAAGAGGTAGCAAGAAGGATTTTTGGCGCCGTTGCCGGGGAGTCTACACACAAGTCAAGACATACCAAGTACTCATCACAAACTCTTATCCCTCGCATTACATTATTTGCCATTTGCCTCTCATTTTCCTCTCCCCCACTTCACCCTTGCCGTTTTATTCGCCCTCTTTTCCGTTCGCCTCTTTTTCGCTTGCTTCTTGTTTGCTCGTGTGTTGGATTGCTTGCTTGTCATGATGGCTCAAGACAATACTAAATTTTGTGAATTTATCAATACCAACAATAATGATTTTCTTAGTACCCCTATTGCTCCTCTTACCGAAGTTGAATCTTGTGATTAATGCTGCTTTGTTGAATCTTGTCATGAAAGATCAATTCACCGGCATTCCTAGTGAAGACGTCGCTACCCATCTAAATAGCTTTGTTGATTTGTGTGATATGCAAAAGAAGAAATATGTGGATAATGATATTGTTAAATTGAAGCTATTTTCGTTTTCTCTTAGAGATTGCGCTAAAACTTGGTTTCGTCTTTGCCTAAAAATAGTATTGATTCTTGGAATAAGTGCAAAGATGCTTTTATCTCTAAGTATTTTCCTCCCGCTAAGATCATCTCTCTTAGAAACGATATTATGAATTTTAAGCAACTTGATCATGAACATGTTGCACAAGCTTGGAGGGGATGAAATTAATGATACGTGATTGCCCTACTCATGTTTTGAATTTGTGGATGATTATACAAATTTTCTATGCCGAATTGAATTTTGCTTCTAGAAATCTTTTAGATTTGGCCGCGGGGGGCACTTTTATGGAAATCACTTTAGGAGAAGCTACTAAACTCCTAGATAATATTATGGTTAATTATTCTCAATGGCACACTGAAAGATCTACTAGTAAAAAGGTTCATGCGATTGAAGAAATTAAAGTTTTGAGTGGAAAGATGGATGAACTTATGAAATTGTTTGCTAATAAGAGTGTTTCTTCTGATCCTAATGATATGCCTTTGTCTACTTTGATTGAGAATAATAATTAATCTATGGATGTGAATTTTGTTGGTAGGAATAATTTTGGTAACAATGCATATAGAGGAAACTGTAATCCTAGGTTGTTCCCTAATAATTCCTCTAATAATTATGGTAATTCCTACAACAACTCTTATTGAAATTTTAATAAGATTCCCTCTGATTTTGAGACTAGTGTTAAAGAATTTATGATTTCTCAAAAGAATTTCAATGCTTTGCTTGAATAAAAATTGCCTAAGATTGATGAATTGGCTAGGAACATGGATAGAATTTATCTTGATGCTGATTCTTTGAAACTTAGATCTATTCCACCTAAGCATGATATCAATGAGTCTCTCAAAGCCATGAGAATTTCCATTGATGAGTGCAAGGAAATAACCGCTAGGATGCGTGCTAAGAAAGATTGCTTTGTGAAGGCGTGTTCTTCTAGTTTTTATGAGAATAAAGATGAAGATCTAAAATTTATTGATGTGTCCCCTATTAAATCTTTGTTTTGCAATATGAATCTTGATAGTGATGGGACTGGAGATGATTCAACTTTAGTTAGATGGCGTCCCAAAAATTCAGAGTTTTTAGATCTTGATGCTAAAATTGTTAAAAGTGGGATTGAAGAGGTTAAAACTTTAGATAGCAATGAACCCACTATCTTGGATTTCAAGGAATTTAATTGTGATAATTTCTATTTGATAGATTGTATTTCCTTTTTGCAATCTGTGCTAAATTCTCCTCATGCTTATAGTCAAAATAAAGCTTTACTAAACATATTGTTGATGCTTGGATGCAATCTTATGAAGAAAAACTTGAGTTGGAAGTTTCTATCCCTAGAAAACTTTATGATGAATGGGAACCTACAATTAAAATTAAAATTAAAGATCATGAATGCTATGCTTTGTGTGATTTGGGTGCTAGTGTTTCCACGATCCCAAAAACTTTGTGTGATTTGCTAGGTTTCCGTGAATTTGATGATTGTTCTTTAAACTTGCACCTTGTGGATTCCACCATTAAGAAACCTATGGGAAGAATTAATGATGTTATTATTGTTGCAAATAGTAATTATGTGGCCGCAGATTTCATTGTTCTTGATATAGATTGCAATCCTTCATGTCCTATTATTCTTGGTAGACCTTTCCTTAGAACGATTGGTGCAATCATTGATATGAAGGAAGGGAATATTAGATTCCAATTTCCGTTAAGGAAAGGCATGGAACACTTCCCTAGAAAGAAAATTAAATTACCATATCAATCTATTATGAGAGCCACCTGTGGATTGCCTACCAAAGATGGCAATACCTAGATTTATCCTCGCTTTTATGCCTAGCTAGGGGCGTTAAACGTACCGCTTGTTGGGAGGCAACCCAATTTTATATTTGTTTCTTGCTTTTTGATTATGTTTAGTAATAAATAATTCATCTAGCCTCTGTTTAAATGTGGTTTTATGCTTTTAATTAGTGTTTGTGCCAAGTAGAACCTTTGGGAAGACTTGGGGAAAGTCTTTGCGATCTTGCTGTAAAAAACAGAAACTTTAGCGCTCGCGAGAATTGCTGCCATTTTTTATTGAAGAGTGATATTTAGTTAATTATTTTTGAAGATGATTAATAGATAAATTCCTCACGTCCATAAATTTATTTTAGAATTTTTGGGGTTCCATAAGTATTCTAAACCTACAGATTACTACAGACTGTTCTGTTTTTGACAGATTCTGTTTTTCGTGTGTCGTTTGCTTATTTTGATGAATCTATGGCCAGTAATAGAGTTTATGAACCATAGAGAAGTTGGAATACATTAGGTTTAACACCAATATAAATAAATAATGAGTTCATTACAGTACCTTGAAGTGGTGGTTTGTTTTCTTTTACTAACGGAGCTCACGAGATTTTCTTTTAAGTTTTGTGTTGTGAAGTTTTCATGTTTTGGGTAAAGATTGGATGGATTACGGAACAAGGAGTGGCAAGAGCCTAAGCTTGGGGATGCCGAAGGCACCCCAAGGTAAAATCCAAGGACAACCAAAAGCTTAAGCTTGGGGATGCCCCGGAAGGCATCCCCTCTTTCGTCTTCGTCTATCGGTAACTTTACTTGGGGCTATATTTTTATTCACCACATGATATGTGTTTTGCTTGGAGCGTCTTGTATGATTTGAGTCTTTGATTTTTAGTTTGTCACAATCATCCTCGCTGTACACACCTTTTGAGAGAGACACACATGATTCGGAATTTGTTAGAATACTCTATGTGCTTCACTTATATCTTTTGAGCTATATAGTTTTTGCTCTAGTGCTTCACTTATATCTTTTAGAGCACGGTGGTGGTTTTATTTTGTAGAAATTATCAATCTCTCATGCTTTGCTTATATTATTTTGAGAGTCTTAAACAGCATTCTAATTTTCTTTAATTGTGAAATGAATACGAAGGTGATAGGCATCCAAGATGAGCATAATAAAAACTTCCATATTGAGTTTATTGAATATCATGAGAAGTTTCATACTTGATAAGTGTTTTGAGATAGAAAGGTGGTAATATTAGAGTATGCTAGTTGAGTAATTGTGAAATTGAGAAATACTTGTGTTAAGGTTGGCAAGTCCCGTAGCATGCACGTATGGTAAAAGTTGTGTGACAATTTTGACAGATAAGGTGTTCTTTTATTGCTTTCCTTATGAGTGGCGGTCGGGGACGAGCGATGGTCTTTTCCAACCAATCTATCCCTCTAGGGGCATGCGTAGTAGTACTTTGCTTCGAGGGCTAATAAAATTTTGTAATAAGTATATGAGTTCTTTATGACTAATGTGAGCCCATGGATTATACGCACTCTCTACCTTCCACAATTTTCTAGCCTCTACGGTACCGTGCATTGCCCTTTCTCGCCTTGAGAGTTGGTGCAAACTTCGCCGGTGCATCCAAACCCCGTGATATGATACGCTCTATCACACATAAACCTCCTTATATCTTCCTCAAAACAGCCACCATACCTACCTATCATGGCATTTCCATAGCCATTCTGAGATATATTGCCATGCAACTTTCCACCGTTCCGTTTATCATGACACGGTCCATCATTGTCATATTGCTTTGCATAATCATGTAGTTGACATCGTATTTGTAGCAAAGCCACCATTCATAATTTTTCATACATGTCACTCTTGATTCATTGTATATCCCGGTACACCGCCGGAGGCATTCAAATAGAGTCATATTTTGTTCTAATTCTTGAGTTGTAAGTAATAAAAGTGTGATGATCATCATTATTAGAGCATTGTCCCATGTGAGGAAAGGATGGTGGAGACTATGATTCCCCCACAAGTCGGGATGAGATTCTGGACTAAATAAAAAAAGAGGCCAAAGAAAGAGAAGGCCCAAGTAAAAAATGAGAGAAAAAGAGAGAAGGGACAATATTACTATCCTTTCCCACACTTGTGCTTCAAAGTAGCACCGTGATCTTCATGATAGAGAGTCTCCTATGTTGTCACTTTCATATACTAGTGGGAATTTTTCATTATAGAACTTGGCTTGTATATTCCAATGATGGGCTTCCTCAAAATGCCCTAGGTCTTCGTGAGAAAGCAAGTTGGATGCACACCCACTTAGTTTCTTTTGTTGAGCTTTCATACATTTATAGCTCTAGTGCATCCGTTGCATGGCAATCCCTACTCCTCTCATTGACATCAACTGATGGGAATCTCCATAGCCTATTGATTAGCCACGTCAATGTGAGACTTTCTACCTTTTTGTCTTCTCATAACCCCCATCATTATACTTTATTCCACCCATAGTGCTATATCCATGGCTTGCGCTCATGTATTGCGTAAGGGTTGAAAAGGCTGAAGCGCGTTAAAAAGTATGAACCAATTGCTTGGCTTGTCATCAGGGGTTATGCATGATGAGAACGTTTTGTGTGACGAAGTTGAAACATAGCCTAACTGTATGATTTTGTAGGGATAAGCTTTATTTGGCTATGTTATTTTGGTAAGACATAATTGCTTGGTTAGCATGTTTGAAGTATTATTTTTTTATGTCAAAATTAAACTTTTATCTTGAATCTTTTGGATCTAAATATTCATGCCGCAATAAAAAGAATTACATTGAAAATTATGCTAAGAAGCATTCCACATCAAAAATTCTATTTTTATCATTTACTTACTCGAGGACGAGCAGGAATTAAGCTTGGGGATGCTTGATACGTCTCCAACGTATCTATAATTTTTGATTGTTACATGCTATTATATATTCTGTTTTGGATGTTTAATGGGCTTATTTATACACTTTTATATTATTTTTGGACTAACCTATTAACCGGAGGCCCAGCCCAAATTGCTGTTTTTCTGCCTATTTCAGTGTTTCGTAGAAAAAGAATATCAAACAGAGTCCAAACGGAATGAAACCTTCGGGAGCGTGATTTTTGGAACGAACGTGATCCAGAGGACTTGGAGTGGACGTCAAGAAATCAACAAGGAGGCCATGAGGCAGGGGTGCGCCTACCCCCTAGGCACGCCCTCCACCCTCGTGGTCCCCTCGTGGCTCCACCAACCTAGTTCTTCCTCCTATATATACCTACGTACTCCCAAACCATCGAGGAGCACCACGAAAACCTAATTCCACCACCGCAACCTTCTGTACCTGTGAGATCCCATTTGGGGCCTTTTCCGGCGCTCCACCCGAGGGGGCATTGATCATGGAGGGCTTCTACATCAACACCATAGCCTCTCCGATGATGTGTGAGTAGTTTACCTCAGACCTTTGGGTCCATAGTTATTAGCTAGATGGCTTCTTCTCTCTCTTTTGATCTCAATAGAAAGTTCTCCTCGATTCTCTTGGAGATCTATGCGATGTAATCTTCTTTTGCGGTGTGTTTGTCGAGATCCGATGAATTGTGGGTTTATGATCAAGATTATCTATGAACAATATTTGAATCTTCTCTAAATTCTTTTATGTATGATTGGTTATCTTTGCATGTCTCTTCGAATTATCAGTTTGGTTTGGCCTACTAGATTAATCTTTCTTGCAATGGGAGAAGTGCGTAGCTTTGGGTTCAATCTTGTGGTGCTCGATCCCAGTGATAGTAGGGGAAACGACACGTATTGTATTGTTGCCATCAAGGATAAAAAGACGGGGTTTATATCATATTGCATGAGTTTATCCCTCTACATCATGTCATCTTGCTTAAAGCGTTACTCCGTTCTTATGAACTTAATACTCTAGATGCATGCTGGATAGTGGTAGATGTGTGGAGTAATAGTAGTAGATGCACGCAGGAGTCGGTCTACTTGTCACGGACGTGATGCCTATATACATGATCATACCTAGATATTCTCATAACTATGCTCAATTCTATCAATTGCTCGACAGTAATTTGTTTACCCACCGTAATACTTATGCTATCTTGAGAGAAGCCTCTAGTGAAACCTATGGCCCCTGGGTCTATTTTCCATCATATTAATCTCCCATCAACAAGCTATTTCTTGCACCGTTTATTTTGTTTTCTTTACTTTTAGTCTTTTTCATAAAAATACCAAAAATATTATCTTATCTTCTCTACCAGATCTCACTTTGCAAGTGGCCGTGAAGGGATTGACAACCCCTTTATTGCGTTGGTTGCAAGGTTCTTATTTGTTTGTGTAGGTGCAAGGGACTTGAGTGTGGCCTCCTACTATATTGATACCTTGGTTCACAAAAACTAAGGGAAATACTTATGCTACTTTGTTGCATCACCCTTTCCTCTTCTAGGGAAAACCAATGCAGTGCTCAAGAGGTCGCAGCACCCTGGCCGCTATACGTATGTGTACATGCTACGTGTGCGCCTCTACTACGACACGTGCGTGCCTCTACTATGACCCATGCCCTTCCTTACACGGCCACGGTTCATCGTTGCAGCCTGCAGACAGACCGATCGTATGTACGTACATGTTCGCGACCAGAATGACAACGCTACATACGCTTCGACCAGGTGGGTCCTGACTGTCACTTACTTCCATTCGTGCGAAGATGTAGCTGGTGGGTCCCAGCAGTCACGATGGGGATGAGTAGAGGGATGAACCATTGCTGGTGGGTCCTAGAAGTATAAAATCCAAATAATTGTCCATGCATAAAAATCAATGGAATGTAAAAACTTGTAATTAAAAAATTTAAACTAATTCCCAGTTTGTTGTGTTTTAAAAATGTACAGCCCATTTCTGGGCAAACCGAATGAAACTCTCCTCGTCTTGAAATATTTGCAGCCCAGCAGGGCTGATAAAGCAAGTAGGCCTCAGTTGGGTATTTCTCTAAGAAAATAGAATTGGGCTAGCCATTTTCAGCAAGAAAAAAACACAACTGGGCTCATGATGTGGTAAACATAAATAAAACTCTGGCTAGACGGGCCACAACCCCCGCACAGCCCCGTTGTTACCCTGATCCGTCGCTAAAACTAGTATAAATAACGACTGCTTGTTCCTAAAAAAAGAGTAAATAACAACTGCGCGACCTGCTGGGTCCCTGGTGTCAGCCGCTCGTTGTGTAGTAATTCTCTCATTTATTGACTACGTTGATAATGGCGTGAGCCCCAGATGTCCAACCAATAGGAGGAACCATTTTTTGGTCTTATAATAATGAGGCACTTGCTTTCGTACTGCCATGGCACTGGTGGGTCCTTACTTTCATCCTCTCCACGTACAGTCATATCCTTGTTCCTCTCGGTTGTTGACGGCGTTGACAACGCAAGAGGGCGGCATACCGCGCACGGCGAGCGAACCAAGGCCGAGGACAACGGCGAGGCATCGGACAGAACGAACAGGAGCCGTGGAAGATGCGCCGGTCCGGTCTTAGGGGGAGGGGAGTACGAGGGTTGACTGGTTCGGGTGCGGGTGCGGGTGCATGTTGGGGATGACGTCACCGGAGAATAACATCACATGTGGGGGAATAGAGGGAGGGACTGACCAATGTTGGAGGGTACGGTAGGGCAGCGGAGGCGTAGCCAGCCATGGGAGACGGGAGCAGGCGGAGCCGATGGGGTGGTTTGGTTTGGGCGGTTGGAGGAAGAAGACCAGAGATAGAGGATACACGCCAGATATTGGATGTAAATCCAACGGCTGGTAGGCAGAATCGTTTGTTGACTAGCTAGTAAGTCGACACCACCTTGGATAGGCTATTTCCTCGTGGGTCCCAAATGTCAGAATCCAAATCTATCATGGTCATGCAGCCTTTCCTATGAAAATTTATAGCCCATTTGGTGTGCTAGTTCGAAATAAGTTTGTGGGTGCTGGTGGGGGCTAATACTTGGCTTCTATAATGCACAGTGAGCTCAAGCAGCCGGCGAGAGTGATGTTATTTCCTTGGTTGGGATTTTTTACAATATTTCACTCTAAATTAAACGAAGGGCAAGCCATTTGCCTTGTTTCAAAGAAAATATGATAGTCATAGCCGAGTTGAAAAGGGCAAGAACATCTAACTCTAGCTTACAAACTGTACAAAAGCATGAGGGTTAATCGTTCATCAGGTTTAGACAAAACCCAGGTTGAAAATGGCAACAACATCTAACTCCAGCACTGTTTTCGGCAGTCACAGTCAAATGGAACAGTCAGGTCCATAGAATGAACATCTCGGGTCGTAAAATTTACTGGATTATGACCACAATATGTTGTAAATAGAAGCCCGGCATGTTCAAAAGCTCTTTTACCCACATAAAACTCCTTTTTTTGCTCTTCGACATACTCATTCGTCAAAACCATGCCGCTGATAAACTTAAGCCTGATGGACAATAGTAACCTCTCATTCAGCAGGAAGAATGTGACAAATCTAGTGTTTGCATGGTTGGCTACATATCGTTCTAGCGTTATTGTCTTCAATCGAATGTCATGAGAAATGAGAAAATCCCGGTGCTTATGAATCCACCGATTGTTTATAACTTTCTTACCCCGTCCTGTTGCCTAAATAGACATGAAGATTGAAAATAGTTAAGGTCTATAAAAAGAGTGTGGAGAGATCAACAGCTGAACGGTTAATTCTAGTACACTATATGCGGGCTTCCAATGTGCGTGCAATTATCACCTTTATATACAACTTCTCCAGACATGGAAAGCATTGCAGCAAGCCAATAATCTTGTTCAGATCAAAACTATTCATTTGGATATATAAGATCTTGACAGAATCCAGCACCATTGATAGGCTATTTGCGACAATGAATAACTAGAATCAAGGATCGACCTTTGAAGTGAAGGGGCATCTTGGATGATGAGTTGCATTCCGTCAAGAGAAATTCCAATTCTTACAAGGTTAGGTGACTTTATTTGGAGACAACCGATTCTAACTATGAAAATAAGCACCAAGCACTCCAGGGTAGGGCAACTAGAGTGGATGATGTTGTGCAATGAGGCCTCCGATATATGCACCCGCGCAAGTGAAAGTTTCTTGAGAAATGGGAGTCGAAGGTTTAGTACCAGATTGTCTGGTAGGTCGCACATCACAAAGGTGGTGGTGTGGAGAGAGGAGGAAAACTGCGAGATGGACATCGGTGCTAAGGGCACAGGTAGGTGGTGTTCGGTATCTGGTAGGTGATTTCCAGGGAATAGTAAACTCAAGCAGCTATAGTTCTATGAATTCAGGGGATTTCAACCAGGCGTCCAACGTGCAGGGCATGGTATGCTTGCTCAGGTAGCATGACGGGATGCAGAGGCTTTGAATGAAGCCCTGGTGGGAGGAGATGATGGTTTTGGGGATTTCAAAGTCATTGAAGAGAGATAGCTGACGACAGTCGAGATTAAGGGACACGATACGCCGTAGAGGGCGCCATCAAATTGAGAGGACTTGGGTGCGGCAGCAATCCTTGGTGGGGAGAAGCGAGATGATCTCCCCAAGGACGGCGTCCGGGAGATCGCTGATGCGGTCCACCCGAGATTCTACGGGTTCCTGGGATCCGGTGGGGGCAGGGTCGCCGCTTCTCCCCACGTTGCCGGGTGCGGGATCTACAACAGGCATCTCCGCTGGAGGGAGCCTCATCTTCTTGGCACTGGGGTCAGCCGACTCCATTTTCCTCGAGGGCGTCGCGTTGCACTCATGGATTTGAGCAGAGTAACGAATGTCGAGCCTAGTTGTAGTGCGAGTGAAGAAGAAGGGGAGCTGGGGTTTTTTGTATTAGTGATGAAGAAGGGGAGCTGGGGTTTTCTGTAGGTATGAGGTGAGGAATTTGAGGGTACGAGTGGAGCGAGCTGACGTGAGGTGGGTGGGAGTGAGGAGGAAGAAGAGCACCCATGTTTTTTGGGGGCGGTGTGCTGGGTGTGGGTAGCGCCTCTCATTAAGTAAATATATGGGCTTTTGAATTGATTTTATTATTTACTAGGGTGGATGGGCTGTTTTGTCTTGGGCCCAGAGGAACAATTACTACTAGTACAGTGGAGACACTCTACAGCTACCATAAAAACAATTACTACTAGTACAGTGGATACACTACCGCTTCGGGCTCCTCCTAGGTCATCGAAATGTCTCCCTCTACTGAATGCCATTTTACTTCTGTTCACCGACATGCGGTCCATGCCACGCGTGGGCCTAAATGCCATCCACCAAATTAGAAGGCAGTATGCAGGTGGAGAGCCACCTCGGTCGTAGTGCGGCAGTAACGAGTCGTCGTATCACAAAACCCACCTCCCAGTAGTCTAAGTTTGACGGACAAAGCAACCATCATTTCACTCTTCATTGAATCCCCTTCTCCCTCACCATCTCCAAGAAAACCAACACTCACATCTGCCACTGGTCTTCTCTCTCAACGAAGGGAAGGTAAGTGGATCCGTGATATTGGTATATTTTCGTTCAGAGAAAAAAGGAACTTTTACAAAGCAGTAACTGATCATCACTCCCTTTTTTGCTTCATTGTCATTGCGATTGTGTTTTCCTTTTAGTGGTCTCCTAGTATTCGTCAGTTTCATGATGGACCAAGGAGAACCAGGCAAAGATCTTCAGATATTGGAGCAGACGCGGGAGGCTAATCCCCACGAGACAAAGAGCTCCAAGAAGATGGAGGCAGCAAACGAGCCGACCCCAGATACGCTCACGGCCACTACTGAGATGGTCAACGCCCCATTTGAGGTTACAACCCCCGTGACACTGCAGGAGCAGTTTTCCCCCTTCAAGGATGTGTCCCCCCGCTGAGCTGCCCAAGGTGATTTTCTTCTTTGCCGATCTCGATTGTGGTTTTTCATCGAAGTATGTGGTGATGAACAATGCAAAACTTTATTAGCTTCGATGCCATGCTATACATAGGTTTTTATATAACTTGTGTTTCTTATACTGGAAAGTAATTTAGAATTTGTTTCTATTTCAATTAGAGACCTGATGTAGACAAGGATTGTGTGGTTGTACATGTCACTCGCTATGAGGTGGATGACCTGAATATACGCACTGGGAAAACAGAGTTCTTAGGCTGTTGGATCCTGGAAGCCATTTGCGCTTATACTGATGTCGAGTTGTATTCCAGCCTCACTGTTGTCAAGCATGTTGTCTAGAGTGTACTGAAGCACAAGAAGTTCAAAGCTACTCCTTCATTTGTGAGGCATACTATTCTTGTCAAGCTTATGCAGGAAGATGACGTGGCATGCCTCCACAAACAAGTTTATGAGTGGCAAGGCCACAAGGTTATCTTCATGAAGGTTCATAGGATTGAGCTGCTGCCGGACGTCCTCGATGATGTTCATGGCAAGGTCCATCTTGTGTCCAGCCCAAATTAGATCGAAGCATGAAATAGTTGCCCCAGCTAGTGTTTAATACTAGTTTGGATTGTGTCTACTTATCCAAACCTTGCCTATTATCGAGCCCTCTGGGCTAGTACTCTATTTGAATCCGTCTATGGGAACTGCTGCTACTTTTGTGTGCCCGTGAATCATGTGAGAACCATCATAATTGTTGCTGAAACAGATGCGTCCTCACTAGTTTTTTCATGAATATGCATGGTAAGACGTAAGTTGTCACGGTTTATCATACGAGCAGTGTGTGCTTGATGAAATAGAGTACTCGTTTGAGAAATGTGCACCGACGTATAAATAAGTACTTGTAAACACTGTTGGTGCTACCCCACTTGTAAGCAGTTGTGCAAAACACGGCACATTGGCTCAGCTCGCTTCAACACTCGGCTATCAACCAGCTAACGATCAATAATCTACTGTCTGACATATAAGCAACTACGTATCTTGTTACAGTGGTTCACGCAGTTAACTGAGGCCACAATCTAAATTCCAAATGTTCACACGCTAGTCCAGCGTTCATGTGGAACACTCGCTGTCGTGGTTCTAAGTCTGACAGTAGAGTGGGGGGTAGGTATGGAGAGGCAAGGTTCTAGCTATGGAGAAGTTGTAAACACAAGAGATGTACGAGTTCAGGCCCTTCTCGGAGGAAGTAAAAGCCCTACGTCTCGGAGCCCGGAGGCGGTCGAGTGGATTGTGTGTATATGAGTTACAGGGTGCCGAACCCTTCTGCCTGTGGAGGGGGGTGGCTTATATAGAGTGCGCCAGGACCCCATCCAGCCCCCGTAATGAAGGGTTTAAGGGACATTAAGTCCGGGGCGTTACTGGTAACGTCTCACATAAAGTGTCTTAACTACCATAAAGTCTACTTAACTACAGGCCGTTGCAGTGCAGAGTGCCTTTTGACCTCCTGGTAGTCGAGTGAGTCTTCGTGGTCGAGTCCTTCAAGTCAGTCGAGTGAGTCCCTCGTTGGTCGACTGGAAGGTGACCTCTTCTAAGGGTGTCCTTGGGCAGGGTACTTAGATCAGGTCTGTGACCCCACCCTAGGTACATGACTCCATCATTAGCCCCCGAATGGATTGAGGCTTCGAGTGAGGAAGGAGTTGATGTTGTTTCCGATTAACCTCTGCACACTGGTCGTGCGTTGTTCTTGGACCAAAGAATATCTTTGTTGATAGTGAGCAACTTGTCTTCAATCGACTCGATCCATTCTTTTCTTTTGTCGAGTGATCTTTCGGGCTTCGACGATTTCCGAGCGACGGATCGCAGGAAATCCCGCGCCTGACAGACCGATCTGCCATTCGCGGATTCCGCGGGATGCGAAATTTGGGGAAACGCGCGAAGCGGAGCGGACCGCGGCGTTCGGATGGGACGGGACATAGACGCCTCGATCCCCGCGCCGCTTTCTTCGCCACGTATCCCGCCTGCATAACTGTTCCAGGATATGATTAGATCGATCGGGCCCACCTGTCATCCACTCGGAAGGGACCTTATAAATGCGCCCGGCGAGGGTTTTTTGAACAGTGCCTCAGCATTCTCTTTCTCTGCTCCCTTCGTCTCCGCCCAACGTGCTCGCTCTCGCCTCCGCACAACTTCTCCTCGCGCGTCTCACCGGCAACCATGGCCAAGGAGAAGACGGCGGCGCTGGAACGCGCGAAGAAGGCGTCGGCAACGGAGAAGGCGAAGGGGAGATCCACCAGCCGCGGCGGGTCTTCGTCTAGATCCCGCCTGCCAAAGGGCTGGGTCCAGGGAGATTGGATCCAGTCGACCATCACGGAGAAGGACCTCCTCGACATGGCCAACGAGGGCCTGATCCCTCATGGAGCTGTAAGGCTTCCGGGGAAAGAATGGCAGCCCCAGCCGGAGGAGGGTGAGTGTGTGCTGCTGGCTACCCATGTCGACCGCGGATTTTCTTTGCCGCCGAGTATTTTCTTCCGTGGTTTCTTGAACTTCTTTGGAGCACAACTCCACCACTTTACCCCAAATTCTATCGCCTATCTTGCCGCGTTCGTGTCCATGTGTGAGGGTTTTCTGGGCTGTCGACCGCACTGGGGCTTGTTCAAGCATATATTCACGTGTCACTCTCAGACCATGAAGAAGGCGAGCCCAGGCGACGAAAGAACCCGAGTTGTCCAAATGTGTGGGGGCCTGGGGATCCAGGTGAGGAATAAGAGCACCTTCCCAGCCATGACTTTTCCCGAGTCAGTCAGAGGCTGGCAGTCGACCTGGTTCTACTGCCAGGATCAGTCGACGCCGGGGCAGTCGAGTGGACTCCCTCAGTTTACCATGGACCAAGTGAACAAGCCCTCCTCTCTGAAGTTGATTCCGGAGGAGAAAGCTGACGTGAAGATGTTGATGGAGCGCGTAGTACAGTTGGTTCGGGAGGGAGTGACGGGCATGGATCTCCTGGAGGTTTTCCTTAGGCGTCGTATCCAGCCCCTTCAGTTCCGGAGCCATTGCATGTGGTTGTACTGTGGGACTGAGGACGAGACTCGGGTCTATCCAGAAGCAGTCGACAATGTCACTCTGGAAAGGTGGATGGCCGCCGTTACCGGAAACAAGGATAACCCACGCGGAGCCAGAAGGATTCCTCCACTCGACCACCACAGTGATCCAAACAAGGTATGCCTGCTCTGCTCCCCACTGTGTTCTTGTCATATTCATTTCTGTTTATTCTGCCAATCGGTCGATTGATCTTTGTCTTGATGTCTATCAGGCCCTCACCGACCTGTACTCGATGCCCAATGGAGCACAGGCTCCGACTGAGGAGGGTGAAGCAAGTGGGGGCGAGAGCCAGGAGGAGGAGTGGGACTCGGATGCTGCCGAGGACGATGATGACGATGACGACGATGACGGTGATGAAGATGATGCTGAAGACGAGGAAGAAGAGGAGGAGGAGGTCGTACCACCGCGCTCGGAAAGGCGGTCGAAGCTTGTCCACGACCCTGCGACTGAACGTGGCAAGGGGGTTGCGACCGTTGCACAGTCGACCAAGCGCCCTCGGACCACCTCTCCGGCGCCGACTGAAAAGGCGTCGAAGCAGCCCAGGGTGGCTCCGTCAAAGCCGACCAAGCTCCTGCCGAAGATGAAGGTGTCCATCCCCACCATATCAGGGTAATCATGCTGCTTAAGTCTTCTTATTTTGTACGAACTTTATCTCTGGCTGGCGCTGGGGTTAGTCGACTGATTCTTTGGAGTTGCAGTGCTGCTACTTCCGAGACCTCAGCCCGGGCTGATGACCATGAGATGGAGGACGCAGCAACCTCAAAACCAGGTACTATACTCTTAACGCCGTTTTTAGTCGACTGACTTATGATCTCTAATCCTGATTCTTCTCTGTAGCTCCACCCAATGTTGTTATCACTCTCCCTGATGATGATGAAGATGAGGAACCGCTGAAGCACAGAAGGAGTAGGAAAGCGTCTGCCAGCAGGGTGCCCCAGGATGTGACGGCGCCTGAGACTCTGGTTGCGGAGGAGGAGAACACCACTCGACACACTGTGTCCTTCACAGATCCACTGACGAGTGCTCAGCAGCCCTCCCTCTTCACGACGCACCACGTCCCAGAGGACCAAGCTGGCGCCGCGAAGGAGGCGATACGCCAGGCAGGGATCATGATGGAGCAGTTAAGGACCATCCGGGATGCGAGCCAGGCAGCTTACGACGCCAGTTCCACCCTCCAAAGCAATGTTCAGGTCAGTCGACCACCGTTTGTTCTGTTAGGATATGCTATCAAAAACTTTTCTTTCCAGCATCTATGGTAGTCACCCAGTGGGTGTGTCGATTTAGACTCCGTGTTAGCAGGGGCACGCTGAGTGCACCCGCTGGGTGTAGTCCCCAAGGCTAAGGTCGACTGCTGGCAGTCGGCCTTAGGCTTTATAATTTCAGTCTTTCCGTCATCCGACTATGGCGAATGGATTTCGAAAGCCGGTCGACTGGTCGACTGGCCGACTCTGTCTTCAAATAGGATTAGTGGGGGCACGCTGAGTGCACCCACTGGGTGTAGTCCCCGAGACTGTGGTCGACTGCTTGCAGTCGATTATAGTCTTTAAAGAATACATCATCTTTTTTTTGAGGTCAACTGGTCGACTCTATCTTCGATAGAATTAGTGGGGGCACGCTGAGTGCACCCACTGGGTGTAGTCCCCGAGACTACGGTCGAATGCTTGTATTCAGCTGTAGTCTTAGAAACGTGTGATTTTTCCTTTTTCACTCGGAAGTGAATTATATTTGACATTTAGTCGATTGGTTCTTCGCAGAACTCCTGTGATCTTGTGGCTCGCTACTCTGAGCTGGAAAACAAGCACATTCAGCTCGAGCTGAATTTGAAGCTGGTTCAGGAGAATCTGACGAAGGCAAAGGAGGAGACCGAAGGTATGTTTGGTGAGACCTTGACGACTGCTTTTTCCCTTCGTTTGTTTCAAAATCTGATCTTGCTGTAACTTGCAGGTAAGGTAAGGGAGGCCCAACAGAAAAAAGACCTTGAATTAGCTGAGAAGATCAAGCTTGCTGACGAGAAGTTAGCTTCAGTCACCAAGCTTGAACAAGACAATACCAATCTGAAAGCTGCTCTTGGGATCGCCAACAAGGAAGTCAGTCGACTGAAAACTGATAAAGCTGCCCTGACCGACCAAGTCAGTAAGTTGACTGGGAAAAAAATGATCTGGAGGCCTTCCTGAGTGGTCTTGCCAAGAAGCTGTTCCTTATGCTTGAAGGTAAACCTCTATGCTCGGTAATCATTTCCAATCGTGGTTTTTCCATTCGACCATCGCCTTGACTCGGTGATCGTCCTTGCAGAATTTTGTCAAAACTTTGAAGAAGAAACTAGCCGGCTGGAACCAAACCTCGACCCCGTCAATTCTCCGGTGAACGACGAAGTTGCCATGAGTGTTTTCCGACTGGAGTCCCGTGTTGCAGCTGCCGTGGACTATCTTGCAAGGCTGAAGGTCGCCACATCTCGCATCGACTCGACGCTCTGGCCCGGGGAGACACTTCAGAATGACCTCGAGTCGCTGATGGCTCGCTTGAACACGATCCCTGGTCGAGTGTAGGAGTGGAAAAAGTCCTTGGCTCGGTGCGGTGCAGATGTTGCTCTGTGTCTGGCCCGAGTTCACTGCAAATATGCGCGAGAAGAGAAGCTGGCGGCCCTCCGGGTGGCCAACACCAAGAAACACGACTTTAGATCCTTTATTGGAAACTTTCCTTGCGGCTACCACTCGGATCGCGGATGGAATTGATCTTGATGAGTTTGTTGCACCTTCCAGCCCTCCACAGGAGGGGTAAAAAACTTCTTCTAAGCTCGACGCTTTAAATTTGCCTCGGTATGCCGAGTGGAGTTGTAACCGATAAACTTTAACAGGTCTAGTGCCTGAGCACTTTCGGTTCCTTTTGGTATCGGTCCCAACTTGAACTTGGTGTTTGAATAAGATTGCTTTTGGCTCGAAAATGTCTTTGCAGGCCCAAAGCAAGACGCTTACTGCAGTCGACTTATTCCTTAGTCCACTTAGGCGAGCACTGGGCTGCAGCTAAGCCCCCGAGTGAGAGGTTTGCTCTTCACTCGGTAGGATTTTGATAACTTAGGCGAGCACAGGGCTGCAGCTAAGCCCCCGAGTGAGAGGTTTGCTCTTCACTCGGTAGGATTTTTATATCTTAGGCGAGCACTGGGCTGCAGCTAAGCCCCCGAGTGAGAGGTTTGCTCTTCACTCGGTGGGATTTTGATAACTTAGGCGAGTACTTGCCTTACTTAGACTGCAGCTAAGCCTCCGAGTGGAAGTCTGGCTTACCTCTCGGTAGGATTTTCATAACTTAGGCGAGTACTTGGACTGCAGCTAAGCCTCCGAGTGAGAGGTTTGCTCTTCACTCGGTAGGATTTTTATATCTTAGGTGAGCACTGGGCTGCAGCTAAGCCCCCGAGTGAGAGGTTTGCTCTTCACTCGGTGGGATTTTGATATCTTAGGCGAGCACTGGGCTGCAGCTAAGCCCCCGAGTGAGAGGTTTGCTCTTCACTCGGTGGGATTTTGATAACTTAGGCGAGTACTTAGACTGCAGCTAAGCCTCCGAGTGGAAGTCTGGCTTACCACTCGGTAGGATTTTCATAACTTAGGCGAGTACTTGGACTGCAGCTAAGCCTCCGAGTGAGAGGTTTGCTCTTCACTCGGTAGGATTTCGGTAACTTAGGCGAGTACTTGGACTGTAGCTAAGCCCCCGAGTGAGAGGTTTGCTCTTCACTCGGTGGGATTTTGATAACTTAGGCGAGTACTTAGACTGCAGCTAAGCCTCCGAGTGGAAGTCTGGCTTACCACTCGGTAGGATTTTCATGACTTAGGCGAGTACTTGGACTGCAGCTAAGCCTCCGAGTGAGAGGTTTGCTCTTCACTCGGTAGGATTTCGGTAACTTAGGCGAAACGGATTCGCAGATAAGCCTCCGAGTGGGAGTCTGGCTCACCACTCGGTAGGATTTTTTACAAACTTAGGCGGAACGGATTCGCGGCTAAGTCACCCACTGAGGGGGGATTTTATTGGACAAAATAAAAAGTGACAAAAATTATGGAGGAACTATGACACTATTATTTTGAGGTCCATGAACTACAGAAGCACTTTATTGCAACTCATCCGAGTGATAAAACTTAAGTGTAAAATGGGCGGAGTAGTTCCGCGTTCCAAGCTCGGGGCTCGTCGATATTATGCTCGACGTTGTAAAGACGGTACGCCCCGTTGTGAAGAACTTTGGTGACGATGAAGGGTCCTTCCCAAGAAGGAGCAAGCTTGTGTTGTTTCTTCTGATCCACTCGGAGAACTAAATCTCCTTCTTGGGAGGCTCGACCTCTCACATTTCTGGCGTGGAAACGACGCAAATCTTGTTGGTAGATGGTCGACCGGATCAGAGCCATCTCCCTTTCTTCCTCTAAAAGGTCGACTGCGTCCTGCTGCGCTTGTTCAGCTTCTGCTTCGTTGTAGATTTCAACTCGAGGAGCATTGTGGAGAAGATCACTCGGCAAGACTGCTTCAGCTCCGTAGACCAAGAAGAATGGAGTTCTTCCGGTCGACCGATTAGGTGTGGTCCGCAGTCCCCAAAGCACTGAGGGAAGTTCGTCGACCCAAGCTCCAGCTGCATGCTTGAGATCACGCATCAGTCGAGGTTTCAATCCCTTGAGAATCAGGCCATTGGCTCGCTCCGCTTGTCCATTCGACTGCGGATGGGCGACTGAAGCGTAGTCGACTCGTGTGCCTTGAGAGTTACAGAAATCTCTGAATTCCTCCGAGTCAAAGTTCGACCCATTATCCGTAATGATGCTGTGAGGGACTCCATATCTGAATATTAGTTCCCTGATGAAGCTAACAGCAGTACCGGCGTCAAGGTTCTTGATTGGTTTAGCCTCAATCCACTTGGTGAACTTGTGGACTGCCACCAGCACATGCGTGAAGCCACTTCGCCCTATTCTCAAAGGACCGACCATGTCCAACCCCCATACTGCGAAAGGCCAGACGAGTGGAATGGTCTTCAGGGCTGATGCAGGCTTGTGCGACATATTCGAGTAAAACTGACATCCCTCGCACTTATCCACTATCTCCTTCGCCATCTCATTCGCCTTTGGCCAGTAAAATCCAGCTCGGTATGCTTTGGCCACGATGGTCCGAGAGGACGCATGATGACCACAGGTCCCCGAGTGAATATCATTAAGGATGATTCGACCTTCTTCTGGCGTTATGCACTTCTGACCAACTCCAGTCGCGCTTTCTCTGTATAACTGTCCTTTGATTACGGTAAAGGCCTTAGATCGACGGACGATCTGTTGAGCCTCTTCCTCATCCTCCGGGAGCTCTTTTTTCAGGATATATGCGATATATGGAACTGTCCAATCGGGAATGACCACCAAGATCTCCATGACCAAGTCGACCACTGCTGGGACTTCAACCTCAGTCGGATCTGTGGCACTCTTGGGCTGTGGAGCTACTTCGGTGAAAGGATCTTCTTTTACTGACGGAGTGTGTATATGCTCCAAGAACACACCACTCGGAATGGCTTCTCTCCTGGAACCTATCTTTGCTAGATCATCAGCTGCTTGATTTTTCAGTCGGGGTATATGATGGAGCTCCAACCCCTCGAACTTCTTTTCCAGCTTCCTCACTGCACTGCAGTATCCAGTCATGGCTGGGCTTCTCACATCCCACTCCTTCATCACTTGGTTGACCACTAAATCCGAGTCGCCATAGACCATCAGGCGACGGACGCCGAGTGAAATGGCCATGCGCAATCCGTATAAGAGGGCCTCGTACTCTGCCTCATTGTTGGAGGAATCAAAGTGAATCTGGAGCACATATCTGAGCCTATCTCCTCTGGGGGAAACCAGGACAACCCCAGCACCGGAACCATTCAACATCTTAGAGCCATCAAAGAACATGGTCCAATGCTCCGAGTGAACTTCAGTCGGCTGTTGTTGTTCAATCCACTCGGCGAGGAAATCTGCTATTGCCTGGGACTTAATGGCTTTCTTTGCCTCAAACTTGATATCAAGGGGAAGAAGTTCAATCGCCCATTTAGCCACTCGACCAGTTGCATCTCTGTTGTGCAAAATCTCTGATAGTGGAGCGTCGCTGACGACTGTGATGGAATGATCAGAGAAATAATGAGCAACCTTCTTTGTGGTCATGTATATTCCATACACAAGCTTCTAATAATGAGGATATCTCTGCTTGGATGGAGTCAAGACTTCAGACAAATAATACACTGGGCGCTGAACTTTGAGAGCTTTTCCTTCTTCTTCCCGCTCGACCGTAAGCACAGTACTGACGACTTGTCATGTGGCTGCGATATAGAGCAACAGAGGCTCTTTGCTGATTGGAGCAGCAAGCACCGGCTGGGTGGAGAGCAGAGCTTTTAGCTCGGCAAACGCTGCATCAGCTTCTGGAGTCCACTCGAACTTGTCTGCCTTCTTCATTAGTCGGTAAAGAGGCAATGCCTTTTCACCGAGTCGTGAGATGAATCGACTTAATGCGGCCAAGCATCCAGTAAGCTTCTGGACATCGTGCACTCACACAGGGCGTTTCATTCGGAGAATAGTGCCGATCTTCTCTGGATTAGCGTCGATTCCTCGTTCGGAAACGAGAAAACCGAATAACTTGCCACCAGGAACTCCAAATGTGCACTTTGATGGATTGAGCTTGATATCATACCTTCTGAGGTTGGCAAATGTTTCGGCGAGGTCAGCGAGCAGGTCGGAACCTTTTCGTGACTTGACAACGATATCATCCATATACGCTTCCACATTCCGACTGATTTGAGTGAGTAGACACTTCTGAATCATTCGCATAAATGTGGCTCCGGCATTCTTGAGGCCGAATGGCATGGTGATATAGCAGAAGCACCCGAATGGAGTGATGAAAGCTGTTTTTACCTCGTCGGGTCCATACAGACGGATCTGGTGGTACCCGGAGTAGGCGTCTAGAAAAGACAGTCTCTCGCATCCCGCAGTCGAGTCAACAATTTGATCTATGCGAGGGAGAGGAAAATGATCTTTCGGGCAGGCCCGGTTGATGTGCTTGAAATCAATGCACATTCGGAGTGATTTGTCCTTCTTAGGAACCATGACGACATTAGCGAGCCACTCGGAGTG
The DNA here is from genome assembly GCF_018294505.1 of Triticum aestivum. NCBI lineage: Eukaryota > Viridiplantae > Streptophyta > Magnoliopsida > Poales > Poaceae > Triticum > Triticum aestivum. The sequence continues at coordinate 341,285,286 of NC_057812.1, read as the reverse complement.
GTATATCTCTCGGATAAATCCTGCCGCCAACAGTCGAGCCACTTCCTCACCAATGGCTTTTCTCTCCTGGACGGCGGACCGCCGAAGATGCTCTTTGACTGGTTTTGCAGATGAGTCGACTCTTAGGCGATGCTCAGCCAGTCCCCTGGGAACACCTGGCATGTCAGCGGGCTTCCATGCAAAAATGTCCCAGTTCTCACGGAGGAGCTGGATGAGCGCTTCTTCCTATTTCGGGTCGAGTGTTGTGGAGATGTGGGTTGGAGCTGCATCGGGGTCGGTCGGGTGAATGTGAACAGGCTTCGTCTCACCGGACGACTGAAATGCAGACTCTGTGGCGGGTTTCTTGGATCGCAGCAAGTCACTCGGATCTGCGTTTTGCTTGTATTCTTCGAACTCGACCGCTGTCACCTGGGAATCAGCAATCTTTGAGCCTTTCTGGAAGCACTCTTCTGCCTTTTTCCGATCACCGGTGACAGTGATCACTCCTTTGGGGCCGGGCATCTTCAATTTGAGGTACACGTAACATGGTCGAGCCATGAACCGTGCATAAGCTGGTCTCCCCAAAATGGCATGATATGCACTCTGAAAATCCACGACCTCGAACGTCAACTTCTCTTTGCGAAAATGTTTCGAATCGCCAAACACCACGTCCAGAGCTATTTGGCCGAGTGACTCGGCCTTCTTTCCTGGTATAACTCCATGGAAGCTCATGTTACTGGTGCTCAGTCGGGACATCGGAATGCCCATTCCTTTTAGTGTGTCTGCATACAGCAAATTCAGCCCACTACCACCATCCATAAGCACTTTTGTCAGTCGAGTGCCTTCAACAACTGGATCGACCACCAAAGCTTGCCTCCCAGGGGTGGCAATATGAGTCGGGTGATCAGATTGGTCGAAGGTGATGGGTGTTTGGGACCATTTCAGATAATTTGCTTTTGCTGGGGCAACCATGTTCACCTCACGGTTAATAACTTTCAATCGACTCTTGCTCTCCACATCTGCAAAGATCATCAGAGTAGAGTTGATATGCGGATATCCTTCCTCACTGTCCTCCTTGTCTTCGGCCTTGTCCGACTCCTTCTCCTTGTTATTAGACTGTTTTCCATGAAACTGCTGGATCAGGAGTCGACATTGGCGAGTGGTGTGCTTCGGGTAGATGATATTCCCCTCTTCGTCTTTCTTCGTGTGGATGTGACACGGCATATCCATCATGCCGTTCCCTTCTTTATCCTTTACCTTCTTAGGGTTCCAGGATCCTTTTGGTTTCCCTTTAAACTTTCCCTGAGTCACGGCCAGAGCCTCTCCAGGAGCTGCCGGTTCAGCCTTCCGCTTCTGTTTCCGACTGGTGTTTCCCTTTTCCGACTGACTCGGCTTGTGCTTGCCGCTTCGGAGTCGGTCTTCTTCTTCGCCGTTGGCGTACTTGGTAGCAATCTCCATCATCCGACTCAAGGTCATGTCACCGGTTCGACCAAACTTCAAACTCAATTCTCTGTTCTTGACACCATCTTTAAAGGCGCAGACTGCCTGATGATCAGACACATTCTCCACAGTATGGTGCAAAGTGATCCATCTCTGAATATACTCTCTGAGAGTCTCATTGGTCTTCTGCACGCAGACTTGCAACTCCGTCAGTCCAGCCGGTCGCTTGCAAGTTCCTTCAAACGTTCTGATGAACACTCGGGACAGATCTTCCCAAGTGTAAATGCTGCTAGGAGGTAATTGAGTCAACCATGCCCTGGCAGAACCTTCCAGCATGAGGGGCAAATGCTTCATGGCCACCTCGTCGTTCCCACCACCAATCTGAACCGCCACTCGGTAGTCCTCAAGCCAAGTTTCAGGCTTAGACTCACCAGTGAACTTGCTGACTCCTGTTGCCAACCTGAAATTGGGAGGGATAACTGCGGCTCTGATAGCTCTGCTGAAACATTCAGGACCAGAAACATGCACTCGACTGCTTGTGGGCGCATCTCTGTCGAGTCCACCTCGATGGGCTCTGTTCCGGTCGACCAAACCTTGCACAATAATGGATCATGCGTCGAAGCCTGGTTCTCTGGGGTCGACTGGAACTCTTCGCCCCGCACTGAACTGACGTTTGTCATCTTGCTGCCGAGGAGCGTAAGACCCACCCCTCGGAGGGGAATTGGGCACTCGACGCCTATCATCTCGGTCGAGTCGGTCACCATATTGGTCTCGCCGATTCTCGTGCCCTTCACGCCGCGGAGGCGATCTGGGACTGTGAGCCAACTGAACCGTATTCGCAGCGACGGATCGACTGTGAATTCTGTTGCGCGACTGCGACACGGCCGAATTCTGATCTCCTGCTGCCCGGAGCAGATCCCTGATCTGCATCAAGCCTCTGCCAGCTTCCGACTGAGAGGGCTGGATGGACTCTGCTATACGGGTCGCAGCTGCCAAATTCTGGATTGGGGTTCGATATACCTGAGTCGGCGGGAAGAGTTGACGTCGACTGGTGTCGGGAACTCGTTGCCGCGCGCGCTCGTCGAGTGCTCGCTGAAGATTCTCCAGTCGAGTGCGTTCGGCCAAATTGGCCAAACGTGCCTCCTCCAAGGCGCGAGCCTCGGGGGTTTCTCCTGCGATGGGAGTACGCAGGACATCCACGTTCCTGCGGCGAAGTTCTTCTCTCTGCAGAGAGTCGAGTGGCTCGGGCTGGTACTCTTCGTGGTCTCGTGCGGGGTCGCCTCCGTCGCCTGCTCCACCATCACGGGCGAAGCCAGGGGGACTGCGGGGCCCATCGACCATCATGATTTCCGCTGCTGGATCACTGCTATCGCACTCGGATGCGGTCTCTAGGGAGCCAGTCGACAGATCGAACAGGCCGTAGAGAGATTCGTCGGGCTCGATTGCCGCAACTTGGGTGGTGGCCGTCTGGCGAGCCACCGCGTGCCTCACCCACCGCTGAATCCTCGACCGGCCTGAGCGCTTGCGCTGGCGGGAGACCGAGAGGGTGGTTGATGGGGATGTCGACCGATACGGGGTCGACGGTTGCCGCAGCAGAACGCCGCGGACACATGCGTGAAAATGCGTCGCACCGCGGACGGGGAGCGCATCAACGTCGAGTGGAGCCTCCTGGAGCCAGGCGGAGTCGTCGACGATGAAGGTGAGAGCACCGAGACGGATCTCTCGACCCTCAACCAAAACTCCAGCAGCCACCATGATGAAAGTACTCGGAAGAATCGCAACTTCTCCACAAAATTGCTAAAAACACCGGCCCCACGGTGGGCGCCAACTGTCGTGGTTCTAAGTCTGACAGTAGAGTGGGGGGTAGGTATGGAGAGGCAAGATTCTAGCTATGGAGAAGTTGTAAACACAAGAGATGTACGAGTTCAGGCCCTTCTCGGAGGAAGTAAAAGCCCTACGTCTCGGAGCCCGGAGGCGGTCGAGTGGATTGTGTGTATATGAGTTACAGGGTGCCAAACCCTTCTGCCTGTGGAGGGGGGTGGCTTATATAGAGTGCGCCAGGACCCCAGCCAGCCCCCGTAATGAAGGGTTTAAGGGACATTAAGTCCGGGGCGTTACTGGTAACGTCTCACATAAAGTGTCTTAACTACCATAAAGTCTACTTAACTACAGGCCGTTGCAGTGCAGAGTGCCTTTTGACCTCCTGGTAGTCGAGTGAGTCTTCGTGGTCGAGTCCTTCAAGTCAGTCGAGTGAGTCCCTCGTTGGTCGACTGGAAGGTGACCTCTTCTAAGGGTGTCCTTGGGCAGGGTACTTAGATCAGGTCTGTGACCCTACCCTAGGTACATAACTCCATCACTCGCTTCGTCAAAAACTTGAAAAGCATAAGTTAAGCAATTTTATACATCTCAATGATTCATAGAACATAACAAACATATAACTAGTTCACAACAAAAGACAAAGTTGTGAGAAGGTTTACAAATCAGGAAAAATCAAGAAAGGATTCTCTGAGCAAAGGGCCTCCCTAGACAGGCTTAAATTTCCTAGAGTTCACCCTGGTTTTTCCTGGAGTTCACTCTGGAATGCTGAACTGAACCATGTAGTGTACTGACCAGCTGAAATTCTTGTGCATTACACTAAATTTAAGCACCTCTATTTGCAGAAATAAGCAGACCACAATGCCTCTTGTCCGCACACCTGTCCCAAAATCCTTCGTGCAGCCGTGCCAGCTAGTCCTTGGTCCATGGATGAACTGGAAGAAAGTGCATTCCGGACTATGATGCAGTTGTTTTCGCTTGTCCCTGCACTACAATCAGGAAGTAAAACATACAAATCAACTTCTTTTAGATTGCGTTGGTCATTCTACCTAGTTAGAACCAATATAGGAATACCTGGAACACTGGTGGTTAGAGGACGACAGCTAGGAATAGCCATCTCATTTTGTGCAGTTGTACTAAAACTGAGGTGTGTACTTTTGATTGCGCAGATAGAAACGATATGGAGATAGACATCCCTGTTTGCGCAAATACAAATAAGGTTATTTAAACAGTGACAGATATTTGCAGTGGCATATGATTAACAATAGCATCTATTGTGTTATAATTGGCACTAGACTGACCGTATGAAAGTGCCCTTAAGTAAGTAGCATCACATCACATCAAGACTGCTACTAAATTAACATACAGAACAATAGCATTAGTATTACTGTCATGAGAGTAGCACATGGTTAGTAAATGTGCAATCAAATTTGTGCAGTTCCACTGGGATGAAGCAATGTTAGCGGTGTAAGATTTAAGTGTAACTGCAACAACACAATTCATGGGAAATAAAGCAAGGCGGAAGCACTTCATAAAATGGTGGTGGCATTGCTTCAATTTGTCGATGACACTAGACCATTACTTATAGTGACATTAGGTGGCATTGCTTAATGCTTCATGTGATTTTACATTAATGGTAGCGATATGGGTGTAGGGACAGTTGGGGCATAAAGTGGTGATGCAGATGTGGTTGCCGAGAGCGGCAAACACTCAGGCAACATGTCTGCATTTGTCCCATTTTTTATCTCCTCGGCGACATTTTCCTATGTGAGCACAGGAAACCTAGACCTACTCATTCTCATTTGCGTTGTCCCCCAACACCCCTCACTTTCTTTCCTTTTTCGACTAAGAGACGGGTCCACTTCCCCCCACCCTTCGCCATCCACCATGCTTTCTTCGCCTTTTCAACCAATAGACCGGTTGGGTAGCCAGTATCTACCACTTTCCCCTATTTCCTCTTAGAACCAAGTCCTAGATTCATGCTACAGATTTCCCACTTTCTTCCCTGTTTGAACCAACTCTTAGATTCGACAGTATGAACTACCTTTACCTCTAATAATAGTAAAAGTCTAGGTGGCTTTCGACCAGCCAACGGAAGTAGAAAAAGATCCACACGCAGCCACGTGGGGAGCTGGGATAGTAGAGCAAGGCAAGTTTCAAAGGAATATATACCTGAGGGCCGTCGGCATGTGGCAAAGACGGTGTCGGGAGGCTGCATCTTCGCCACAATACCGTAGGGAGGAAGAAGGGGTCATAGGCCCTCCCGAGCCGGCGCTCTCTTGGAGAGAACGGCATGGCCGCTGATCGGGATGCGCGGGTAGCCGTTGATCTCCTCGCTCGCCACTGACGACAGCGTGAACGATGCACCTACACCCCTGCCCCGGTCGAGGTGGTCTGGCTGGATTTGTGACCAGCCATGAGCAAAGAGAGAGTGTGGCCACCTATGTCTTGCTTAGATCTAGAGAGCATGAGAGAGTGAAAGAGAGGAACCTAGTAAAGCAAGCGCTAAGGCTCCTGCTTATATAAATAGGGGAGTGATTTTGTTGTACCAACTTCAAAAAAATGTGCTCCTACGTGTACCCGTGAGTGAGTGTGAGAGAACTAGTGCGTACGTGCATCGCTTCTTTTCGTGAGAGTACAATATACTATGCCAAAAGAATGTTTGCCAGAAGAGTAATAGTATAAGTGTGTGATGTGTGAGTTAAAATAAAAGGTGTGCGACGTCTTTTGTTTTTCAGGAGTTCTGAGGGTAGGGTGTGAAGAGCACATATGTGTGTGACGTCTACCTGCAGATAGACGGTGGGTGCGAGAGGACTTGCGAGAGTCATGACTCGTGAGGGTGCGTGTGTGCGTGAGAGAGGGGGGCACGTATCAATGCAATGCATGTGCCTGTAAATCATTATCCGATAAATGTTCGCCACAAGCCGTTTCCTAACGGACGCCATAAGAACCGTTAGATCGACATCCGACAGTGTCAGATTTGCCATGTCATTTAACAGAGCAGCCACTCCTCCTACACACAAATCTTCCACGTGAGTGTTTGCAACTGTCGTATGCTCCCCCCTGTTCCAAAATGCAGTGCATATAGCTTTATTGAAAATTTGAACATCGCAAACTTTTACCGAGTTTTCGTGTACCAAAATGCACATATTGAATACCCAGTATATATCATTTCATTCATCTTCGAGAGGTAACTATAAAGATGGGGGAGTCTACAAAGAAAGACCGTCGTATCACCTGCAACAATTTCAACCATCCTTTTGTGTGGAGGAATATCATAGGAACTCTATATGATATGATTTTTATTGGATTTTATTCCTTTAGAGGCAATTGGTTCATAGTAATAGATTCATATACTCCACATTTTAAAGGACATAAACTTGATATCATTTTTATAGCTTTAGAGCCACTTGGTTCATATGAATGGATTCCTATACTCCCATAATTTCAAAGGAAAATAAACATTAGCGTATATTCAATAGAAAAGTTCCTATGATGTGAACCAAATGACATCTCTTTTCTAATCCCTCATAGGAATTGAGATACATGTCATCTCTAGATTCAATAGAAAAGTTCCTATGATGTGAACCAAATGACATCTCTTTTCCAATCCCTACTGATGGGAATTGAGATACATGTCATCTCTTTCCCTACAACTTCCATGTATACATCTTCTATTCCTAAATAGCTAGTACAACCCACTAGTAGCTTTTTTCCTAGACATGCAACTATGGCACAAGAACATGCCATGCATGCAAGTCATAAATCACATTGTTTTTTCTACTCTATGGATGCAAGAACCACATCATCAATTCGTGCATGTTACTCATAAGTTATTTCTTGCATTAAATTTTGCATTGACAATGTATGTGCTGGTCACGTGCACACATATGTAGTTCACATTCACATTTTTGTTAGAAATGTCATTCTTTTAACTGCAATTCATTTTTTCTCTTTGTACTCCCTCCATCTAGGTGTGTAAGACTAGCCACAATGGGTAGTAACATAGACTAGTAACATGCAACACTTCATTTATTAGGCTATAGACTCATCTTGCCTTGATATGTGTGATGTTACTCATACTACTAGTAACTAGCTATGTTATCACTTTCCTCTCTTTCTTCATTTATTGTCTGCCACATCATCTATTTTATCTAAATATGTGTGATGTTACTACCTATGTTACTCCCACTATGGGTAGTCTAAGTCATCTTCCGAAAACCAAATATTCCCAAAACGCTTTGGCACAGTACATTAACTCCCTCCTCATTTCTTGTTTCGTGACATATCAACCAATAAGAGATGTGGGTCGTGCATGCTTTCCCAAAACACAAGAATTCTCCTTTGTTCTAGAATCTTCCGTATCATAATTGCCCAAACTTTTTTTTCTAAATGAATTGCCATTATTTGTTTTTGACTGTATGCTTTACAATGCACAATCCAATGAATCTTAACCTTTTTATAAAACTAATTGATTTTGAATGAGATTAACTATAAGAACTAAACGAACATCTACATCATGCATATATGACTCAAAGCTTTACATGCTATAGTGTGTATTTGTTCATAATTTGATTTCCAAATCTCATGCGTTCAATGCATGTGTACCTTACTAGTTTTAGGTAGAGTAGCAAATTTCACGTGGCCGCAGGTATATCAAAATGCAGGGCCCATGCATCATTGCCGTTCGATCGAACCTACATCCACAATTTTTTGTATGTATATCTCCACTGGTCCACGAACCCAAAATGTTGTCTCGTTCCCATAAAACCAAGAGGCCCACACATATTAAGGCGTCGACTCGAACTCAATCCCTCTCCCATTTACTACGACATGGCCCCGCACGCCGTAGTACTCCTACAAACCCTACCGTCGCACGCATCATTGGTTTTCTCTTTTCTTTATGCTCTTGCGCCTTAGAGTGAAATGATGGTTGCTTCATCCGTCCAGCTTAATGCGGGAAAGGTGGGGCTTTGTGATTTGACCCCTCATCGCTCATTTACTACTACTGCGGCGCTACGACTGGGGTGCCTCCAAGTCCAACCGCTGCTCCGAACTATAATTTGGTGCATCGCACGTGGAACAAGACGATGGATGAGCCACATGTCGACCAAAGGGGTCCTGTTAAGTGTGTCACCATTTCGTGTGCGGACTAACCCTGCTTGAGGCCTCATTCGGTTTGGAGGATTTTCGTAGGAATAACATAGGAACAAGCATTCCGGAGGAAAATTTCCTATATATGCATTCAGTTTATAGGAAATGCGTATAGCAATTTCGTAGGAATACTACTCATTTCCTGTGTTTTTGGAGGAAACAACACATCCACTCAAAGCTCATTTTGCGCGTAGGACTGAGGCAAGTCAATTCCTTAGGATGGCAAGTGCCATCCTATCAAATTCCTATACTACTCCTAATTCCTATGTTCTGATTTCCTCCAAACCGAATGAGCCCTCAGTTGTTACGCCAACACGACAGGAGCAACCTACCACTTGGTTTTGCTCCTTGGTGTATCCCGACTATATTGATCTAACTAGCAATGTGCCCGTGCGTTGCAACGGATCCAAAATAGAGTAATACATGTTCACAAACTTGTAAGAAAAACACTATAGTTTGGTGTATATATCACTAAAAATATACTCGTATTAGGTTTCACTCAAAATATATTCCTTGTGGCTGTTTTGATGAGGTGGGGGAGGGATGTGGTTGGTTTCAAGATACTAAGGGGTTTCGGCATATTGGAGCAGAGGAGTGGGGTCATGTTGAAAAAATGCCACGACTCACATCATAGTCGTTAGATGCAGATCTCATGGTCAGAAACGACGGATGGCAGACACACCATCATCACCAACTGAGTCTTTTATAGGAGTAGAGAAAAGATACATACTATACTACCCTCTCCGTCTCGGTTTATAGGGCGCGCACGTAGTTCTCGGTCATCCATTTGACTAACTAAATATGGATTACTATGTCACAAAAAGTATATCATTCGATTCTTAAGCAGATGTAGTTTCTAAACATATATTGTTCATCACATATATAGCCAGTTAAATTCTCAACCTAGAACGACGTGCATGCCCTATAAACCGATACGGAGGAATTAGTAAAAATGAGGTGATTTTACCGAGCGACGGGCGAGGGAGCATGGCCTGTCATGCGGTCCCATGTGTCATGATGTACCAAGGCGATGCGCGTGTCCCTCTTGAGGCAGAACAATGGCAGAAGCAATACTACGTGATTTTCTTGAAGGAGATGATGGTGAAGCGAAGTGTGAAATAATGGCTGCTTCGTTCGCCTGGGAAGCTGCGGCATTGTGATTTGATGTCTCATTGCACATTACTACTACTCGGGCGGTGCGACTGGGGTGCGTCCCCCTGCTGTTCTGCACTGTTATTTGGTGCATGACATGTCGACCCGGTTGCTATATGTCCCACATGTCATTGAGAGGAAGTACATAATTCATGAAAGCGAGCGTCGACGGAGGAGTACAAGAAACGGCTTGGTTTTTGCTACTTCGCGCGATCCATCAATACAAACCCAAACTAAAAAAAGGCGAGGGCAGGTCTTTTCCCGCGCATTAGGCAGGGGAGTTTGGAATAGTCTGTTTGAGGCAACGAGGCAGGAAGCGAAACAAGCAAATAAAGGTTGAGCGACTTACTTTTGGGAAAATCTGATTTTACGGAGTACGTACCCACTATGGAGGTAGTATACTACTTACTACTCCCTCCTTTCCGGTTTATAGGGCTCATCTAAAAAAATTCGTTTTTCCGTTTTATAAGTCTCAATTCTACTAGTAGTAGTAGTACCATCACATGTTGGATTTCGAGGTGCGTTAAACCAGTCGATGCAAGCATTGTCAAGAGAAAACTCACCAATGCATGTAGAAGTTCATGGAAATTTAGTGGCAATGCATGCATTCATTCTAATTAATGCCTCGGTAAACATAACTTCTTGAGAAAACGAGCATACATTGCTTGTGCAAACTACGAAATTAATTCCACCGCTCACCGTCTACCTTGGTTGGAGAGATTTTGAAATTGAGCCATAAACTGGCAAGGAGGGAGTAGTAACATAGCCTAGGGTAGCTTGCTGCACCACAGACTCCAAGGAAATTGTTGTAGTAGTACTACTCCTATATACTACTCCAAGGAAATTGAGCCATAAACTGGAAAGGAGGGATTACTACTAAAAGACATATATTCCAAACAATATGATAATCTCTCTAACCAAGGTAGGGACGAGGAGTAAACGGAGGGAGTAGTAAAATTTTCTCCTCGTCCTACGAGCCACCGCGTGCATGGGCGAGGGAGCGGGCGTAGGCATAGTAAGCAAGCTTCACCTTGTCCTGCGAGCCACCACGCCCGTGGGCGGGGGAGATGATGTAGTAAGCAAGATTCTCCTCGTTCTGCGAGTTGACGGGACACATCAAAAGTAATACTTACGTACAGAGCATCTCGAGTGTACAGAACCTTGCCTCTAAGGTAGGCCCCATATGACGTGTCAAGTCGCAATTTGTTTGTTCACCCGTGGTAGACGATCCTCCATCAAGTGGACAACCAGTACACGTGTCAAATTACCACGTGGGCTGCCTTTTCGTACAGAAATGAGCTCCACCGTGTACCCGCGGGGGTGTGGCCGGGAAAGAGACGGGAGTACGTGCTCCGTGCGTGCACCTCTTCTCTTCGTGCATGTCCTGCACCTACGTGGGTGTGTGAGAGAGATACAAACCTAGACATAATGCACCGTCCGTCCCCATGCCTTCGCCCAGTCCAACCACCAGTCACCACCACGCCCCACTCCTCCTCACCTTATCTCTTATCTTTCTCAAGATATCATTTTTTCAATGAAATTCTCGAGATACCATTTTTCTGATAAAATTCTCGAGATATCATTAGTTTTTACACATGGGATTACTCCAACATGGGTCAATCACAACAGGTGTTTTGTAAAAAATGCATCTTGATGTTCCGTGCAATGCACGGGCATCTTGCTAGTCCATGAAAACAACACATGACAAAATTTCACGATGAACGAGGGATTTGAATCTGCTGGGAGGGGCTATTGGATTTTTCCCGGGGTAGCCAAAATATTGGCGACCCTTTTGTCCACTGGTGCCTTTGCGACTGATGAATGAGGAATAGCTCGGGTGCTCATGCATCCTCCAGCACGCATGTTGGAGATGAGCTCGCACGAGCTATGCTTTTTTTGTCCCACCACGCCGCCCGAGCCGGCCGCAGACCGACGACGACCCGCATATTACGCCATCCAACCGTAGCCGCACACATTCTGATAGAAACTCAACCAACCGGACGAAATTCATGCAAACAAAGCGATATTTCTCATAAACAATGATGGAATTCATATAAAATACCGTATTTTCATACAAACATAACTGTTGACACCTGATTTTGGCAAGATACAGATTGCAATGAAGATGGTCTCGAGTGAATGAGTTTTCAGTATAAAAATATTCACGTCACCGAGTGGAACCACTTTGATGTTTCGGTTATATTCGTTCGACTTTATCTTACGGACCGAAACTATACTCCGAGTGGCATATTTCAATGTTCCGAGTGGTTTTTTGCCAATCACGTCTTCAAGATGAACTCGGATCAAGGAGCACTCTTAAGGAATTGTCTTCGTCTCGTCGAGGCAATCGATTTTCATATATAAATCATCGCAATCCGAGTTCATATGCAAAAGTTAGAGGCAATATACTGCAGACTGAACCTCAACGGAAATATGGCGCGAGGTGCCAGACACTTGTCTGATAGGTTGCGCGAGTAATTCGGCCATCAATAAGGCCTTGAATCGAAAAACCTTCAACATGGAAAAGTTTCGTCTCGTCGAGCCGATCGATTTTCATATATAATTCGTCTCAATCCGAGATCATATGAGGCCTGGAGAGACAAATCAAGATCGGGCTATGTTTTCAGTCGGAAATCCGAGTGAAAAGTTTACCATCTGAGTGAAAGTTTACGGTCGAGTGAAAGTTAACGGTCGAGTGAAAGTTTGCTGACAGGATGAACTTATTATTATCCAAGTGGAAATATAGTCATCCGAGTGAAAATATGATCATCCGAGTGAAATTGTCGTCCAGGTGAAAATATTCCGAGTGAAAAGATTACCATCGGGATGAAAACTTGCCGATTGAATAAGATAGTGCCTTCCGAGTGGAAATATAGTCATCCGAGTGAATAAGATAGTGCCTTCCGAGTGGAAATATAGTCATCCGAGTGGAAATATAGTCATCCGAGTGAAAGATTGTCTTCCGAGTGAAAAAGTCCAATCGGACGATCCGAGTGAAAGTATCTAATATTCGAGTGGATGAGCTCAAGTCCGAGTGAAATTGAACATGTGCTCGAAAGTTTATCAAAATGACCTTGGATGAAGAAGTGTTCAATACAGAAGTTGTGCATATCATCAACTCGGTAAACTTTGATTTTGGAGTCATCATCATCAGAGATAATATATAGCCTACAAATTCACTACGAGACTCGGATAATCCAGTCTACTGCAAGACCGAGTCCGACTGGAAGATAAAGATGACCTCGAAAATTATTCAAGATGGCCTTATTTGAAAAAGTGATCAACATGAGAGTTGTTCGTATCGTCGAGGCGCACAAGTTTGATATTTGGGCCATCTCGATCGGAGATCATATGCAAGCCCGGCGGCCCGCGCAAGAAGGAAGACAGAGTTTGGGCCAGATTCAGACTGAATCCGAGTTGGAATAGAACTAGGACTCTAGGACGTGAATTGATGTAATTTTTCTTATAAGGAAAGCCTAGATGAATCCTTTACTTGTACGGGAAGTCCAGCCGCCTCTTATATATGTTGGGGGTCACGGCCGATTGAACAATACACAATCGAACAAATCAATATACTACTTTTTCATCTACGTTTTATCTCTCCACCGTTTTTCTATCTCGTTCTTCGCTGTTCTTCGTGTTTGAGAGCTGCGAATCCCGAGGCTCTAGGGGCGAGCAAATCGACCTAGGGCAGCCCATAGCCGCTGCACTACCTGACGGGGTCCCTCCCGGGGGTGTGGAGTTTTCGGGTCTGCAAAAGCGCCCGTCGACTGTCTTGCGTATCACGCTGTCGGTTGGGTCTCCTTCGACGTAAGCTGCGGTGCATCACCCCCGGCGTCGAGGGTACACATGACGTGTTCGTGTGTCAACACACTTTTTGGCGACTCCGCTGGGGAACGAAGATCAATCGTCATCATCCACCATGTCCGATCTTCCCAAGCCATCTGAGGTAAACGCCGATAACATCATTAAGCCCAGTCTTGATGAGATATTGGCCGATCATCGCCAAGTCTATGAGGAGTACAAGAAGGAGCGCGACGAGAAGGACCTGCAGGAGTTCCTTGCAAAATTCAAGAAAGATCGCCAAGGCAACATCACTCCAATTGAAGAAATCAAGTTCCCTCCTCTTCAAACTGAACATGTTAAGCCTTCTATAAGTACTGCCTTTTCTCCTAAGCAGTGGGCTGAGATTGAAAGTCGTATTGCTGATGGTAACAATCTAGTCTATCAAACTTTTATAGAAAATACTAATGCTCAGAAGAATATATCTCAATCGTCTAGTGGTAATAATGGTGTAGTTGCTAGTGTGCAAAACCCTAATCTGGCTTTACCTATTGCATCGGCGCCTCCCGTGCCGATGACTTATTATCCTACCCAAACAAATCAGATTGTGGCTACACCCATTAATCCTATTATGAGCATGACAGGTTCGGTGGCAACGCCGAACCAAACTCTACCTACAGCTACAACCACTCGACCACTACCAAATTATGGGTCAACATACATGCCACAATTCCTACCTACAGCTAGTAACCATACTCTTTCTATGTCACTGCCACAAGCTTCATCGTCAAATACAGATGATGGTCTAGCTAATCTTAGAGAGGAGATGGCTAAGATGCTTAGAGAGAATTTTGGAGTTGAGTTACCTCGGAATCGGATTTACCAAAAGTCGTACCCCGAGTACTTTGATGCCATCCAGTGCCCTCTGGGATATAAGATTCCAGATTTTGTTAAGTCAATGGAGAGGGCACAAAAACCACATGGGAGCATGTTAGTCAATACTTAGCACAACTAGGTGAAGCAGGCTCACTAAATGAGTTGAAAGTGCGTTTCTTTCCTTTATCTTTAACTGCTACTGCATTTTCATGGTTTTCTTCTTTACCACATGGTTCCATTCTGGTTTGGTCACAGCTAGAGCAGAAATTTCATGATCACTTTTATAGCAGCGACAATGAACTCAAGTTATCACATCTAACATCGGTTAAACAGAAGCATGATGAATCGGTCTCCGATTACGTCAAGAGATTCAAAGAAACAAAAAACCGGTGTTTTAGTTTGGTGATAACCGAGAGAGACTTGGCAGACCTAGTGCTGAGTGGTTTGAGAACTCCCATTAGAGAAAAGCTAGAAGGTTATGAGTTCTTAAATATCAACCAAGTCTTACAAAGGGCTTTGGCTCAGGAAAGCCGAAGCAAAGATCTCAAAGAAGTGCATAGATACAAAGCCGATCGTCCAAAGATGAATATGGTGGAATATGATAGTGATCACTCGGACAATGAGGGTGATGTTTTTGCTACTGAATTTGTTTGGCCATCTAAGGCCAAACCCTTTACTTGCAATGATCTTAAACCGATTCATAAGAATCGTGATGAAGAGATGAAGTTTACTTTTAACATTGCTAAGTGTGATAGAATATTTGATGCTTTGCTGTAGGCTAAGATTATTAGAATATCTCATACTTTACCGCCGTTTGAAGAGCTAAAATGGCGTGCTTATTCCAAGTATCATAATTCTTTTTCTCATGCTACTAATGATTGCAATGTTTTTCGACGATAGATACAATCGGCCATTAATGACGGACGATTGAACTTTTTTGAGATGCAAGTTGATAAACAACCTTTTCCCATGAATACCATGGATTTGGAGGGGAAGAAGCTACTCATTCGGTCGGAGGTAGCCAAATCTGCTAATAAAGCTAATGTCATTGTTGGTGAGCCCAGGAAAGACAAGGAGGACAACAAGGTCTTGGGGAGACAGGTTGTGCTTGGTAAGCAACCCGATGGCAAGGAAGTGATCAAAATCACCATCAAGAATCCTACACTCGGGGGGCAACTGCAAGTGCAAGAAAATGCTCGTGTGAGATTTGTCAAGCCCAAGAGTCCAGAAATTGGCAAGTGGAAAAGGAATGAAGTTAAAGTACAGCGCAAGCGGATCAAGCCAACTTTTGATATGTTGCTGTCCAAGTACACCAACCAGTCGGCCAGTTCTAGCTTTAATCGCCCGACTCATCTGAAGCGACCAAGGTCACCATCAGCTGATATGTTCAGTCAGTATATGAAACCGAGTGGACCAAGGGTGTCGTTTCCAGAAGAGCATACGCAACCTGTTTGGGATCGACTTGACTATTCATATAGAGGCCGACTGAACATCGGTAACTATCGGTCGGCTGGTCAAAACATGCGACCGGATGGAAATTATCCGAGTGTAAGAATGCACCCAGGTGGAAGCTATCCAAGTGAAAAAATGTGGCCGAGTAGATTCCATCCGACTGAATTCCATCCGAGTGATATCCATCCGAGTGGATTCCATCAGAGTAAAAAGGTGCGCCTGAGTGGAAATTTCATGCATCTGGAAAGTCGAAAAGAATGGCGTGTTAAATCACCAAGTGTTGCAGCAGTTGAGTCGGGAAAAGGCAAGGAGAAAATGGATGTCGACTCACTTATCTTGGGCACCGAAACATTCGCCATACAGCAGCCGATTGTGCATAGCAATCCGACTGAGCCGATACTTGCTATCACGCCAAAGCACTCGGCTAATGACCATGAGGCAAGCACCAGCCAGGTAAAGACGAGAGATCCTAAATACACTCAGCCGAAGTGGTGTCCTCCAGGGCTAACAAAGACACAAAAGAGGAAACTACAGAGGTTAAGGAGTCAAGAGATGGCAGAACAGGAGGCCGAGAAACAAAGGGATAAGTTGTTCAATGACACTCGACCCATGGTTCCACCAAAACAAGTGTGGAGGCCTAAACAAATACAAGATACAGCAGCTTCTACATCTATCACAGCAATACCTACATCACCAAAGGAGGACGATGCAACAGATATGACATCGTCTGCGACACTTCTTACTTATCCTTCACTCGGACAAATTTCAGAATCGGTGGATGCACTCGAGGAGGAGGTTGATATGTTGGACTATGAGTCTACGCCGGTTCATGAAGGTATGGATATCAATATGGTGTACTACTTACCTGTTGAGTTTCGTGCTGTAGATGAAGAAGGGGAGGTGGCTCAGCTGGATTTTGGCCCTAAAAACGCAATATTCGAGAAGCCAAAAGAACCAGTAACGCATCTTAAACCATTATATCTCAGAGGTCATATCAATGGGTCACCGCTCACTCGGATGCTTGTTGATGGTGGTGCTGTGGTAAATCTTATGCCCTATTCGGTCTTCAAGAGATTGGGTTTGCCTGATGAAGAATTGATCAAGACCAATATGGTGCTCAATGGATTTGAAGGCAAAGAGAAAACTGAAGCCAAAGGTGTGATGTATGTGGAGCTTACAGTCGGAAGCAAAACTTTGTCTACTGCATTCTTTGTTGCTGAGGTGCAAGGTAACTACAACGTCATACTAGGCCGCGATTGGTTTCATGCAAACCAGTGCGTGCCATCCACTATGCACCAGTTTTTGATTCAGTGGGTTGATGATGAAGTGGAAGTTATTCACGCGGATAACTCGGCCTGTGTTGCTTTGGCTGATGCATCGGTGGATTGGCAACATCCCAATGCTACTTGCTTGACGGGACGTGACTTGTCAGAATTTGATTTTCTCAGCGCAACCAAGAATGGTTTTGTGCCCGTCTCTTTAAAGCCGAGTGAATGCAATCGGCTCCAAGGTATGATATGTTTAAATGGATCCTAATTCCGAGTGGTTACAAAAACATCTTGTAAAGTATCAGTCCAATGAGAACGATATGTATGAGTCTATAGAGGAGTTGGATGACATGGATAAACTTGGACAAGGTTTTACATCAGCCGATCCGTTAGAAGAGGTAGATATTGGAGATGGTTCAGTCACTCGACCGACATTTATAAACAAAAATTTGAAAGCCGATTGTAAGGCTAAGTTAATCGAGCTATTGAAAGAATATGTTTGTTGCTTTGCATGGGAATATCATGAGATGCCAGGGTTAAGCCAAGAGCTAGTGGAACATCAGTTGCCTATAAAGGCCGGTTTTAGACCTTATAAACAGTCGGCCAGAAAATTTAATCCGAAAACATATGACCGGATCAAGGAAGAGATCGGTCGACTGCTTGAAGCTAATTTCATTCGACCTTCCAGGTATGCCGAGTGGATTTCTAACATTGTCCCGGTAGAGAAGAAAGGATCTGGCAAGTTGAGGGTGTGCATTGATTTCAGAGATTTGAATAGGGCTACACCCAAAGATGAGTATCCTATGCCAATAGCCGATATGCTTATTAATGATGCTTCTGGACATAAGGTTATTAGCTTTCTAGATGGTAATGCCGGATACAATCAAATTTTTATGGCCGAAGAGGACATGTACAAAACGGCTTTCCGATGTCCTGGTTTCCATGGTTTATTCGAGTGGACAGTGATGACATTCGGATTAAAAAATGCTGGCGCCACGTATCAAAGGGCTATGAATTTGATTTTTCATGATTTACTCGGTGTCATACTTGAAGTTTATATTGATGATATTGTTGTCAAATCGGATGCTTTTGAATCTCACTTGGCCGATTTGCGTTTAGCTTTTGAAAGAATGAAAAAGTATGGATTGAAAATGAATCCTTTGAAGTGTGCTTTCGGCGTGTCAGCTGGCAAGTTTTTGGGTTTCATTATTCATGAAGATGGTATAGAGATTGATCCCAAAAAGATAGAGGCTATACAGAAGGTGGAGGCTCCAACATGCAAGAGAGATATGCAAAAGTTCCTTGGCAAGGTCAATTATTTGAGAAGGTTCATAGCTAATCTATCAGGGAAAGTTGATGCATTTACTCCTATCCTTCGGTTAAAGAATGATGCTGATTTCACTTGGGGGGCAAAACAGCAAGAAGCATTTGATATGATCAAGAATTATTTGTGCACTCCTCCGGTGATGAGAGCACCCAAGCATAGGGAACCCTTCATACTTTACATTGCAGCAGAGGAAGGAGTTATTGGTGCTATTCTAACTCAAGAGACCGAAGGAAAAGAGCATGCCATCACTTATTTGAGCCGCCACTTATTGGATGCAGAGACAAGCAAATGAATTGGCACAACAAGCATCCGGATATCATGTTGATCATGGCATGTTTCATATCTCTCAAAGACCGATGTCTTGTCTTGCCAATATGGGAGAGGCCGAACCTGAACCCACTGATTCGGCCATTAACAAAAAGTCTAGTGCAGGTGACAATCCCGACTGGAGGAAGCCCATTGTTGATTACTTGTGCAATCTGAGTGAAAGGGTGGACAGGGATGTTCGGCGTATGGCTTTCAAGTATACAATGAGAGATGATGGTCTTTATCGCCGAACCGTCGATGATGTTCTTCTAAAGTGTTTGGACGAGGACCAGGCAAGAGTTGCTATGGGAGAAGTACATGAAGGTATTTGTGGCACTCACCAGTCGGCTCCCAAGATGAAATGGTTATTGCGACGTGCTGGGTTTTATTGGCCGACTATGATTAATGATTGCTTAAGATATTATAAGGGGTGTGAAGCTTGTCAAAAGTTTGGTGATATTCAATTGGCTCCTGCTGCTATGTTACATCCTGTTATCAAACCGTGGCCTTTCAGAGGTTGGGGTTTAGATTTCATTGGACAAATCCATCTGTCTTCCTCAAAAGGGCATCGGTTCGTATTGGTGGCAACTGATTATTTCACTAAATGGTCTGAAGCAGTACCTCTCAAGAACATGACGCATACGGAGGTAATTCAATTCATAACCGAGCACATTATTCATAGATTCGGTATTCCTCAAACGTTAACTACAGATCAAGGTTCATCTTTCATGTCACACCAAGTCAGAGAGTTTGCCGAATCTTATAACATAAAGTTGCTCAATTCCTCTCCATATTATGCCCAAGCTAATGGACAAGCTGAGTCTAGCAATAAAATTTTAATCAAGCTCATCAAGAAGAAGATTGAGGATAATCCAAGGAGATGGCATGACTTGTTGTCTGAGGCATTATGGGCACATAGAATCTCAAGGCATGGTGCTACGAAAGTGAATCCATATGAGCTAGTATATGGTCAGGAGGCTGTTTTACCGCTGGAAGTAAATTTGAATGCTTTGAGAATATCCAAACAAAATGATTTATCGGCAATAGACTTCTATAACTTGATGATGGACAACATTGATGAGGTTGCTGATAAATGTTTGGCTACTTTGAATGCCATAGAGAGAGATAAGTTGAGGGTGGCAAGGGCTTACAATAAGAAAGTCAAGTTGAAGAATTTTCAAGTTGGTGATCTCGTTTGGAAAGTGATTCTGCCGATTGGTTCAAGAGATAGAAAATTCGGGAAGTGGTCTCCAAGTTGGGAAGGTCCTTTTAGAATTGCAAGAGTTGTTCCCGGAAATTCATATTTGGTGGAATCAATACAAGGGGCATTGTTACCTCGAGCTCTCAATGGCAAATATTTGAAGAAGTACCACCCGAGTGTGTGGCAAGAAGCCTAAGTGGGCAATGGCCGATATACGATTATCGCCCTTAGCACAAACATGGCCGATACATAATTATTGACCTGAGAAAAATAAATGGCCGATGGAGTGTTGATATCGTCCTTAGAACAAACACTATGCATATTATTTCTCGGCGTGCAAGCTTTGCCGAAAAACAGGGGGCATGTGTTGACACCTGATTTTGGCAAGATACAGATTGCAATGAAGATGTTCTCGAGTGAATGAGTTTTCAGCATAAAAATATTCACGTCACCGAGTGGAACCACTTTGCTGTTTCGGTTATATTCATTCGACTTTATCTTACGGACCGAAACTATACTCCGAGTGGCATATTTCAATGTTCTAAGTGGTTTTTTGCCAATCACGTCTTCAAGATGACCTCGGATGAAGGAGCACTCTTAAGGAATTGTCTTCATCTCATCGAGGCAATCGATTTTGATATATAAATCATCGCAATCCGAGTTCATATGCAAAAGTTAGAGGCAATATACTGCAGACTGAACCTCAACGGAAATATGGCGCGAGGTGCCAGACACTTGTCTGATAGGTTGCGCGAGTAATTCGGCCATCAATAAGGCCTTGAATCGAAAAACCTTCAACATGGAAAAGTTTCATCTCGTCGAGCCGATCGATTTTCATATATAATTCGTCTCAATCCGAGATCATATGAGGCCTGGGGAGACAAATCAAGATCGGGCTATGTTTTCAGTCGGAAACCCGAGTGAAAAGTTTACCATCTGAGTGAAAGTTTACGGTCGAGTGAAAGTTTATGGTCGAGTGAAATTTTACGGTCGAGTGAAATTTTGCTGACCGGATGAACTTATTATAATCCAAGTGGAAATATAGTCATCCGAGTGAAAATATGATCATCCGAGTGAAATTGTCGTCCAGGTGAAAATATTCCGAGTGAAAAGATTACCATCGGGATGAAAACTTGCCGATTGAATAAGATAGTGCCTTCCGAGTGGAAATATAGTCATCCGAGTGAATAAGATAGTGCCTTCCGAGTGGAAATATAGTCATCCGAGTGGAAATATAGTCATCCGAGTGAAAGATTGTCTTCCGAGTGAAAAAGTCCAATCGGACGATCCGAGTGAAAGTATCTAATATCTGAGTGGATGAGCTCAAGTCCGAGTGAAATTGAACATGTGCTCGAAAGTTTATCAAAATGACCTTGGATGAAGAAGTGTTCAAAACAGAAGTTGTGCGTATCATCAAGACGGTAAACTTTGATTTTGGAGTCATCATCATCAGAGATAATATATAGCCTACAAATTCACTACAAGACTCGAATAATCCAGTCTACTGCAAGACCGAGTCTGACTGGAAGATAAAGATGACCTCGAAAAGTATTCAAGATGGCCTTATTTGAAAAAGTGATCAACATGAGAGTTGTTCGTATCGTCGAGGCGCACAACTTTGATACTTGGGCCATCTCGATCGGAGATCATATGCAAGCCCGGCGGCCCGCGCAAGAAGGAAGACAGAGTTTGGGCCAGATTCAGACTGAATCCGAGTTGGAATAGAATTAGGACTCTAGGACGTGAACTGATGTAATTTTTCTTGTAAGGAAAGCCTAGATGAATCCTTTACTTGTACGAGAAGTCCAGCCGCCTCTTATATATGTTGGGGGTGACGGCCGATTGAACAACACACAATCGAACAAATCAATATACTACTTTTTCATCTACGTTTTATCTCTCCACCGTTTTTCTATCTCGTTCTTCGCTGTTCTTCGTGTTTGAGAGCTGCGAATCCCGAGGCTCTAGGGGCGAGCGAATCGACCTAGGGCAGCCCATAGTCGCTGCACTCCCTGACAGGGTCCCTCCCGGGGGTGTGGGGTTTTCGGGTCTGCAAAAGCGCCCGTCGACTATCTTGCGTATCGCGCTATCGGTCGGGTCTCCTTCGACGTGAGCTGCGGTGCATCACCCCCGGTGTCGAGGGTACACGTGACGTGTTCGTGTGTCAACAATAACGTATTTCATTACATTCAAATCAACTGAGCGGTGCTAGTTCTAGACAGCACAGGTATATAATACCTGGCCTAAATGGTCGCTTATCGATCCATTTGTGTTCCTCTTGTCCGGCGGCACGATTACCGGACTGTCGGGAGCCCCAGAGGTATATGCTTCAGCGCAAAGGACAGCTCGCTTCCCCGTTGCCCAGCTGATATGGTTGACTGATGCCCAAGATGATGGTGGAAGGGGGCTTCTCAGCTTCCGTGGAGCCCATGCGGGGTCAACGAAGGTCCTCGCAACAAAAGTATCCAGCAAGACACCTGCTGTGTACGCCGGCGTCACCTCCGCAGTGGCCTTCATGGGACCCAAGCGGCGGCGGCCTCCCATGTTCTACTTCTCCTCGATGATGGCGGCGGACGCGGAGGCGTTGGCCATCGACTCGTCGCTCTCCGCGCACCCGGCTTCTGTCTCTGCTTGCATGGCGCGGCCGCCGGCATGGGAGTCTCGGCCATAGAAACGGGAGACGCGGTAGAAGACATGCGAGGCACGGTACGAGGCAGTGGCATGGACGACAGCGATGACGCCTGTGCGCGCTCCTCGTCGAGCTGGCCTGGAGCGGCAAGTCACTGAACCGCGCGCCGGCTTGGGGCGGCAACTGGCTCCGTTGGGCAAGGGGAGGGAGGTGGATCAGCGAGCTGCATAGCTCATATCCGGCGGACTCGGTGGGCCACCAAGCCGTCTTAGATGCGGGATAACTACTCTTCGTAAGCCATTGTAAGAGTAGACAAAATGGTGAAGGAGGAGATAGGGGAGCGGCGGAGGGGTGCGATTCTTGGCCGCCGTTTGGCGTCATTTAAATAGGAGATTAAATAGTCGGCGGATGGGAGGAGCTCGGCCAGCGTTGCGTTTAATGTCGGCCCAGTCATGAACGGACGTGTGTCCAGAGTGGGTTTCTCGGCTTCCACACGGGTTTCATAGAGGCGTTTGAATAAGTCAAGGAGGCGTGTTCAGCCGGGCGTGCATCGAGTGGCGCCCTCGACTCTGACGTACGACACCGCGTAGTTCTTCCACATACATGTGGGCTCTTTGGGTACATGGCCTGCATGTAAGTGACCCCACATAGGCAGGGAACGGCAGATGAACTTTTGGTGGGCCAGGGCGGTCAGAAGTGGGCATTTCATAAACCGATGATTGTTAATTGAGTGTGACGTCATCTATTTCATCTAGATAAGCCTACTATATAATTTAAGAGAATTTTAAAAATTTCATATATACTTTGATAGCCTGTTTGATACGTTGTGATTCATAAAGACCACTGCAAACATCAATGTTCTGTTTATCACAGATAAAATTGATTAAACCTTGCAAAAAAGGATTAGATTGATTAATACACGTAACAATCCATGTCCTTAACAAAGGGTACATGCACATATAGGTTTAGCGTGTGTCTTGCATCGTGTGCGGTGTGCATGCAGGCGTGCGAGTGTTGCGTGCGTGCATGTGTATGTTTCAGTGTTGCATGCATGTGTGCGTACGTGCGTGTGTTCGTGAGTGCATGTGTACATGTCAGTGTTGCATGCCTGCATGCGTGCGTGTGTTTGTTATGTGTACGTGCCAGTGTTGCACGCCTGCATGCGTGCGTGTGTTCGTGCGAGTGTTGCGTGCGTCAATGTGTACGTGCGGGGTGAGGCTACACGTCAGTCGACTGACTTTTTCATCTCTGGTCAGTAGACTTTCCAGCCGTTGGATACGAAATCAAGGGCCTGCAGTTTATCTTCAACCTCCACCCCCTGAGCCACCAACCACCGCCGGCCAAACCGACGGCCGCCGCCGCCCGCAGCCGGCCTACGCGGCCATGCCCCCCCCCCCCGCCCGCCCCGAAACCACTCCCCACCGCTGGTCCGCCGCCGCCCCGGCCATCCCTCTAGCCCCCCCCCCCCCCCGCGTCGAGCTTTTTCTCCTGCGATCCCCACGCCACCGCCCAATCACCGCGCCCCCACCACCGGCGACTGCCACCAGAGGTCTCACGACTTCGAATCCCCACCGACCACTAATATATTACCATTTATGTCCTTCATATACGCGTTGACGGGTGGGCCCTATGGTAATGTGCGCTGCTGAATGTGGAATGTTTGACTGGTTAATTGATCATGTCATGAACAAATTACGGAGCTGTATGGTGAGCCAGTTGTCGGTGTCAAAACCAGCGGATCTCGGGTAGGGGGTCCCGAACTGTGCGTCTAAGGTCGATGGTAACAGTTGACAGGGGACACAATGTTTTACCCAGGTTCGTCCCTCTCTATGGAGGTAATACCCTACGTCCTGCTTGATTGATCTTGATGAATATGAGTATTACAAGAGTTTATCTACCACGAGATCGTAATGGCTAAACCCTAGAGGCCTAGCTTGTATGGTTATGATAATGTCTGTCCTCCGGACTAAGTCCTCCGGTTTATATAGACACCGGGAGGATCTAGGGTTACACAAGGTCGGTTACAAAGAAAGGAATCTACATATTTGGTCGCCAAGCTTGCCTTTCACGCCAAGGAGAGTCCTGTCTGGACACGGGTGTAGTCTTCGGTCTTCGTATCTTCACAGCCCATTAGTCCGGCCCATGGCCAACAGGCCGGACGCCCGAGGACCCCTTAAACCAGGACTCCCTCGGTAGCCCCCGAACCAGGCTTCAATGACGAGGTGTTCGGCACGTAGATTGTCTTCGGCATTGCAAGGCGGGTTCCTCCTCCGACGTCTTCCAAGTAATGTATTCGGCTTTCAATTCAATGCCGCACCCCTCGGCTTTTCTGCATCGATAACTTCAGCTTCCACGTGTCGGGCGAATGCGGACGGTCAGGGTATTTTTGCAAATAACACCCCAGCCATGCAAGAAAGAGCATATATTTAAAGAGATTGGGTCTCAGATCCGTTCAGCACCACACGAAGAAAATCCTTTGAGATTGCCAGGAAAGACCATTCCAACATGGCTAGCATTCCTAGCTCCTCCTCCTGTTCCGACCCAGAGAAAGGCGAGTGGGAGAGGTGCTCTGTGTCCCATAGCCAATTAGCAAAGTTGCAAACGCACGGATTTCTCACCCCTGCGGATCTGATCCCTGTTTGAGCAGGGTTGGCTTCCTTCAATGGCAAAACCCAGGCGGAAGATTTCCCAATCCATCTGCGGGGTAACGAGTGTGCTTCGTTCCCTATCTGCTGAGGGGAGTGGGATTTCCAATTCACCCATTCCTCTGAGGGCTTCTGGAGTATTATGGCCTCCAACTACACAATTTTACCCCAGCCTCCATCCTGCATATTGCGGGTTATGTCGCTTTATGCGAACTATTCCTGGGTTGTGAGGCCCATTTTGATCTATGGAGAAGGTTGTTTTGTCTTCTCCCGCGCAACCACAAGGGATCGATATTTGAAGTGGGCGGGGCCGAAATATGGCGCATTGCTGAGATCGGATACCTATCCGGCACACCGAAGAAAGCTTCCGAAGAGCGGACCTCTGAATGGTTTTATATTGACGATGTTGCTCTTCCCGACCTAGTCTGGATGGGCCTCCCCGAATATTCAAGTATTCCGTTGAAGGAACACCATAGCTAGCATCCTCAGAGCCTCGAGGAAGAGGATAGCGCAGAGATCAGTCTGCTGCTGGGTAAGATTAAGATGCTCGCTCAGTCCGGATTGTCAATAGTCGAGGTAATGGCAGTCTCCATAACGCGGGGGGTCCAACCACTCCAATATAGATGGCTACCCATGTGGCATTACAATGGGGAAGATGACGCCACCCGCGGCGGTCGGAAGGGCCCGAAGACTCCCGCCGCTCTAGCCAAAATATTGGCCGAACTGTATAAAGGGGAGCAGGATGAGTTCACCCGTCTCCAAAATTGAGACGGATTTTCCATGTACAATTCTCCTAGCTAGGTAAGCTCTAACTCCACTATTCGACTCCTCTCTCTGAATTATTTTTGAAGAGTGGTATCTTATTCATTCATGACAGGAATGGGGAAAGGCTGTCAAGGGGATCCATGACCCTGCCCCTCAGCCGGAGAATCACAATCAGGATCTCGACCCCGGATATGAGGAAGATCCGGACATATTCATGGAGCTCAAAGATGGAGTTTTCTATCAGACGAGCTATGACGGCACAGATGTACCCATCATCACCGATTACCTCGGTCTTCTCCCTCCTTCTCATGTAAGTAATCAAGAGACACTTTTCCTGAGAGGGTTTTCTCATTCTTACTCACTCACCGCACCATCATGTGCTCAGAAGGGGATGCGTTTGGCGCGTCATGCTGCCCCGTGGACATCTCCAGAGAGAGTGGCTCCCGCGTCGGGCAGGCCTTCGAAGAGGAAGGCAAACAGAGATACGATCGGGCCTTCCTTGAAGAGGTATGGGTTTGCAACTATGCTCTTTTTAGAAGTCGCATCCAACTGTGACTCATATGTTCATTTTGTATCAGGGAAAAGGTTCGACGGACTGTGTCCGGGGACCCGACCAGTCGTACTCCTGATAACCAAGATTCGGTCATAGCCGAAGAGACAGGGCCCGACATGGGAGTGGCGCCGGACTGTCCTTCTGCCGAGGGTTCGAAAAATATGTTCGTCGCCAATTCGGAAGTGGAGAGCGCCATGAATCACCGGCGCCGGAGGGCCATTTTACAAAATCCCCGCTTCTCAAAACAGGCGTTCGGTGCCTTCAGCTCGGCTGATGCATACATCCGAGTTGCTCGAGATGGGCTTAACAGAGCCACCGAGCAACATTTGAAAGATGTGCAGGTAAGTTTACCTTGTCCAAATTTGATAACCATGTGCCCGTAGCCCCCGAGACTTGAAGCAGTTGGGACAAATGTTTTAAGGATCGTTGTATAACCAGGATCTTACGGAGAAGAACGACCTGCTAGCCCAAGAGCTGGAGCAATGCTGGACACACTTCAATAAAAAGGTCAAGTATAGCCTTTACCATGCTTATTTTTCAAGTCCATATGTTGTTGTTTTAAATACAGAAAGTTTGCTCTTATGTTTTGAATATTTGTGAATAGTCAGAACATTATAAAATCTTGAAATATTTACACAATGAGTAACAACAAACTATCTACAGTGTGGTGATTTTTCAGAATTTTTGGAGTTAAAGTATGATTCCTCTTGCATTCTTTACAGACTATCCTGTTTAGACAGATTGCTGTTATGATTGCATTCTGTGCATATGTTTGCATGTATACACGCCTTAAGCTGGATAAAGCCGACTCCTCGCTCTAAGTGGCATAAATCTTTAGGGACTCGAGACCTCTCGAACAGCGACCAGCTCTCGCCTTATCA
This sequence comes from Triticum aestivum, assembly GCF_018294505.1. Lineage (NCBI taxonomy): Eukaryota > Viridiplantae > Streptophyta > Magnoliopsida > Poales > Poaceae > Triticum > Triticum aestivum. Next base: position 341,258,060 of record NC_057812.1, on the reverse strand, counting down.
TGACAGTCAGTTTTAGCTTTCTCTACTGAGGTGCTTGCCCAGATGAACCGGGGCACAATTGCAGTAGTTCTCCCAGTGCTACCTTAGCCGATATAGCGGAATGTACGGTACCAAAACATGGGAGCCAGGCAAACCCAACTATTGACCCAAGACATGATTCGGAGCTGATGCATATAATGCTATAAGTTTGGGGTGCCGCACTATCGAAAGTGTTCGGACTTCTCACACCGTATTATGGGATACGCTTAAGCCCCTGGCGTATTGGCCGTGCCAAAGTGTACGGGTGCTGAATGTCATGAATGAACATATATATATATATAAAGAAGAATAGAGAATGCGATAATAGTCTAGTGCTATGCATTGTTTATTCAAAAAGGTGCATTGAAGCAGAATGATACAAGTAGTGCGATAAGCAAAAAGTAGGACTATTTGACATGTCCCCTCCAAGGGCAACCTGAGGAATGGTATTTAAAGCAAGTATTTCACTCGTTATCAGAGACCACCTGGGAGTTCCGTGGTGCGACGTAGCTTTCTGCCTCCTTGGTTGTTGCATCGTGTGTCCAGCAATCGTACTGCCGGACGGGGTTTCCAGAGATTAAAGTCCTGAAAGAGAGAAAAATAACAAAGCGGGAAGCCCCTAGTACAATTGAGCCGCGTCTTGGGGCGTGTCGTAGTCGTGCCCCCCTCCCAACATGTGCCCATGGTATTTTCATTGCGTAATTATGTACGCGTGGCACGGATTTCGCTGTTTGGCTGGTACTGGGGTGGGGGGCGCATTGCTATGCAAGCTCGGAACGTCCCAGGCGGTCTTGTTGCCGATTACTCCGGGCGCGCTTGAAGGTGTCCGGGTCTTTAATCGCCGAACTGGTGGATTGCCTTAAGAGGCTGCTTTGTGCTTCTGCTGCGAGGGCTGCACTGTGCTCCTCCGTGCGGAGAGAGCGCTCTGTGTTTCCATTGACTGTGACGACCCCCCGAGGTCCTGGCATCTTGAGCTTGAGATATGCATAGTGCGGTACCGCGTTGAATCTCGCAAATGCGGTTCGCCCGAGCAGTGCATGATAGCCGCTGCGGAACGGGGCTATATCGAAGATTAACTCCTCGCTTCGGAAGTTATCCGGGGATCCGAAGACCACTTCCAGTGTGACTAAGCCTGTGCAATGGGCCTCTACACCTGGTATGACGCCTTTGAAGGTCGTTTTGTGGGTTTGATCCTTGAGGGGTATATACCCATTTTGTGCATTGTGTCCTGATAAAGCAGGTTCAGGCTGCTGCCGCCATCCATAAGGACTCGAGTGAGGTGAAATTCGTCGATGATTGGGTCTAGGACCAGTGCGGCGAATCCACCATGACGGATACTAGTGGGATGGTCCCTGCGATCGAAGGTGATCGGACAGGAGGACCATGGGTTGAACTTTAGGGCGACTGGCTCCAACGCATATACATCCCTTAACGCACGCTTGGTAGGGCGGGAAAACAAAGGCAACTTGGGCGGATGGAACGAACACCGTTGGGAAAACTAAGAGATGATCTTGTGAATGTTGAAATGACTGGATCCACTTGAAGAGAAGCACATCAGTTGGAAAAGAATTGGCATGACTATCTCGATGATCAAGAAGGATTAGTATTCACATAGACATATGAGAACACCGCTTAGAAAGAGGCATGGAATCAACATTTGACACTGAAGCAACTCGAATACCACAAAAAAAACAAAACAAGGATTGGAACAAACATATGATAGGGATTTACCCAATCCCATATCGTGCGTCTGTCGGAAATATATTCTAGGAGCTACTTAAATTCCCACCTATAAACTCCCAAACTTTCTGGTTATGCAATCTGGTGTTGGGGATACAGGGGAAGCATAATCAATCTGGTGTTGGGGATACAGGGGAAGCATAATATCTCACCCAAACTAACAATCCCTACATCCAGTTGTATCCATCCGTCAACACATAACCAAGAAACCTTCGGAAATCGTGTACCTCAACCTTCGAAAAGCATCCGTTCACTACTAGGGAAAACCTTATACACAGCATCTTAGCAGTAGCTCTAGACAAAACAGGTCACTATTGCCACTTAGTAGTAGCGTTTTTAAATAAACCGTGCAACTGCTACTACTTTAGCAGTAGCGCGTTCCCTAAAACCGCACTGCTGCTATATTTGTAATGGGCGCAGATGGCTGGCCCCACTTAGCAGTAGCGCGTACCACTGACCAGCTCTACAGCTACGGCCCGTAGTAGTAGCGTGTTTCTCTGAAATGCGCTACTACTTACTTACCTTATCCTGGAGCGGTTCGAACCCGTATGTGGTCTGTCGCCACCACGCTGCTCCTCGCCGAGGTACTCCCTCCTCCCCCTCCTCCTCCGGCTGCCCTCCTCCCACCGCCCCTTTCCCTCCTCCTCCGGCCGCCCCTCCCCATCTTCCCCCCATCCCCTCCCTCCTTTGATCCCACCGGCCTCCTCCCCCTCCTCCTCTCTCCTCCTCCCTACTTTGTATAATGTAGTTTTTTTCCTGTTTTTAGTAAGTGTTTAAAATAATTAGTAAGTAAATTAATAAAGTAGTTGAACTAGTTTAGTTTTAGTAAGAACTAGTTGAATTAATAAAACTAATGTATTTTTAGTAAGAAAATTAATATAACTAGTTGAACTAGTTTATTTTTAGTTTATTTATATTTATAGTAAGTTTATATTTAGTAAGAACTATTTGAATTAATAGAACTAGTTGAACATGTCACATTTGTTGTTATTTTTTTAGTTTAAGCAATTATTCCCGCATCGATATCGTTCGCTAGGGTTTTATTTATAGGGTTTTTGTTTTTGCAGAAATCCAGGAGCCCCTCCATCATCCCCGTCGTCGTCCACGTCACCGACCCCCTCCGACCTCGAGGTGAGACCAGCCAAATCTCCATGTCATTATGAGTCATATAAGATATGATGTAGATAAAAACATGTATATCTTGTGTTGCTCAAATAGGATATGTGGTTGCCCAAGTGGCCGGTCATGTTCATGTTCATGTTCATGTTACTCCGAGTGGCCTATGTTTTGCCGGAGTGTTGATTACTTTCCGTTCCGGCAAATTTCAGGCGCTCGATATGTCTTGTTTTAGCAAAGGTCATGCCGGAATTTTCCATGAATTTTGGCATGACTTGTGCTAGAATATGTAGGAAATATTGAGTGGCCTGGACTTTCTAGAAAGATAATTAAATGATATTTCGGGTTGACTTTAAGTCTGTCAAGGCCGAAGAATCCCGACTGTTGTCGTGGGGTGTAATGTCGTACTCGTTTAGTACATATATTTAATTGTACAAGTTTAATATTTGAATTATGAACATAGGAAATGTCGTACTCGGATGACAAAAGTCTCCCGGGGGAGTGCGACTGGTGCTACGACGACCGTGGTTTCTGCGACTGGCCTCACCTGGACGAAGGTCGGCGCTTCAGCATTAAGCTCGAGGAGGCCTTTGATTGTGATACGGTAAGCTACGACGCAAAGTGTTTTTTCCGTAATTAAGCTCGAATTCTACTACTTCAACGTGTAATTTTCATCTCTTAGAATTCGACTAGCTTATCCCATGCCATGCAAGACGCTATGTCTTGGAGAGGATGGGTTTTGAAGATCACGAGAGGAATGGAACAAAGAAAATTAACCTAAGGACCCATCATGGTATGGATTTTGAGGTAAATCTATACAATTCTGAGAACGTATCCCATTTTGGTTGCCCGGGTTGGGAAGCACTTTGCAAGATGTATGATTTTCAAGAGGGTATTTGTCACCATGGATCTTGGTGATCCTGACATCGACCAAGACAATTTAGACATTTGGGTCCTTGTTGATACGCTTCCAATTCTACCGCTATGTGAGTTTCTCAAACATAGTTATTAACTAATTTATATTGTTCATTTCAAAATAGTTGACAGCTTATTTCCATTGACAACTTATTTTCATTGTTCAAACAATGCGTGGAACATGGTAGATAGAACCTACTAAACCGATGGTTCTGAGTTAACTCGTCAGGAGAAAAATCATCTGGTCGCATTTTGTATTGATCTTGAGAATTAAAATATCTATAATAAAACTCCTCCACATTATGGTTAATACGTGCCACTAGTGCACGTGTCGAACTACGTTAACATCCATGGAGATGCCATGGTAAGATTTTTACTATTACGACATCCGTGCATCTTTTGCATAAATTCTTTTAAAACTTAACTACATTTCTAACTACGAAGTTATTGCTATGTTTTTCAACAGAAAATCCCAGATGATTGTGTGCCTCATCTGATGTATCAGAATGGCCGCCTTAATATTTTGAACATACAGCCAGGTTGTCCTACGAATCTCACCTGTCCATATCGGATTTCTAAAAGAGGTGGAGGCATGAAAATCACAGAATGGAAAAAATGTATGGACAGTCATAAGGAGGTACTTGGAAGCAACATTGTGCGAAAGGCAAGAATTGGAGACAGGATAATCTCCAATCTCCACAATGGAGAGTCAGGGGCTATCTTGTTTTATGCTATTTTACCTAAGAGAATATATTAGGTCCTAAGAGAATGTAGTAGGTCCTATGAGGTACAATATTTATTATGTGGTACAATGTGTTAGAGTGTATGATGGGGAGTAGTTGTGATTATGACTAGTGACCAACTTGCTATGTGATGTCTCATTGATGAAAACGATGATCATGAGGAGGTGTTATATGACAATGATGTATTATGATGATAAGTTGTTAATGATGTGATGATGATGATGATGATGATGATGATATTTATTATATCATTGGGTGAAAGAACCACACACCCAGTGATGTAATAACTCATTATGATGTAAAAACAATCTCTAAATTGTTGTTGTATGAAAACTTGTATAAAGGTGTATGAATAAAACGTGAAATAAAAAAGAAATAAAATACGAAATAATAGTAGTAGCGCATGCTGGGAGAAGCGCTACTAGTAATTACAAGTAGCGCTGTTTGGAGAAAACGCTACTACTAAGTCAATATAGCAGTAGCATGGGTTAACCCACGCTACTGCTAACCTTTAGTTGTAGCATCGTACCAGTAGCGCTCTAGCCCGCGCTACTGATAGGCCTAAAACTCGCGCTGCTGCTAGGCTTTTCCCTAGTAGTGGTTATACAAGTTATGGCAATACACCTGAACTCCCGCCCTAGTACTGGGTGGCGTCGAGGTTATCTCACCAACAACTGCATAAAAGAGATTTTCGATGTCAGTGAACTCACGTATTCCAGAACTGCAACGATAAAATTATGATGACAGCACCTCGGAGCTCAACTCCCCGGGACACTGCCACAACCCCTAAATGTCAGGAGGCACCAAGAACAATGTTCTCGTCACAAGAATATCGGAACGATCCCAAGATACCCGCGTGATCCTAAAAATAATCATGAAATTTTAGGAGAGGAAAGTCAAAACTTCTATGTCAGGAGGCCTCACCAGAGCGACGAAGGGACTGAGGAGTAAAAAGAATCCTACTCTCCGATATATATAATCCTAAGACTCAAAACATTTTGTTCTAGACTCAACAACGTCAACAATTCGATCAAGAAAGGGGCTACTAAGTCGGGGATGGCTCTAATTACCAACTTGTAACACCCACAATGCGGCTATATCTCTCACGTGTCGAGGCACAACTTAGAGGCATAACCGCATGGCGGTTTTGTCGCAAGAGGGGTAATCTTCACACAATCCCATGTACTAAATAAGAAAGGGATAAAGAGTTGGCTTACAATCGTCACTTCACACAAATAACAAGTTAAACATACATCATCCAAAGTACAATCAAGGTCCGACTACAGAACCAAAATAAAAGAAGACAACCCCAAATGCTAGATCCCCGATCGTCCCAAGTGGGCACCACTATTGATCATCCGGAAAAGACACATAACAACGACCAAGATCTTCATCAAGCTCCCACTTGAGCTCGGTTGCGTCACCTGCACTGGTATCATCGGCACCTGCAACTATTTGGAAGTATCCATGAGTCAGGAGGACTCAGCAATCTCACACCCGCGAGATCAAGACTATTTAAGCTTATGGGTAGGATGAGGTAATGAGGTGGAGCTGCAGCAAGCGCTAAGCAAATATGGTGGCTAACATACGCAAATAAGAGCGAGAAGAGAAGCAACGCAACAGTCGAGAAGCTAGAAGTGATCAAGAAGTGATCATGAAACTACTTACGTTCAAGCATAACAAAAGACCCTCTTCATTTCCCGGACTCCGCCGAGAAGAGACCATCACGGCTACACAAGCGGTTGATGCATTTTAATTTAAGTCAAGTGTCAAGTTCTCTACAACCGGACATTAACAAATTCCCATCTGCCACATAACCGCGGGCACGGCTCTCAAAAGTTTAAACCCTGCAGGGGTGTCCCAACTTAGCCCATCGCAAGCTCTCACGGTCAACGAAGGATATTCCTTCTCCCGAAAAGACCCGATCAGTCTCGGAATCCCGGTTACAAGACATTTCGACAATGGTAAAACAAGACCAGCAAAGCCGCCCGATGTGCCGACAATTCCGATAAGAGTCGCACGTATCTCGTTCTCAGGGCACACGGATAGGTCAAGCTACAAGTAAAACCAGCCCTCAAGTTGCCCCGAGGTGGCCCCGCAGGTTGCCCGGTTCGGACCAACACTTAGAGAAGCATTGGCCCCGAGGGGTTAAAATAAAGATGACCCTCGGGTTGGCCGACCCAAGGGAAGGGTAATAGGTTGTTAGGCAAATGTAAAACCAAGGTTGGGCCTTGCTGGAGGAGTTTTATTCAAAGCGGACTATCAAGGGGGTCCCATAAATCCCCAACCATGTAAGGAACGCAAAATCAAGGACATAACACCGGTATGACAGAAACTAGGGCGGCAAGAGTGGAACAAAACACCAGGCAAAAGGCCGAGCCGTCCACCCTTAACCAAGTATATAGATGCATTAATTAAATAAGAGATATTGTGATATCCCAACATATCCATGTTCCAACATGGAACAAACTTCAACTTCACTTGCAACAAGCAATGCTATAAGAGGGGCTAAGCAAAAGTGGTAACATAGCCAAACAACAGTTTGCTAGGAAGGTGGGTTAGAGGCTTGACATGGCAAAATGAGAGGCATGATATACAAGTGGTAGGTAGCGCGACATAGCGATAGAGCGAACATCTAGCAAGCAAAGATAGAAGTGATTTCGAGGGTATGGTCATCTTGCCTGAGATCCCGCAAGGAATAAGAATGAGTCCATGAAGAAGACAAATGGACGAAGTCGAACGAATCCTCACAAACGTGATGTTATCGGAACTAACACAAAGAAGCAACACCGGAAAGGAGCAAACGACATGGTAAACCAACAAGCATAAACATGGCATGATGCACAATCAAGTATGATGCATGTCCGGTTTAAAGACGCATGTCATGGCAATATGCACAAACAATACTACAAATTAAGTGGAGCTCAATATGGAACGAGTTGCATATTGATGAAACACTACATTCAATCATTTAGTTCACTCTCGGTTATGTACCCAACAATATTAAATGTTGTTAAACATGGCAAGAGGTGAAGCATAATAAAACTACCTATCTAGGCAAGTTTAAATGAGGCCGGAACAACAAGCAACAAGTCCGAAAAAATCCTCATATGCATATTTCGAATTAGCTACTGTTCTGCGCTCAACATAATTTTAGAGTTGTTAAACATGCAAAGTACTACCACCATGTTAAACTATGCATTTTTCTACCCCATTTACATATAAAGATTATTTAAAATGGAGCTACGGTTATTTAGTTATGAAATAAATCATTTTAGCATGGCATATGATCAAATTTAAACAATCAACATTTTAAACATGGATGAAAGTGGCATATTATGAAACTAGATTAAATTCTAAGCATTTCACATATATAAATCATTTTAATTCGATGCACCATTTGTGAGTTATTAAATGCATGATGACTAGGAACTTTTCTGCAAAACTGCACTCTCTAGATAATTGGCAACATTCACGGGACCAGGAAAAAAACATAGTTGGCCGAATCTGGTGCAAGTTGGGCCAACAGAGAGGAGGGGCTGTGGGGAGCTCACCCTGGGCTGAGGGCTACAACGAAGAGGATAGGGGCGCGCTAGGCCTTGGGGAGGCGCTAGCCTCATGCGTGCGAGCAGAGGAGGCTCGCTTGGCCGACGTGGAGCGGGTCCACGCTGGATGCGAACGAGCGGCACGAGGTCAACGCACGGGGGGGACGCCTGTTCTTCTGCACTTGGTCATGGCATGGCCGGACAGGGACTTGCCGGCGATAGCAGACGAGGAGATTGTGGGGTACACCGAGAACGGCGGGAATGGAGCACGGGGAGTCGCCTGAGTCCAGATCCGGCTAGGAGAGGCACAGATCGGATCCCTGAGTGGCGGAACATGCTACAAGGCCATGGCGGAACTGTTGCCTGAAGAAAAGATAGAGGATAAAATCAGAGAGAGACAGAAAGAACTAGAGGGAGGGAGAGCACGGGAAAGGAGAGAGGCAGCCCTCATCCGCTCTTCATCCAGGTCGCCGGCAGCACAACAGCAGGTCTGGAGCGAGACGAGGCGGAGATGGCCTGGACGAGGAGGAGGCCGCGGACAAAGGACGATGATGTCTTGAGGCATGTGGGATGCCCGGGCAGAGGAGCTCGAGCATCGGGCGCGCCAGAGGCCCGTCGAGGAGGAGGTCTGGAGAAGGGTGCCGGGGTCGAGTGGACGCGTGCATGGGAGGAGAGGTGGAGGTCGACGATGATGTTGCTGTTGTTGTCGCCGGCGGCGACGAGCTTCGGCTCGAGGAGGGAAACGGGGTCGCGGCGAAGGGAGGTTGTAGGAGACTGCGAGGAGGGTGAGGTGGCTGGGTCGCGAGCACGGCGGCGCTCAGGGAGGCAGCGGGCAGCTGGGTCGAGGCAGAGCCTAGCTGGCGCTCGGGATGAGCAGGGATCAAGCCCCTGGCTCTCTTCTATGGGTGTTGTTGCCGCTGGCTGGTGGATCGAGGGGATTCAGAGGAGAGTGCTGGTTGGGCGGCGTTGAAAACGAGGAGCGACGTGGCCGTGGTTGGTTGTTTGGATCGGGAGGGGATCCCAAGGAGGAGGAAGACAGTGGACTAGCGGCGCGGCGGAGGGATGGATGGGACATTGCTCCTAAAATTTAGGGTTAGGGGTCTATTTAAAGAAAGGGGTTAGCTTAGGGCTATTCGGTCCCTCCGATCATAGTCGGACGGCCCGGGAAAATATAGGTTAGGAAGTCTAATTAAGAAAACGGAGATATTTTATAGATGTTTGGGGATGATCTGGACCCAACGGTCATGACCGCCCGAATCGAGTTCGGGGAAGTTTCGGACACGCACGCAAAGGGGGTTAGGCGGTCACGGTCAAGAGGAAAGCAAAAACCCGATTGGTCTGGAACGATCAACGAAGGCAAAGCGGTCTGAGGGAAGGTGATGAAGGGAAAGGGAGAAACGACAACAACGACGAATGCAGGTTTTATGAAAACATGCAGTGCAATATGCATGACGACATGATGAAATGCAACAACAACAAAAATAAAAACACACGACGGCAACCAAGAACAAGGAAGGCTTCTGGAGCATCAGTCTCGGGGCGTTACAAAGGAGGAGGATTATTGTTTTTCCTGGCCTTCAGATGTATGTCAAATCATTGAATATTTCATAATCGGATTGTTGAATTCCATGGAACAGTTGCATTTATAATAGCTTTCTGTCAATGAATGACACCATAAGCATGAATTGGAACAATGGGCATGTGTTTCCTTATGATATTACTCTAATAAAAAAATAAGGGCATTTACAACTTGAAACCCTTTCTCAAAGTACATTTCTATTTTTCATTGTATTTCGACAACCGTTGTCATGTTTGATCTGATCCAACATGCTTAAATTTGTACAAAAGTGTTGTGATTGCACAGCAGGGAAATATGAAGGATTATAGGTTTCACTTAATAGAAAAATCTTATGGGCCGAAAATTAGTTTTGGAAAACCCTGTTGCTATTTAGTCACACAAATAAAAAAGTACACGCGTGAAAATTTCTTAAGCATGTAAGTACTTCAAAATTTTGGTGTGAATCTTGGCAGAAGGTTAGTGCCACAAGCGTAGAAGAGTTAGGAGCGCTTGCACGCTTTGATTACTAATAAAATAAGTTCTCATGGTTTTCTGCAATTTGAGTTCTAATGCTTTTAAATATACGATAGTTGGTACTGAAATAACCTTGCTATATTTTCTTTTCTACAAAATAGCTAGCCCATGCAGCCGCAGGGGGTTCATGACTCTTCCCATAATTCGCTTTCTATGGTATCCTTGGGGACCGACACACACGAGAAAATGCCTCAATTCTGCTAGGTATGTTGGTGAATCGGGCATGGATTCGAGGAGTGTGGCGAAGATGAAACTTGACCTGTTTTTAATCCCTCCCAGGGAAATAGAATCGGTGGGGTCCAATGATACATGGTTTGAGCATTTTGACTCTGCTCATATATTGGCTAAGAAGAGGATTGCAAGAATGTGTATATATTTTTATTTTAAATAGTTATTAGGGCATGCATCTGTACAGGAAGCTACTCCCTCCCTTCCTAAATATAAGTCTTTTTAGAGATTCTGATATGGGGTACATACAGAGCAAAATAAGTGAATCTACACTCTAAAATACATCTATATACATCCATTTGTAGTTCATATTGAAATCTCTAAGAAGACTTATATTTATAAACGGAGGAAGTAATAATTAATGCAGAAGGAATATTTTATTTTTATTTTTTACATGTTGTGAAATGTCCTATTATTTATATTTGTAAATCAAAACATCAGACTTTTTAACTCCTACAACTACATTGATGTGGAAAAGATCTACTTCAACATGCCTCCTGCATATTTGATATGCTTCGTAGTATGCTATTTAAACCAATTTGTACCTTATTTCCTTCATGTAATTTTTGTTCCCGTACATAGCTTTGTGCAAACTTGAAAGACCAGAGACCATGTGGTGGGAGTATACCTTCAGATCCATGTATTATGCCCTTCGGGGTAGGTGGTACAATCAAGGAGGAATATTATCGTTTTTTCCAGGCCTTAACATGTAAGATTTTGTTGTTTTCCTATATATGTCAAACCACTGGATATCTCATAATCGGATTGCTGAATTGCATGGAATTGTTTCATTTATAATAGCCTTTTTCTATCAATAGATGTCTCATAAGCCCGATCTTGAACCTTGGGTATGTGTTTGCTTATGATATTCCTTTATTAACATATAAAAATAAGGGCATTTGCAACTTGCAACCCTTTCTTAAAGTACATTTCTATTTGTCATAATTGTATCACAACCGTTGTCATGTTTGCTCTAATCCAAAATGTTTAAAGTTGCACCAAATTTTTTGTGATTGCACAACAGGGAAATATGAAGATTATATGTTTCAATTATTAATAGAAACATCTTTAAAATGGGATGCAAATTAGTGTACTAATATGCTGCATAGAACGAGCGTGAAGCAAATGACGTTTGCTGATTATAATAATCTGATCAAAAGAGGCATATGGAAAGACAATCAATAATAAATCATGCTCCAATATCATCGCATAACGAGAGACCATACGTGCATACTTTGGGAGTCACAAACCTTAACACAAATATTCTTACTAAGCCACAATTACTCACTAGCACAACTCTAATATCACCATCTTTATATCTCAAAACAAATGCAAGGAATCAAACTTCTCATTTATTCAATAATCTTCATGAATGTTTTTATTATATCCCTCTTGAATACCCATCATATTATGACTAAATTCATAACCCGAGCAAATTGCCATACTATTTATAAGACTCTTAAAATAATATAAGTGAATCATGAGAGTTCATCAGTTATTAAAATAAAACCACCACCGTGCTCTAAAAAGATATAAGTGAAGCACTAGAGCAACTACCTGGCTCAAAAGATATAAGTAAAGCACATAGAGTATTCTAATAAATTCACGATTAACGTGTGTCCCTCTCAAAAGGTGTGTACAATGATTTTGGATCTTCCATGATATTATATTATCTGTTTTGGATGTTTTATATGCATTAATATGCTATTTTATATTATTTTTGGGAGTAACCTATTAATCTAGAGCCCAGTGCTAGTTTCTGTTTTTTTTTCTTGTTTTAGAGTTTCGTAGAAAAGGACTACCAAACGGAATAAAACTTTCGAGACGATTTTTCTTGGACCAGAAGACATCTAGAGGACTTGGAGTGCAAGTCACAGAAGCCACGAGGCGGCCAAAAGGACGGAGGGCGTGCCCCCCACCCTTGTGGGCCCCTTGCGAGTCCATCGACCTAGTTTCTTCACCTATATATTCTCATATACCCCAAAACCAACAAGGAGAGCCACGAAAACACTTTTCCACCGCCGCAACCTTCTGTACCTGTGAGATCCCATCTAGGGGCCTTTTCCGGCGTCCTACCGGAGGGGGATTCGATCATCGAGGTCTTCTACATCAACACCATTGCCCTTCCGATGAAGCGTGAGTAGTTTACTTCAGACCAACGGGTCTACAGCTAGTAGCTAGATGGCTTCTTCTCTCTCTTTGATTCTCAATACCATGTTCTCCTTGATGTTCTTAGAGATCTATTCAATGTAATACTTTTTGCGGTGTGTTTGCAGAGATCCGATGAATTGTGGATTTATGATCATCTTATCTATAAATATTATTTGAATCTTCTCTGAATTCTTAAATGCATGATTTGATATCTTTGCAAGTCTCTTCGAACTATCGATTTGGTTTGGCCAACTAGATTGGTTTTTCTTGCAATGGGAGAAATGCTTAGCTTTGGGTTCAATCTTGTGGTGTCCTTTCCCCGTGTAAGTAGGGGCAGCAAGGCACGTATTGTATTGTTGCCATCGAGGATAAAAAGATGGGGTTTTCATCATATTGCTTGAGTTAATTCCTCTACATCATGTCATATTGCTTAATGTGTTACTCCGTTCTTTATGAACTTAATACTCTAGATGCATGCTGGATAGCGGTGGATGTGTGGAATAATAGTAGTAGATGCAGAATCATTTCGGTCTACTTGACACGGACGTGATGCCTATATTCATGATCATTGCCTTAGATATCATCATAACGTTGTGCTTTTCTATCAATTGCTCGACGGTAATTTGTTTACCCACCGTAATATTTTCTATCTTGAGAGAAGCCTCTAGTGAAACCTATGGCCCCTGGGTCTATTTTCCATCATACAAGTTTCCGATCTACAATGTTAGTCTCCGATTTACTTCCTTTGCAATCTATTACTTTCCGATCTATTGTGACGCCCCGAGACCGATGCTCGAGAAGACCTCCATATATTCCGGGTTTCGTCGTGTGTTTCATTTGTGCCTGCCCTTTTATTTTTGCATTGCATCATGTCATCATGCCATCATGTCATTTTTTAACTCAACTAAATAAATGGCATGGATCTTTGATCCATTTAAATCGAGGGAATTCACATGGTGAGTTCTCTTTATAACACATATCCTCCCGATAGTAGGGAGCTATATTAAATATTTTCTTTAATTTGAAATTCACCTTAATGCACTTGCATATTAATCTCTTGGCCTTTTCTTCTTCAAGTGTTGACTCTCTAACCTTGCCTTTTTTTCTTCATCATTTTGCCGGAGCTCTATCAAAATTGTCAACATTTTTGGAAACTCCTAAAACCTCGTCCTAGTTCAAACCCATTTGAATTAAATTCAAATGAGTTTGAATTCTTATCATTCGATCTGGCTTTTTCTAATTTTCTTGGACCGATCATATTTTTGTGAGTCCAATAAAATTAACCACCTACCCAAATTCTTCCTCTGACCTTCTCTTCTCTCTTTTCCTTTCTCTTATTTCTCTGTTTTTGTAAAAAGAAGTAAACAGGAGGGGAGGGAGAGCCCAGACATGCCATTTGGGCCTCCTACGGGCCATTTGGTCCAAGGTTTCCCGCAACTCCAGCAGGCCTCTGGCCATTTCCCTCTCACTGGGCCGGCCTCCCAACGCCCACAAAACCTATCCAACCCTAGGCCGACCGCACTTCTCTCCCTCTCATCCTCCCTCCTAGCGCCTCCAGAATCCCCACGCATTGCACGAGGGAGAGCTCTGCTCGATCCCCTCGTGCCCAACGCTCGATCTGCCTCCTCTCCCTCGTGTTCTCCTCCTGTGCCCCTCGCCTTCTCCGAGAAGCCGCGCTCATCCCCGAGCCGGCACGCCCGCAGCTACCTTGGATCCTGGACAAAGCCAGCCGCCCGCCGACCCCCTCTGCTTCCTACGCGGACCTCGCCCTCGCCAAGTCCTCGTCCGCTCGGTTCCTGCGTGCCTCGGCCTCCTTCGCTGTCTCATTGCTTGCCATGACCGCTGTCGTGGAGCTCCCAGCATTTGGGTAGCTATTGCTGTAGTCCGGCGCCCCTGCTTCCTCCTCGTCACCAGTGAGCGCCGCGCCATCTTCTTCTCCTCCTGCCCGCATCCCGCTGCTACCTTGCCGTCGACGACCGTCCTCCTCTGCCTGCACCTGCTAGTCATCCTTGGGATTTGCAAGAAGCAGCTCCGAAGCACTCCAGCAGCCCGAGGTTGTAGCAGCATCGGTCCAGGCGTGTCGGGCTCCCGAGCGCCTCCTCCTGTCGGCCCGGCGTGCAGCAGCAGCGTACTACTTCGCCCTTCGTGCGTCTCCGCTTTCTGTTGATGCTAAGACCATAGCTCTAAGACCGTATCCGGTTTGTCAAGTACCGTTGTCTCGGATTGCGCCAAGTACCACAACGCTCAGACCCTCGGATCTGTCAAGTTCGACTACACGAAACTTCAAGTCCGAAGATAGCCGTGGCCGTGTATCTCGCCTGCTGTCACTTCGGTTCGTCTACACGACCTCTTCGCTGAACGACCGAGACGTTCACGCACATGAGCACTTTGCTTTTGCAAGACCCGCACCTGGATCGTCAAGTAATGCTCCGGCCGTTCGGCAAGTTCGACCACTGCATGTATACGACAAGTTCGCCTTAGAAATGTGCACCCTACCGTCGACCCGTGGACGTCAAGATCCTCGCCGTGACCCCGAACCTCTACGAAAACATGTACGACTACTTCCGTGGCCGAAGACCCGTGTACAACTACCGTAGCCGAAGGCCGTCGAGTGAACATCTACTTCCTCTACTTGGCACCGAACGAGAACCATCCCGTTTACACACTTCGAAGGTATAACCTCGAGACGACATCCGTGAATGATTGCTTGCAGTGTTTGAGATGCTCATGTTTGCACCGTGCCCAAATTGTCACTCGGTTCCTTGTCGCCAACTCATGGGACACCCGGAATCCGGGAGCGCCCCACCATCTTTTGCACGCATTCGCACACTTCTCCTTTGCATCGATATCTCAATTGAGTTACCGGAACCGAAACGTTGTCGTGGCACCGTTTTCGTCATCGTCGTGGCACCCCTTTTCTTTCCACCACGGTGACAAATGTTTCATAATGCTATTGTCAGCTTTTAGTAAAAATTGCATAAAACTTGCTCATGTCATCCATATCATGATAACAACAATTAAAATGTTTAAATTTTTGCTGCATTAAATTACTATGGCATATGGGGATCTACCAGATTCGTTATTTGTTATATTCGGCCCCATTTAAATTGTTTGGATGATGTAGTGTTGTTATGCCTCACCTCTTGCCATGTTAACCAACATTCAATATTGTTGAGTACCTAACCGAGAGAGAACTAAATAATTGTTGTGGTGTTCCGTCAATATGCATCCCGATGCATATTGGGCTCCATTTAACGTGTAGTTTTGTTTGTACACTCTGCCATGCCATGCTTCATTAGACCGGACATGCATCATACTTGATTATGCATCATGCCATGATTATGTGTTGGTTATTTACTATGTTGTGTGCTTCTTTCCGGTGTTGCTTCTTCGGGTTGGTTCCGAGAACGTCGCGTTTGTGAGGAACCGTTCGACTACGTCCGTTTGTCTTCTTCATGGACTCGTTCTTCTTCCATGCAGGATTTCAGGCAAGATGACCATACCCTCGAAATCACTTTTATCTTTGCTTGCTAGTTGCTCGCTCTTTTGCTATGCCTATGCTGCGATACCTACCACTTGGTTATCATGCCTCCCATATTGTTGAACCAAGCCTCTAACCCACCTTGTCCTAGCAAACCATTCTTTGGCTATGTTACCGCTTTGCTCAGCCCCTCTTATAGCGTTGTTAGTTGCAGGTGAAGATTGAAGTTTGTTCCTTGTTGGAACATGGAGATGTTGTTCCTTGTTGGAACATGTTTACTTGTTGGGATATCACAATATCTCGTATTTAATTAATGCATACATATACTTGGTAAAGGGTGGAAGGCTCAGCCTTATGCCTAGTGTTTTGTTCCACTCTTGCCGCCCTAGTTTTAGTCATATCGGTGTTATGTTCCTGGATTTTGCGTTCCTTACACGGTTGGGTTATAATGGGAACCCCTTGACAGTTCGCCTTGAATAAAACTCCTCCAGCAATGCCCAACATTGGTTTTACCATTCGCCACCTAGCCTTTTCTCCCCCTTGGGTTCTGCAGACTCAAGGGTCATCTTTATTTAAACCCCCCCGGGTCAGTGCTCCTCTGAGTGTTGGTCCAAACTAGAGCCCTGTGCAGCGCCCCCTCGGGGAAACTCGAGGTTTGGTTTTAGTTGTATGGAGAGCTCATCTGAGTGTGCCCTGAGAACGAGATATGTGCAACTCCTATCCGGATTTGTCGGCACATTCGGGCGGTGTTGCTGGACTTGTTTTACCATTGTCGAGATGTCTTGTAACCTAGATGCCGAGTCTGATCGGAATGTCTTGGGAGAAGGAATATCCTTCGTTGACCATGAGAGCTTGTGATGGGCTAAGTTGGGACACCCCTGCAGGGATTTGAACTTTCGAAAGCCGTGCCCGCGGTTATGGGCAGATGGGAATTTGTTAATGTCCGGTTGTAGAAAACCTGAAGTTTATCTTAATTAAAATACATCAACCGCGTGTGTAACCGTGATGGTCTCTTCTCGGCGGAGTCCGAGAACTGAACATAGTGTTGGAGTTATGTTTGACGTAGGTTGTTTTAGGATCACTTCTTGATCATAGTTTCTCGACCGTGCTTTTGCCTTCTCTTCTCGCTCTCTTTTGCGTATGTTAGCCACCATATATGCTAGTCGCTTGCTGCAGCTCCACCTCATACCTTCTACCCTTCCTATAAGCTTAAATAGTCTTGATCGCGAGGGTGTGAGATTGCTGAGTCCCCATGACTCACAGATACTTCCCAAACCAGTTTGCAGGTGCCGTTGAACCGTGCAGATGACGCAACCAAGCTTAAGGAGGAGCTCGATGAAGATCTTGTCTGTTGTGTTGCTTCGTTCTAGTTGATCAGTAGTGGAGCCCGGTTGGGGTCGATCGGGGATCTGTGTAGCATTTGGGGTAGTCTTCTTTTATTTTGGTTCCATAGTTGGACCTTGTGTGTATCTGGATGATGTAATGCTTTATTCATGTATTGTGTGACGTGGCAATTGTAAGCCAACTATGTATCTTTTTCTCTTATGTATTACATGGGTTGTGTGAAGATTACCTCACTTGCGACATTGCTTTCAATGCGGTTATGCCTCTAAGTCGTGCTTCGACACGTGGGAGATATAGCCGCATCGAGTGCGTTTCAAGTTGGTATCAGAGCCTTCCCCGACCTTAGGAGCCCCCTGCTTGATCGAATCGTTGGCGTTGTTGAGTCTAGAAAAATGTTTGGAGTCATTTAGGAATTATATATCGGAGAGTTTAGGAATTCTTTTTACTCCCCAGTCCCTTCATCACTCTAGTGAGGCATCCTGACGTAGAGTTTTGACTCTTCTCTTCTCAAATTTCACGATTTTTTAGTATCACGCGGGTATCTTGGAATCGTTCTGATGGTTTTGTGATGAGAACATTGTTCTTGGTGCCTCCTGTCATTTAGGGGTTGTGGCAGTGTCCCGGGGAGTTGAGCTCCGAGGTGTTGTCGTCACAATTTTATCGTTGCACTTCTGGAATACCTGAGATTAGTTTCACCGACATCGAAAATATCTTTTATGTAGTTGTTGGTGAGATAACCTTGACGCCACCCAATACTGGGGCGGGAGTTCGGGAGTATTGCCATAACTCGTATAACGGATGCTTTTCGAAGGTTGAGGTAGACGATTTCCGAAGGTTTATTGGTTATGTGTTGAAGGATGGATACAGCTGGATGTAGGCTATGCTAGTTTTTGGTGAGATATTATGCTTCCCCTGTATCCCCAACACCTGATTGCATAACTGGGAAAATTTCGAGAGTTTATAAGTGGGAATTCAAGTAGCTCTTAGGATATCTTTCCGACGGATGTATGATATGAAATTGGGGTTCGACGTCTAGTGGTCCGCCTATTCACGGTTGGTTTTACAGTGGTCTCGTTGTGTCTTAAAGAGTCCTTGGCTATGCCGACTCGGGGACGCTTCGTATGTCATGTGCACTGCCTTGTACATGATGGTGCTGTACGATCGAGCCCGTGTAGGCCCCACCACGAAAACTTCGGACGAAATCTCTATCATATGTTTGTTCCGGTTTATTTTGCAACCAATCCTTTGTTTTGTTTTGAGTTGTGGTATTCGAGTTGCTTCAAAGTCAAATGTTGATTCCATACCTTTCCTAAGTGGTGTTCTCATATTCCTATGTGAATACTAATCCTTCTTGATAATCGAGATTGTCATGTAAATCCTGTTCAACCGGTGTGTTTTCTCTTCAAGCGGATCCGTTCATTTTCAACATCCGCAAGATTCAATCTCAGCTTTCTCAACGTTGTTCGTTTCATCCATCCCAAGTTGTCTTTGTTTTTCCCGCCCGCCCTCCCTTGTTTTTCTCCGAGGACTCATATATCTCAATCAAGTATCATTTTATTGATGTGAAGTCTCTTCTTTCTTTCCTTTCAATGTTATTATCCGGTGATTCTCATGAAGATTTTAACGGAGCCTCAAGGTCATCATCCTTAATTCTTTTCTTCTCCGGTGGATTCAGTTCTAGCTTTGTCGATCATATCATTCCCTCGTTTCAAATGCTTTCTTATGCCGGTGCACTTCTTATTTATTCACCTATCGTTTTCCATTTGTTCCGTTGTACTGGAGATATCTCAGAAGATTAGTGCTTCTATTCTTGATCAATCCAAGTTTTTTTCGAGGTCTTACCTTATTCAAGCCATTTAACTCAACCGGTGCAATCTTATTTTCAAGTAATCGTTCTACGATGTTTCTTTTGAGTGGGCCCTAACCCACAGGTCTTTTCCCAGGATCTTTTCTGACTCTTCTAATTTTCCCGGAGCTATCCTAAATTCTTTTGAAGTTTGACGTTAATATGAATTTTCCATCAGTCAAACGCTTTTCTCCAAGATCTTTCTTTTCTTTTCATTGTTTGTTCAACCTTTCTAATTTTCGTCCCGGTGTGTCTCAACGATTCTTGGTGGTGTTTCTCGTCATCATTCTCAACATTTGAAGACCGAAGAAGAGTTTTACCTCCATATCTTATCCGTTCTCTTAGGGATTCGCGATTCTAGCTTAATGCCATCCTCTTAATTGTTTTCGATTGTGAGAATTCTTTTCAACCATCCGGAGCATTTCATGAGTTGTTTTCCATTTCTTTTCCCCGAAGGCCATCTTTTCAAATATTATTCATTTCTCAGCTTTCAGCTCTCGTTCTCCAATCTTACCGGTGCATTGTTCAAGTGATCTATAATCAGCTCATGATCTCTTCGTTCTCTTGTATCTAAATTCTCTCAAGCATCTTCGTTCATTTGCTAATTCTTCCCGGTGATCCTTTTTCTTTTCTTCAATCGTTGTAAATTCTTACGATGGTTTGTTCAAGATTTATCTTCATATCAATTCGTTCATGATTTCCAAATGCTAACGGTGGTTCGTTGAAGACCTTCTCAAGTTTGCGATATATCTATCTTAAATCATTTGTACGAGAATAAGTAGTATGTCAAATCTGTTGCTTGTCATCAACTTAAATTGGTGAAGGATACGCATAACATAATTCTTGTTCTTGCTTCATCCAAATGATGGATTCGTTCCTCCGGAGTTTGTTCACAATGACTAATTTTTGTTGTCAATTGTTCTTCTTCTCTTTTTCCTGGAGTTCCAACCTCTTTCAATTATATCACCACGGAGATTCATCTAAATCATTGCAAGGTTTCACCTTGTGTTTTTTTTAACTTCTCTTTCTTTTCGTTATCCTTTTGTTACCGGAGTTGTTCATGGAGGCTACATTATGGTTCATCAAGGATTTTTTTCCCTTCTCGAAGCGTTCATCAAGATTCTTTTCAGAAGAGCTTAAGTATTTCTTCTTCGTGCAATCCAGAGTGCAATACTTTCTACCGTATCATTGGAGGTGGTATTATGTCATTCTTGATAATTTGAGTTCATGTTTCATGATTCACATGTTGTTAAGAATGAGATACTTTAAATCCATCAATCTCGTCATTGGAGTTATCTTGGGTTATATTTCACCTAAAGCCTTCCCTAAGGATTGTTGCTATCTATGGTGCTTATAAAGGACCCAAGTTCTTCTTTATCCTCCCGGTGAATTACTTTCTCGTCTCCTTGTTCATATCAATCCAATTATTTTCCCATGAGTGGCAGGTTGTCATCTCTTAATTTGACATGTACTCCACAAGACCATATCAAGCTTATCCATTCGTTGTTGGTTTTCCAACAACTCCGCTCGACCCGACTCCTAAGGATGCCTTCTCAAGCTCTTTTGTGGCATAAGATGGCATTTTATTCTCCATTCTTTTATTTCAATTATCTATCTTCTATTCTTTCTTCCGGAGGCCTTGTGATGTTGCTCTTTTCAATCATCATCTCGAATTGTGAAGATCATGTTTTTTCTCATGCTTATCCTATATAACCGGAGTGTTGTGACATTTTTGCTCAAGTTCTTTCGCCTTATCAAGCCTTGCACCTCTTTTCAACCGGAGTGCCGTCTGAGATCTTTCTTGCCCTTGTTCCATTCATTCAATAGTTCCGGAGGCAGTGTGTTGTGATTTCATCAAGTATCTTCTCATCTTATCAAGTTCTTATTCAATTCCTTTTCTTTTCTATCGGAGTGCTGCCCGAAGTTGTTCTCCCTTGTCCCTCTTTTCTAACAGAGTGCTTTCAACTTCGTTCATTTCCATTGTATTCTTTCTTTCACAAATTTGTTCAACCTCTCAAGGTGTGTGGTTTCACTCGTTTGTCCATGAAGTAACTTAGCTTTACCTCTTCTCTTTCTCTTCCGTTTTTCCCTCCGGTGCCATTCTAGATCTCGGGACGAGATCCTCTCGTAGTGGTAGAGTGTTGTGACGCCCCGAGACCGATGCTCGAGAAGACCTCCATATATTCTGGGTTTCGCCGTGTGTTTCATTTGTGCCTGCCCTTTTATTTTTGCATTGCATCATGTCATCATGCCATCATGTCATTTTTTTAAACTCAACTAAATAAATGGCATGGATCTTTGATCCATTTAAATCGAGGGAATTCACATGGTGAGTTCTCTTTATAACACATATCCTCCCGATAGTAGGGAGCTATATTAAATATTTTCTTTAATTTGAAATTCACTTAACACACTTGCATATTAATCCCTTGGCCTTTTCTTCTTCAAGTGTTGACTCTCTAACCTTGCCTTTTTTTTCTTCATCATTTTGCCGGAGCTCTACCAAAATTGTAAATATTTTTGGAAACTCCTAAAACCTCGTCCTAGTTCAAACCCATTTGAATTAAATTCAAATGAGTTTGAATTCTTATCGTTCGATCTGGCTTTTTCTAATTTTCCTGGACCGAGCATATTTTTGTGAGTCCAATAAAATTAACCACCTACCCAAATTCTTCCTCTGACCTTCTCTTCTCTCTTTTCCTTTCTCTTATTTCTCTGTTTTTGTAAAAAGAAGTAAATAGGAGGGGGAGGGAGAGCCCAGACATGCCATTTGGGCCTCCTGCGGGCCATTTGGTCCAAGGTTTCCCGGAACTCCAGTAGGCCTCTGGCCATTTCCCTCTCACTGGGCCGGCCTCCCAAGGCCCAGCAAAACCTATCCAACCCTAGGCCGACCGAACTTCTCTCCCTCTCATCCTCCCTCCTAGCGCCGCCAGAATCCCCAAGCATCGCACAAGGGAGAGCTCTGCTCGATCCCCTCATGCCCGACGCTCGATCTGCCTCCTCTCCCTCGTCTTCTCCTCCTGCGCCCCTCGCCTTCTCCGATAAGTCGCGCTCATCCCCGAGCCGGCACGCCCGCAGCTACCTTGGATCCTGGACAAAGCCAGCCGCCCGCCGACCCCCTCTGCTTCCTACGCGGACCTCGCCCTCGCCAAGTCCTCATCCGCTCGGTTCCTGCGCGCCTCGGCCTCCTTCGATGTCTCACTACTTTCCATGACCGCCGTCGCGGAGCTCCCAGCATTCGGGTAGCTGTTGCTGTAGTCCGGCGCCCCTGCTTCCTCCTCGTCACCAGTGAGCGCCGCGCCGTCTTCTTCTCCTCCTGCCCGCATCCCGCTGCTACCTTGCCGCCGACGACCGTCCTCCTCTGCCTGCACCTGCTCATCATCCTTGGGATCTGCGAGAAGCAGCTCCGAAGCGCTCCAGCAGCCCGAGGTTGTAGCAGCATCGGTCCAGGCGTGTCGGGCTCCCGAGCGCCTCCTCCTGCCGGCCCGGCGTGCAGCAGCAGCGTGCTACTTCGCCCTTCGTGCGTCTCCGCTTTCTGTTGATGCTAAGACCGTGGCTCTAAGACCGTATCCGGTTTGTCAAGTATCGTTGTCTCGGATTGCGCCAAGTACCACAACGCTTAGAGCCCTCGGATCCGTCAAGTTCGACTACACAAAACTTCATGTCCGAAGACAGCCGTGGCCGTGTATCTTGCCTGTTGTCACTTTGGTTCATCTACACGACCTCTTCGCTGAACAACCGAGATGTTCCCGCACATGAGCACTTTGGTTTTGCAAGACCCGCACCCGGATCGTCAAGTAATGCTCCGGCCGTTCGGCAAGTTCGACCACTGCATGTATACGACAAGTTCGCCTTAGAAATGTGCACCCTACCGTCGACCCGTGGACGTCAAGATCCTCGCCGTGACCCCGAACCTCTACGAAAACATGTACGACTACTTCCGTGGCCGAAGACCCGTGTACAACTACCGTCGCCGAAGGCCGTCGAGTGAACATCTACTTCCTCTACTTGGCACCGAACGAGAACCATCCCGTTTACACACTTCGAAGGTATAACCTCGAGACGACATCCGTGAACGAATGCTTGCGATGTTTGAGATGCTCATGTTTGCACCGTGCCCAAATTGTCACTCGGTTCCTTGTCGCCAACTCGTGGGACACCCGGAATCCGGGAGCGCCCCACCATCTTTTGCATGCATTCGCACACTTATTCTTTGCATCGATATCTCAATCGAGTTACCGGAACCGAAACGCTGTCGTGGCACCGTTTTCGTTATCGCCGTGGCACCCCTTTTCTTTCCACCATGGTGACGAATGTTTCATAATGCTCTTGTCAACTTTTAATAAAAAATGCATAAAACTTGCTCATGTCATCCGCATCATGATAACAATAATTAAAATGTTTAAATTGTTGTTGCATTAAATTACTAAGGCATATGGGGATCTACCGGATTCGTTATTTGTTATATCCGGCCCCATTTAAATTGTTTAGATGATGTAGTGTTTTTATGCCTCACCTCTTGCCATGTTAACCAACATTCAATATTGTTGAGTACCTAACCGAGAGAGAACTAAATAATTGTTGTGGTGTTCCATCAATATGCATCCCGATGCATATTGGGCTCCATTTAACTTGTAGTTTTGTTTGTGCACTTTGCCATGCCATGCTTCATTAAACCGAACATGCATCATACTTAATTGTGCATCATGCCATGATTATGTGTTGGTTGTTTACTATGTTGTGTGCTTCTTTCTGGTGTTGCTTCTTCGGGTTGGTTCCGAGAACGTCGCGTTTGTGAGGACCCGTTCGACTACGTCCGTTTGTCTTCTTCATGGACTCGTTCTTCTTCCTTGCGGGATTTCAGGCAAGATGACCATACCCTCGAAATCACTTCTATATTTGCTTGCTAGTTGCTCGCTCTTTTGCTATGCCTATGTTGCGATACCTACCACTTGCTTATCATGCCTGCCATATTGTTGAACCAAGCCTCTAACCCACCTTGTCCTAGCAAACCGTTATTTGGCTATGTTACCGCTTTGCTCAACCCCTCTTATAGCGTTGTTAGTTGCAGGTGAAGATTGAAGTTTGTTCCTTGTTGGAACATGGAGATGTTGTTCCTTGTTAGAACATGTTTACTTGTTGGGATATCACAATATCTCTTATTTAATTAATGCATCTATATACTTGGTAAATGGTTGTCACACCCTAGCTAGTCATGCATCAGAGTGTGTGCATCATGTTTAAAATTCCATTTAATTTGAAATGGGGATTTGTGAAACCCTCAGAATCATTTTTGAAAATGACCCAAATAAAAATTTCTCCAAAAGGGTCCAAGAAAATGCTCATGTTGCTCTCTGAAAATATTGGACGGAGATAAAAATCAAATCAATATTTTTAAGAGCTCATAGGTATTTATTTTGGGCATTTGGATTTAATGCATAAATATTTGCTTTGGAAATATATTAGTTATATATATTAATATATGTCCAAATATTATGCCAATTATAAAGGAGCTCTGGAATAATATATCTAGCTCCTGCAAAAATTGGCATAAGGTAAATAAATGATTTAATATTTTATTTAAATCAAAACAGATGTCAGAAAATTAAAAAACAGAAATAAATAAAAGGGAGGACCTTACCTGGGCCCTTTTACCTGGCGCCTCTGGCCCAGCCAGCTGGCCGGCCCAGCCCACCTCCTCCTCTGTCGTCTTCGTCCTCGACAGAGGGAGGGGAGTGTGCCCGGCGCGCGCGCGCGCCACCGCGCCACGTCACCTCCCTCCCTGCCTGCCTGCCCCTCCCCTCCTCGTCTAGATGGCCTGGAACGACGCCACGCCCTACCCCTGCTCTCTCTCACTCTCCCGCGGTTCTTCCCCTCCTCCCCCTCGCTCTCTCTCTCACGGCCGAACACACCATCGCTGCCGTTCGCCATAGCAGCCGCCACCGGCCACCCCTCGCCCCTCCGCTGAGCTCAGGAGCTCCGCCGCGACCCCCTCTTCCTCCCCACCAAGCCAAGCCCCTCGGGAAGCTCTGCATCGCCTCCACGCCATCGTCTTCCTCCTCGAGCTCCGACCACAATCGCCGTCGATTCGCCGTCTCCAGCGCGTCCCCGAGCCCGCTTCGACGCCCACTGCAACCGCGGTGAGCTCCGCCACTGTTTCCCCCTTTTTTTCCCTCGTTCCCGCACCGTAACCCCGTTTCCCACCACGGCCGAACCTCCGCCGTCGCCGAGCTCGCCGTCGACGCAGCTCCGGTGACCATTTGGTCACCCCGGCGAGTCCAACAAGTCCGTAAGGACCCGTAGAGCCCCTCCAGCGCCTCAGCTCCCTCGCCTGCGAGCAGCAACGCCGATCCCGACCGCACCCGAACTCCGGCCGCCGCTCACGAGCTCGCCGTCATCGGTACCGGCCACCACAGGCACGGCCACCACCACCGTTCGACGCGCGGGAGCAAGGGCTCTCCAACGAGCCCAAGCACGGCCTCGCCCGTGCCCTGTAGCGCGTTTCCGTGTCGCGCCGCCGTCTCGGGCCTCGCCGGCGTCATGTCGCCGGTGGGTTTGACCTGTTTGACCTGGGGTTTGACCCCCCCAGGGTCACTAACGCGTGGGCCCCGTCGGCCAGGTGGTCAGATTAGTGCTAATCACTGTTAGTCAACCCCCCTGACACTGACCAGTGGGCCCCAGCGCCACTAATTCCTAATTAGGATTAAACTAACCCTGTTAAACCCCCCTGTCACTGACG
Source organism: Triticum aestivum (assembly GCF_018294505.1). Lineage (NCBI taxonomy): Eukaryota > Viridiplantae > Streptophyta > Magnoliopsida > Poales > Poaceae > Triticum > Triticum aestivum. The sequence continues at coordinate 341,232,102 of NC_057812.1, read as the reverse complement.
TGTGGACCCCACACGTCAGGTTTGACCTCAGCCAACCGCAGTTGACCGCTGACGTCATGCTGACGTCATGCTGGCGCAATATATATATTTCTGGATTTAATTTAAATCAGGAAATTCCAGAATATTATTTAAACTTCAAAAATTCATAACTTTTATTCTGTAACTCCAAATTAGACAAATTATATATGAAAAATGATCAGAAAAATCCAATCTATCCATCTGTACTATTTTCATGCATGATCAAACAAGTTAAATTGATGTTTTAAGCAGAATAAGGAAAAGCGCTTTGAAAGGCCATGTTTGAGTTTGAAATTTGAATCTTTGATTCAAATTTGTTCAAACCCTTCTGGTTTTAGTTGCATTAGCCCAACACACTCATATTGCCATGTTTCATGCATGCATCATATTGTTGCACATTGTTTGGTGATGGTTGTGTATCGGTGTCCTTTACGACAGGTTTCTGCCTCCGAGGAGTACCGTGATTACCCTAACGAAGAACCGTATCAGTGCATCGAACCATCAGGCAAGCAACCAACCATTTGATCATATCGATACAATCCCATGTTCTCGCTCCTGCTCTCTTTTACTGCATTAAGACAACGCGTTTCAAACTGCTGTGTGCTACGGTAGTTGAACCCATTTCCTCTGCATGACCTGTCATTGCCACAGTAACTAGATGAAACCCACTAGCATGTGTAGGAGTTGCTTGAGCCATATGTATGTGTTGTTCCTACCTTGCTATGCTTGCTATGCTTAGAGTCGTGTCAGGTCTGGTTCATCTGGGTGATGGGCTAGAGTGAAATGATTATGTCGGTAATGAGAGTGGTGTGGTGAACACGATTTGGTAAAGGTATCGATGAGAGGCCATGTAGGAGTACATGGTGGGTTGTTTCATTGAAGCCGACCTTAAGCACTGAGATCTGTATGTGTGATTTAAGAATCAGCTACTACCATGCATTGGGCCCGAAACCAATGGACCCTCTCGGCTTCTTATTCACCCTAGTTTCTCCGTCCAGGAGTTGCAAGTAGTTTCTGGTGTTTGTAGCCTACTGGAGGCCGTGGACAGCGCTGACCGTAGGGGTGGGCTGTGATGCGGTAGGTACGTGGCCGGGTGTACCGAATACCCGTTAGGTATCTCGGGAACCCTGTTCACATCGTTCGGGGCCGTATGGGAAACCTCGGCCGGACTCCCTGCGGTTGGAACCTGGATAGGCGATAAACCTGGAGTGGAGGCTTAGGTGATTAGGTAGGTCGTGGCCGACACCCACGTTGGGCTTCCGCTTGAAGGTTGCCGAGTACATGTCGTGTAAACGGCGGTAAGTGGTGAGAGCGTGTATGAAGAAGTACACCCCTGCAGGGTTAACATGATCTATTCGAATAGCCGCGTCCGCGGTAAAGGACTACTTGGTTGCCTATACAGTTCATAGACAAGTAAATGGAAAATGCTAAAATTCTCAAGATAAGTGTGAGTGCCGAGGATGGCTCTTCCGTAGGAAGACGGAGGTGGATCCTCGGTAGTGTATTGAAGTGGTGAGTAGTGGACTCGTGTGCGCAAAACCATTTCAAGTTGGAGTATCGTAGGATAGTCTAGCCAAGAGTCAAAGCTGGCTTGCTGCAATAACTCCACCAACCCTTCTTGATAATATGCATGTATGTAGGATCTGATGTAAGTCTTGCTGAGTACCTTTGTACTCATGTTGCTATAATTTACATTTTTACAGAAGACGCTGCAACCCCTTCTGATGGGTTCTATGTAGACGTTGACATCAACGAGTAGGCTAAAGACCCAGGTGGTGACCCTGAGCTTGTGAAGGACCACGTAGTATAGCCAGGCTTTCCAAGCTCTTTTATTTTACTAGTTGTCTGTACTCAGACAAGTTACTTCCGCTGCTGGTTTGTATGACTGTATGACTTGAATGCCGGGTCGTGAGACCCGTACCTTTGTGTATGATATGTATGGCTCCCTGAGCCTTAAATAAAGTACTGGTGTCGTAGAGTCATGTTGTGATGCTTCATTGTATTTGCACATATCGAGCATATTGTGTGTATGATTGAAATGCTTGGTATGTGTGGGATCTGACTATCTAGTTGTTTATCTTTAGTAGCCTCTCTTACCGGGAAATGTCTCCTAGTGTTACCGCTGAGCCATGGTAGCTTGCTACTGCTCTGGAACACTTAGGCTGGCCGGCATGTGTCCTTCTTCGTTCCTGTGTCTGTCCCTTCGGGGAAATGTCACGCATTGAGTACGGGAGTCCTGTTAGCCCGCTACAGCCCGGTTTACCGGAGTCCGGCTAGCCCAGTGCTACAGCCCGGACCCACTTGCTGATGACCGACACGTTCGAAGCTGGGTCATGGATGCCTGTCCCTGTAAGTCTGTGCCACTTTGGGTTTACGACTAGTCATGTCAGCCCGGGCTCCTTATCATATGGATGCTAGCGACACTATCATATACGTGAGCCAAAAGGCGCAAACGGTTTCGGGCAAAGGTAAGGCGACACCCGTGGGGATACCGTGCGTGAGGCCGCAAAGTGATATGAGGTGTTACCGGCTAGATCGATGTGACATCGAGTCGGGGTCCTGACAGCGTTGGCATCAGAGCCAGACTGCCTGTAGGTTCTCCAAGCCAAACTGGTCGATGTTGAGTCTAGAAATTCTTTAGTTATATGTAGGGGAATTGTTTGTGGGTTGGAACGTAAGGCTCTTTTTTACTCCTTTATCTAATGACATTCTGATCTGAGTCAGTCTATTCTTCCACCGGGGGTTAAGGAATTAGGATATATTCTCTCTATCAGGATCACGTGTTACTAATCAGTAGTACCTTATAAGTTTGATGGATACAAGCCCAGTTCAGTTCTTCTACTACATTATGTTGTTAGGATGGTCTCAGAACTTTGATATGATGATGTTGAGTGTGTACGAAATCCTTTGTCAAATGTCTCAAAATCCTTCTTGAGCATTTACAGCTGTTATGCTGCCGAAATTTTGCTAGAAATTCTAATGCCTTTGCATTATGATTGTGCTTTCAGATGGCCACTCGCGACCTCAATCAAGTGGTTCGCCTGACTCGATGCCTAGATGTACCCGGCCATACTGCCAAGTTGGTCAGGGTAATGACTGAGGCTGGATACCGCTGGTATCCTGAGTACACGGTCGAAGAGCAATTTCGGGACTTTAATCAAAGCCAGTATCTCTGCACTGTCAGGATATTTCCATCTTATCCTGGATCCACCGAGCCCCTTCACTGCTCCAATGGACTCGGGGTTACTATTGAGATGGCTGTGCAGGACACCGCCTACTCTATGATGACCATCATGCGAGTCAGATCTGGTCTATTTCGGGACTCTGATTTCCGGTATATGCCAGGATCACTTCCGGGAGCACAAGGGTATCTCCAGGCTATCTATGCTGACCCCACCCAGGAGGATTCACGGACTCGCACCACTGCTGAGATGCTTGAGGATAAGGACCGTGAAAATCGGGCCTTGAGGTTAGAGCTCTTCAATACCCGTGCTGACCATTGGGCTACTTTGACTCGGTTCGCACCGGCGGTGCAAGCTGGATATTCAGATATGCGCGATCTCTATCCCGTGAGATCTGCTGTGCCAGACGTGATGGGTTGGCGTGATGTAGGAGGCATCACCCCACCTTGCGGTCCCCGCAGGCCACCGTCTGTTGGTCCAAGACCTCATCCTAGCCCCTATGGTCCACAAGCTCCGCGAGATCGTCTGTTTCCGGATGATCATGTTGAGCTTCCAGGCTATGGAGGTGACTTCTACGAGGACTACTACGGATCGGTCTGAGTTAGTGGTTGTATCACTAGTTCGCACTAGCTGTGTCGTCTATCGTCCTGCGTGACTCGTGGGATATGACCTAGTTTGTACTCTTCCGGAGGTGTAGAAAAATAATGTATAGGAGCTTGGGATGCCTCCAATGAGATGTAATCCTCTTTTCACCGTAATAGTACTTTGTTTGGTCTTGTACTAAACCCTGTATGGTGTGTATGACGATGGAATAAAGAAGCAGTTTCTGTATTTACCATGTCATACGGATGATCATCTTGCATTTCGAGTTATACCTTACATTTTATATCCTATGTCGGAATTTTATCATCCTGACTAAATCATTGTCTTGTTTACCTAGGATGGTCAACACGCGCACTAACCCTGCTCCTCAAGAGCAGGCCGAAGGCAGTGAAGTCAGGGATGCAAATCTGCCTCATCCTCCTTCCCTAGCCAAGGTTATGATGGAAGCTGAGAGAAACAAGCTGGAGACCAACCGTTTGTTGGAGCGTATTGAACAGAACACAGCACACCATCAGAGGACTAACGTGGTGTCACTCAGTGATTTTATCAAATTACATCCACCCACGTTCCACCACTCCGTCGAGCCTCTCGACGCTGATGATTGGCTTCGCAGTATCTCTCACAAACTGCGTTCCGCGCTGGTAGCGGAGGCTGACAAGGTCACCTTTGCTGCATATCATCTTGAAGGCCCCGCCAGTCTATGGTGGGAGAATTATGGAGCTATGCGCCCGGTGGGCCATGTCACTACTTGGGCTGAATTCAGCGAGGCTTTCCGTGAACATCACATTCCGGAGGGTCTCATGGACCGTAAACGTGAGGAATTTTGCAATTTCACCCAAGACCGACTCTCTGTGGATGCTTACAGCAGGGAGTTTGGTAACCTCGCACGATATGCAACCGAGGAAGTTTCTACTGACGCCAAGAAGCAAGCAAGGTTCCGTAAGGGACTTAGTCCTGAGCTTCGCCGTGACCTCCGTCTGCATGAGTGCACATCTTTTCAGAAACTTGTCAACAAGGCCATCAGTGCTGAAACTGGTCAGACTGATTATGACGCAACACGCAAGCATGGCCGTGACATGGGTTCCTCATCCGGTGCTGGTCCTCAGAAGCGCCGCGTGTGGGTACCCAACACCGCCCTGCCACCCAGGTTCACACCGAGGCCATCTTTCCAGGCGCCTCGCCCTGTTTAACAGTCTGCACCGGCCAAGCCCTATGGGGGTCCAACCAACAATGCTCCTCCACGTACCAGCTCCGTGACTTGTTTCAAGTGTGGGGAATCTGGCCACTATATGCGTGAGTGTCCCCAGACCAACCCCAACCAATCTGCTAAAGCTGTTGGCCGTGGCAAGCCGACAGGGAAAGTGTTTCCACGCCAAGCCGGTCACCGCTTCACGTGGCCATGTCAACTGTATCTCGGCCGAAGAAGCTCAAGAGGATCCCAACATCGTTCTCGGTACGCTTCTTGTTAACTGCCACTCGGCATCTGTTCTTTTCGATACAGGAGCCTCTCATTCTTTTATATCCGAAAATTATGCTCGTTTGCATAACGTTGCATTCTGTGACATGCCATCCACTATGGAAATTTCTACTCCTGGTTCTAGATGGCAGACCTCTAGGGTAAGTTATGGAAATGAAATCCAAGTCGACAGACTTGTTTTCCTCGCGTCTTTGATAGCCCTTAAATCTTCAGATATTAATATCATTCTGGGTATGGACTGGATGTCGGCTCATCATGCCCAAATTGATTGCTTCTCTAGGACTGTTCAACTCACTCACCCTTCGGGCAAGATAGTCAATGTCTTGACCCGATTAGCCAAGCGACAGTTATATTCTCTTAACGCCAGCCCTTTGCCAGACCTTGAGGACATTCCGGTAGTCCGTGACTTCCCGGATGTCTTCCCAGAGGAATTGTCGGGTGTTCCACCTGACAGGGATGTTGAGTTCGTAATAGACCTCATCCCAGGAACCGTTCCGATTGCTAGAAGACCTTATAAGATGGCACCCCTAGAACTAGCCGAGCTTAAGAAACAACTCGATGAGTCCTTGAAAAAGGGTTTCATCCGACCTAGCTCATCCCTGGGCTTGCCCCGTCCTATTCGTCAAGAAGAAGGATGGTACGGACCGGATGGTTGTAGATTACCGACCTGTCAATTTGGTCACAATCAAGAACAAATATCCGCTTCCCAGGATCAACGACCTGTATGATCAGCTCGCTGGATCCTCAGTCTTCTCCAAGATGGATTTGAGGTTGGGCTACCATCAAATCAAAATCAGAAACGGGGACATTCCTAAAACGGCCTTTGTTACTCGTTATGGCCAATACGAGTACACCGTCATGTCCTTCGGTTTAACCAACGCTCCAGCCACTTTTTCTCGGTTAATGAACTCAATCTTCATGGAGTATTTGGATAAATTCGTCGTGGTCTACCTCGATGATATACTCATCTACTCCAAGAACGAGGAAGAACATGCCGAACATCTAAGGCTAGTGTTGAAGAAACTTCGAGAGCATCGCCTTTATGCCAAATTTTCTAAATGTGAATTCTGGTTGTCAGAAGTGACCTATCTGGGTCATGTAATATCTGGTACAGGTATTGTTGTTAACCCTGAGCGAGTTCAAGCCATCCTTAATTGGACTCCACCTGAATCGGTCAAGCAAGTTCGGAGTTTTCTGGGCTTAGCGAGCTATTGTCGTCGCTTTGTTGAGAAATTCTCCAAGGTTGCTAAACCTCTAACCGAACTCCTCAAGAAAGATAAGAAGTTCGAGTGGACTCCACAATGTGAGCACAGCTTTCAGGAACTGAAAAGACGCCTGACTTCTGCTCCCGTACTGGTACCGCCAGACTTCTACAAGGACTTTGTTATCTACTGCGACGCCTCGCGACAAGGACTAGGTTGCATTCTCATGCAAGATCGACACGTAATTGCCTACGCCTCACGGCAATTGCACCCACATGAGGAGAATTATCCTACTCATGATCTAGAGCTTGCAGCCGTAGTCTATGCACTTAAGACCTGGCGACATTACCTCCTCGGTAATCGTTGCGAAATATTCACTGATCACCAAAGTCTGAAGTACATTTTCACCCAACCGGATCTGAATCTCAGGCAAAGACGTTGGGTTGAATTGATCACAGACTTCGACTTAGGAATAACCTACACCCCAGGGAAAGCCAACGTCATGGCTGATGCACTAAGTCGTAAATCTTATTGTAACAACCTGATGTTACAACAAAGTCAACCGCTTCTCCATGAGGAATTTCGGAAGCTTAACCTTCACATTGTACCTCAAGGTTTTCTTTCCACCTTGGTAGCAAAACCTACCCTTACGGATCAGATCATCAAAGCACAGAAGGTAGATCCGGGAATCTCCCGCATCAAGAGAAACATTCAGAAAGGAATTGCGAATTGCTTCTCCATTAATGATCAAGGGGTCGTATACTTCGGGGATCGACTAGTGGTTCCCAAAGTGCGCAACCTAAGGCGATTGATCCTTAAGGAAGCTCATGAATCTCCTCTCACCATTCATCCCGGTAGTACTAAGATGTATCAGGACCTACGCCAGAGGTTCTGGTGGACTAGGATGAAGAGAGAAATTGCTCAGTATATTGCTAATTGCGACGTCTGTCGTCGTGTAAAAGCAGAGCATCAACAGCCTGCTGGCACCCTTCAACCCTTAGCTATTCCTGAATGGAAATGGGATAAAATTGGTATGGATTTCATTACCGGTTTTCCCAGGACCAAGAGAGGGAATAATGCTATTTTCGTCGTGGTCGATCGTCTTTCCAAAGTAGCCCATTTCTTACCTGTTCGTGAGAGTATAACCGCTAGTCAGCTGGCAGACTTATACATCTCCCGAATAGTGTCCCTCCATGGTGTTCCTTTGGAAATTAACTCGGATCGAGGAAGTCTTTTCACCTCTCGATTTTGGGAAAGTTTCCAAAATGCTATGGGAACCCGTCTCTCCTTTAGCACCGCCTTCCACCCTCAGTCGAGTGGTCAAGTGGAACGCGTCAACCAGATTCTAGAAGACATGCTTCGAGCCTCTGTTATCTCATTCGGAATGGACTGGGAGAAGTGCCTTCCATTTGCCGAATTCGCTTACAACAACAGCTATCAATCTAGCTTGGGTAAAGCCCCTTTTGAAGTTCTCTATGGACGACGGTGTCGAACACCCCTTAACTGGTCAGAGACCGGGGAAAGACAATTCTTTGGCCCGGATATGATTCAGGAAGCAGAAGAACAAGTTTGCATCGTTCGTGAAAAGTTGAAAACAGCCCAATCTCGTCAAAAGAGTCAATATGACCGAAAACATAAGGCTATGACTTTCGAGGTTGACGAGAAGGCTTATCTTCGGGTCACCCCTCTGAAGGGAACCCATCGTTTCGGTATCAAAGGCAAATTGGCTCCTCGTTACATTGGACCTTTTCATATTCTCGCCAAACGAGGAGAAGTTGCCTACCAGTTGGAACTACCTCTGCACCTCTCCAGAGTCCACGATGTCTTCCACGTTTCTCAACTCAGGCGTTGCTTCTCGGATCCTATCCGTGGAGTGGACCACGAAACGCTTGATCTCCAAGATAATCTTACATATCGAGAGTACCCCATTCGTATCCTCGATCAGGCCGAACGTACCACCCGACGTCATAATATCAAGTTTCTCAAAGTTCAATGGTCGCACCATTCTGAGGATGAAGCAACTTGGGAAAGGGAGGATCGTCTTCGACTTGAGTATCCCGCCTTCTTCCCGGAGGAACCCAAATCTCGGGACGAGATTCTTTTGAGTGGGGGTGAGTTGTCACACCCTAGCTAGTCATGCATCAGAGTGTGTGCATCATGTTTAAAATTCCATTTAATTTGAAATGGGGATTTGTGAAACCCTCAGAATCATTTTTGAAAATGACCCAAATAAAAATTTCTCCAAAAGGGTCCAAGAAAATGCTCATGTTGCTCTCTGAAAATATTGGACAGAGATAAAAATCAAATCAATATTTTTAAGAGCTCATAGGTATTTATTTTGGGCATTTGGATTTAATGCATAAATATTTGCTTTGGAAATATATTAGTTATATATATTAATATATGTCCAAATATTATGCCAATTATAAAGGAGCTCTGGAATAATATATCTAGCTCCTGCAAAAATTGGCATAAGGTAAATAAATGATTTAATATTTTATTTAAATCAAAACAAATGTCAGAAAATTAAAAAACAGAAATAAATAAAAGGGAGGACCTTACCTGGGCCTTTTACCTGGCGCCTCTGGCCCAGCCAGCTGGCCGGCCCAGCCCACCTCCTCCTCTGTCGTCTTCGTCCTCGACAGAGGGAGGGGAGTGTGCCCGGCGCGCGCGCGCGCCACCGCGCCACGCCACCTCCCTCCCTGCCTGCCTGCCCCTCCCCTCCTCGTCTGGATGGCCTGGAACGACGCCACGCCCTCCCCCTGCTCTCTCTCACTCTCCCGCGGTTCTTCCCCTCCTCCCCCTCGCTCTCTCTCTCACGGCCGAACACCACCATCGCCGCCGTTCGCCATAGCAGCCGCCACCGGCCACCCCTCGCCCCTCCGCTGAGCTCAGGAGCTCCGCCGCGACCCCCTCTTCCTCCCCACCAAGCCAAGCCCCTCGGGAAGCTCTGCATCGCCTCCACGCCATCGTCTTCCTCCTCGGGCTCCGACCACCATCGCCGTCGATTCGCCGTCTCCAGCGCGTCCCCGAGCCCGCTTCGACGCCCACTGCAACCGCGGTGAGCTCCGCCACCGTTTCCCCCTTTTTTCCCCTCGTTCCCGCACCGTAACCCCGTTTCCCACCACGGCCGAACCTCCGCCATCGCCGAGCTCGCCGTCGACGCAGCTCCGGTGACCATTTGGTCACCACGGCGAGTCCAACAAGTCCGTAAGGACCCGTAGAGCCCCTCCAGCGCCTCAGCTCCCTCGCCTGCGAGCAGCAACGCCGATCCCGACCGCACCCGAACTCCGGCCGCCGCTCACGAGCTCGCCGTCGTCGGTACCGGCCACCACAGGCACGGCCACCACCACCGTTCGACGCGCGGGAGCAAGGGCTCTCCAACGAGCCCAAGCACGGCCTCGCCCGTGCCCTGTAGCGCGTTTCCGTGTCGCGCCGCCGTCTCGGGCCTCGCCGGCGTCATGTCGCCGGTGGGTTTGACCTGTTTGACCTGGGGTTTGACCCCCCCAGGGTCACTGACGCGTGGGCCCCGTCGGCCAGGTGGTCAGATTAGTGCTAATCACTGTTAGTCAACCCCCCTGACACTGACCAGTGGGCCCCAGCGCCACTAATTCCTAATTAGGATTAAACTAACCCTGTTAAACCCCCCTGTCACTGACGTGTGGACCCCACACGTCAGGTTTGACCTCAGCCAGCCGCAGTTGACCGCTGACGTCATGCTGACGTCATGCTGGCGCAATATATATATTTCTGGATTTAATTTAAATCAGGAAATTCCAGAATATTATTTAAACTTCAAAAATTCATAACTTTTATTCTGTAACTCCAAATTAGACAAATTATATATGAAAAATGATCAGAAAAATCCAATCTATCCATCTGTACTATTTTCATGCATGATCAAACAAGTTAAATTGATGTTTTAAGCAGAATAAGGAAAAGCACTTTGAAAGGCCATGTTTGAGTTTGAAATTTGAATCTTTGATTCAAATTTGTTCAAACCCTTCTGGTTTTAGTTGCATTAGCCCAACACACTCATATTGCCATGTTTCATGCATGCATCATATTGTTGCACATTGTTTGGTGATGGTTGTGTATCGGTGTCCTTTACGACAGGTTCTGCCTCCGAGGAGTACCGTGATTACCCTAACGAAGAACCGTATCAGTGCATCGAACCATCAGGCAAGCAACCAACCATTTGATCATATCGATACAATCCCATGTTCTCGCTCCTGCTCTCTTTTACTGCATTAAGACAACGCGTTTCAAACTGCTGTGTGCTACGGTAGTTGAACCCATTTCCTCTGCATGACCTGTCATTGCCACAGTAACTAGATGAAACCCACTAGCATGTGTAGGAGTTGCTTGAGCCATATGTATGTGTTGTTCCTACCTTGCTATGCTTGCTATGCTTAGAGTCGTGTCAGGTCTGGTTCATCTGGGTGATGGGCTAGAGTGAAATGATTATGTCGGTAATGAGAGTGGTGTGGTGAACACGATTTGGTAAAGGTATCGATGAGAGGCCATGTAGGAGTACATGGTGGGTTGTTTCATTGAAGCCGACCTTAAGCACTGAGATCTGTATGTGTGATTTAAGAATCAGCTACTACCATGCATTGGGCCCGAAACCAATGGACCCTCTCGGCTTCTTATTCACCCTAGTTTCTCCGTCCAGGAGTTGCAAGTAGTTTCTGGTGTTTGTAGCCTACTGGAGGCCGTGGACAGCGCTGACCATAGGGGTGGGCTGTGATGCGGTAGGTACGTGGCCGGGTGTACCGAATACCCGTTAGGTATCTCGGGAACCCTGTTCACATCGTTCGGGGCCGTATGGGAAACCTCGGCCGGACTCCCTGCGGATGGAACCTGGATAGGCGATAAACCTGGACTGGAGGCTTAGGTGATTAGGTAGGTCGTGGCCGACACCCACGTTGGGCTTCCGCTTGAAGGTTGCCGAGTACATGTCGTGTAAACGGCGGTAAGTGGTGAGAGCGTGTATGAAGAAGTACACCCCTGCAGGGTTAACATGATCTATTCGAATAGCCGCGTCCGCGGTAAAGGACTACTTGGTTGCCTATACAGTTCATAGACAAGTAAATGGAAAATGCTAAAATTCTCAAGATAAGTGTGAGTGCCGAGGATGGCTCTTCCGTAGGAGGACGGAGGTGGATCCTCGGTAGTGTATTGAAGTGGTGAGTAGTGGACTCGTGTGCGCAAAACCATTTCAAGTTGGAGTATCGTAGGATAGTCTAGCCAAGAGTCAAAGCTGGCTTGCTGCAATAACTCCACCAACCCTTCTTGATAATATGCATGTATGTAGGATCTGATGTAAGTCTTGCTGAGTACCTTTGTACTCATGTTGCTATAATTTACATTTTTACAGAAGACGCTGCAACCCCTTCTGATGGGTTCTATGTAGACGTTGACATCAACGAGTAGGCTAAAGACCCAGGTGGTGACCCTGAGCTTGTGAAGGACCACGTAGTATAGCCAGGCTTTCCAAGCCTCTTTTATTTTACTAGTTGTCTGTACTCAGACAAGTTACTTCCGCTGCTGGTTTGTATGACTGTATGACTTGAATGCCGGGTCGTGAGACCCGTACCTTTGTGTATGATATGTATGGCTCCCTGAGCCTTAAATAAAGTACTGGTGGCGTAGAGTCATGTTGTGATGCTTCGTTGTATTTGCACATATCGAGCATATTGTGTGTATGATTGAAATGCTTGGTATGTGTGGGATCTGACTTTCTAGTTGTTTATCTTTAGTAGCCTCTCTTACCGGGAAATGTCTCCTAGTGTTACCGCTGAGCCATGGTAGCTTGCTACTGCTCTGGAACACTTAGGCTGGCCGGCATGTGTCCTTCTTCGTTCCTGTGTTTGTCCCTTCGGGGAAATGTCACGCATTGAGTACCGGAGTCCTGTTAGCCCGCTACAGCCCGGTTTACCGGAGTCCTGCTAGCCCAGTGCTACAGCCCGGACCCACTTGCTGATGACCGACACGTTCGAAGTTGGGTCATGGATGCCTGTCCCTGTAAGTCTGTGCCACTTTGGGTTTACGACTAGTCATGTCAGCCCGGGCTCCTTATCATATGGATGCTAGCGACACTATCATATACGTGAGCCAAAAGGCGCAAACGGTTCCGGGCAAAAGTAAGGCGACACCCGTGGGGATACCGTGCGTGAGGCCGCAAAGTGATATGAGGTGTTACCGGCTAGATCGATGTGACATCGAGTCGGGGTCCTGACAATGGTGAAAGGCTCGGCCTTATGCCTGGTGTTTTGTTCCACTCTTGCCGCCCTAGTTTCTTACGCGGTTGGGTTATAATGGGAACCCCTTGACAGTTCTCCTTGAATAAAACTCCTCCAGCAATGCCCAACATTGGTTTTACCATTCGCCACCTAGCCTTTTCTTCCCCTTGGGTTCTGCAGACTCAAGGGGCATCTTTATTTAAACTCCCCCGGGTCAGTGCTCCTCTGAGTGTTGGTCCAAACTAGAGCCCTATGCAGCGCCCCCTCGGGGAAACTCGAGGTTTGGTTTTAGTTGTATGGAGAGCTCATCTGAGTGTGCCCTGAGAACGAGATATGTGCAGCTCCTATCGGGATTTGTCGGCACATTCGGGCAGTGTTGCTGGACTTGTTTTACCATTGTCGAGATGTCTTGTAACCTGGATGCCGAGTCTGATCGGAATGTCTTGGGAGAAGGAATATCCTTCGTTGACCATGAGAGCTTGTGATGGGATAAGTTGGGACACCCCTGCAGGGATTTGAACTTTCGAAAGCCGTTCCTACGGTTATGGGCAGATGGGAATTTGTTAATGTCCGGTTGTAGAAAACCTGAAATTTATCTTAATTAAAATACATCAACCGCGTGTGTAACCGTGATGGTCTCTTCTCGGCGGAGTCCGGGAAGTGAACATAGTGTTGGAGTTATGTTTGACGTAGGTTGTTTTAGGATCACTTCTTGATCATAATTTCTCGACCATGCTTTTGCCTTCTCTTCTCGCTCTCTTTTGCGTATGTTAGCCACCATATATGCTAGTCGCTTGCTGCAGCTCCACCTCATACCTTTTACCCTTCCTATAAGCTTAAATAGTCTTGATCGCGAGGGTGTGAGATTGCTGAGTCCCCGTGACTCACAGATACTTCCAAAACCAGTTTGCAGGTGCCGTTGAACCGTGCAGATGACACAACCAAGCTCAAGGGGGAGCTCAATGAAGATCCTATCCGTTGTGTTGCTTCGTTCTAGTTGATCAGTAGTGGAGCCCAGTTGGGGTCGATCAGGGATCTGTGTAGCATTTGGGGTAGTCTTCTTTTATTTTGGTTCCGTAGTCGGACCTTGTGTGTATCTGGATGATGTAATGCTTTATTCATGTATTGTGTGACGTGGCGATTGTAAGCCAACTATGTATCTTTTTCCCTTATGTATTACATCGGTTGTGTGAAGATTACCTCACTTGCGACATTGCTTTCAATGCGGTTATGCCTCTAAGTCATGCTTCGACACGTGGGAGATATAGCTGCATCGAGGGTGTTTCATCTATAAACCAAAAACACCAAAAATATTTACTTTACAGTTTCTCTATCTCTATCAGATCTCACCTTTGCATGTAACCGTGAAGGGATTGACAACCCCTTTATCACGTTGGGTGCAAGTTGTTGTTTGTTTGTGCAGGTATTCGGTGACTTGTGCGTTGTCTCCTACTAGATTGATACCTTGGTTCTCAAAACTGAGGGAAATACTTACTCTACTTTGCTGCATCACCCTTTCCTCTTCAAGGGTAAAACCAACGCAAGCTCAAGAAGTAACAGGAAGAATTTTTGGCGCCGTTGCCGGGGAGACCTATGACAAGTCAAGACATACCAAGTACCCATCATAAACTCTCATCTCTTGCATTACATTATTCACCATCCCCCTCTCGTTTTCCTCTCCCCCACTTCTAAAATGATATTCGAAAAGATTTGCCTTTTCTTCGCCCCACTTCCATTCACCTTCTTCGTTTGCTTTTTGTGTGCTCGTGTGTTGGATTTCTTGCTCTATCGCAATGGCCCCACCAAAAAACGTTGATCCTCACTTTAGGAGGTTGGACGAAATTTAAAATAATGTTAGAAGCTTCATGTCTTTGCAATTTGAGCATAATAATTTCTTTAGAAATGAGCTCAAGGAGCAGAAAAGTTTTATGGAATACATGAATAAAGAGCTTGATGTTGTGTCTAAGGAATTTTATGGTTTGAAATCTCAGTTTGCTCACCTTGAAAATGTAGTAGGCCAAATTTCTGACAAGCAAGCTACCTTGGTAAATAAGATGGCCGCTAAACCAGAATCTTTAAATAATGATGAAGATCTTAAAGTGATTGATGTGACTCCTATTGAATCTTTGTTTTCTAATATAAATCTTGATAAAGATGGAACTGGAGATAAGTCAACTTTAGTTAAAAGGCGTCCGCATGATTCGGAGTTTTTAGATCTTGAGGCAAAAATTGATAAAAGTGGGATTGGAGAGGTCAAAACTTTAAGTTGCAATGAACCCACTCTTTTGGATTTCAAGGAGTTTAATTATGATAATTGTTCTTTAATAGATTGTATTTCCTTGTTGCAATCCATGTTGAATTCTCCTCATGCTTATAATCAAAACAAAGCTTTTACTAAACATATCGTTGATGCTATGATGCAATCTTTTGAAGAAAAGCTTGAATTGGAAGCTTCTATCCCTAGAAAACTTTATGATGAGTGGGAACCTACTATTAATATTAAGATTAATGATTATGAGTGCCTTGCTTTGTGTGATTTGGGTGCTAGTGTTTCCATGATTCCAAAAACTCTATGTGATGTGTTAGGTTTCCGTGAATTTGATGTTTGTTCTTTAAATTTGCATCTTGCGGATTCCACTATTAAGAAACCTATGGGAAGGATTAATGATGTTCTTATTGTTGCAAATAGGAATTATGTGCCCGTAGATTTCATTGTTCTTGATATAGATTGCAATCATATGTGTCCTATTATTCTTGGTAGACCTTTCCTTAGAATGATTGGTGCAATTATTGATATGAAAAAAGGAAACATTAGATTTCAATTTTTATTAAGGGAAGGCATGGAACACTTTCCAAGAAAGAAAATTAAACTTCCTAATGAATCTATTATGAGAGACACTTATGCATTGCATACCAAAGACGATAATATCTAGATCTATTCGTGTTTTATGCCTAACTAAGGACGTTCAACAATAGCGCTTGTTGGGAGGCAACCCAATTTTATTTTCGTTCTCGCTTTTTAGGTCCTGTTTTTCATCAAATAATTTATCTCGCCTCTGGTTAGATGTAGTTTTTATGTTTTAATTAGTGTTTGTGCCAAGTAAGACCTTTGGGATAGCTTACGGTGATAGTTGATTTGATCTTGCTGAAAAATAGAAACTTTTGCGCTCAGGAAAACAATTATCATTTAATAGAAGCATGATAAAATACTTATTCTTTTTTAGTACTATTAGTAAACAAATTTCTTAGGTCATCCTAATTTTTCAGAATTTTTGGAGTTACATAAGTATTCGAAATATCCAGATTGCTACAGACTGCTCTATTTTTGACAGATTATGTTTTCTATGTGTTGTTTGCTTATTTTGATGAATCTATGGCTAGTATCGGAGGGTATGAACCATGGAAAAGTTGTAATACAGTAGATATTACACCAATATAAATAAAGAATGAGTTCACAACAGTATCAAAAGTGGTGATTTATTTTCTTATACTAACGGAGCTTATGAGATTTTTTGTTGAGTTTTGTGTTGTGAAGTTTTCAAATTTTGGGTAAGGATTTGATGGACTCTTGAATAAAGAGTGGCAAGAGACTAAGCTTGGGGATGCCCAAGGCACCCCAAGCCAATATTCAAGGACAACCAAGAGCCTAAGCTTGGGGATGCCCCGGAAGGCATCCCCTCTTTCGTCTTCGTCTATCGGTAACTTTACTTGAGGCTATATTTTTATTCACCACATGATATGTGTTTTGCTTGGAGCATCTTGTATGATTTGAGTCTTTGCTTTTTAGTTTGACACAATGATCCTTGCTATACACACCTTTTGAGAGAGACACACATGAATCATGATTTATTAGAATACTCTATGTGCTTCACTTATATCTTTTGAGCTAGGCAATATTGCTCTAGTGCTTCACTTATAGTCCCTCTGTTCCAAATTACTTGTCACACATATGGATGTATCTAGATGTATTTTAGTTCTAGATACATCCATTTCAGTGATGAGTAATTTGGGACGGAGGGAATATCTTTTTAGAGCACGGCGGTGGTTTTCTTTTATAGAAATTGATGAACTCTCGTACTTCACTTATATTATTTTGAGAGTCTCTAAACATCATGGTAATTTGTTTTGGTTATAAATTTAGTCCTAGTATGATAGGCATCCAAGAGGGATATAATAAAAACTTTCATATAAAGTGCATTGAATACTATGAGAAGTTTGATTCCTTATGATTGTTTTGAGATATGAAGATGGTGATATTAAAGTCATGCTAGTAAGTAATTGTGAATCTGAGAAATACTTGTGTTAACGTTTGTGATTCTCGTAGCATGCACGTATGGTGAACTGTTATGTGATGAAGTCAGAGCATGATTTATTTATTGATTGTCTTCCTTATGAGTGGTGGTCGGGGACCAGCGGTGGTCTTTTCCTACCAATCTATCCCCCTAGGAGCATGCGCGTAGTACTTCGTTTCAATAACTAATAGATTTGCAATAAGTACATGAGTTCTTTATGACTAATGTTGATTCCATGGATTATATCCACTCTCACCTTTCCACCATTGTTAGCCTCTCTAGTGCCGCGCAACTTTCGCCGGTACCATAACCCCACCATATACCTTCCTCAAAAAAACCACCATACCTACCTATTATGGCATTTCCATAGCCATTCCGAGATATATTGCCATGCAACTTTCCACTGTTCCATTTATTATGACACGCGCTCCATCATTGTCATATTGCTTTGCATGATCATGTAGTTGACATTGTATTTGTGGCAAAGCCACCATTCATAATTCTTTCATACATGTCACTCTTGATTCATTGCACATCCCGGTACACCGCCGGAGGCATACACATAGAGTCATGTTTTGTTCTAAGTATCGAGTTGTAATTCTTGAGTTGTAAGTAAATAAAAGTGTGATAATCTTCATTATTAGAGCATTGTCCCATGTGAGGAAAGGATGATGGAGACTATGACTCCCCCACAAGTCGAGATGAGACTCTGAACAAAAAAAGAGGCCAAGAAAATGAGAGAAGGCCCAAATAAAAAAATGACAGAAAAGAGAGAAGGGGCAATGCTATTATTCTTTTACCATACTTGTGCTTCAAAGTAGCACCATGATCTTCATGATAGAGAGTCTCCTATACTGTCACTTTCATATACTAGTGGGAAATTTTCATTATAGAACTTGGCTTGTATATTCTAATGATGGGCTTCCTCAAATTGCCCTAGGTCTTCGTGAGCAAGCAAGTTGGATGAACACCCACTTAGTTTCTTTTCCAGATTTCATAAACTTATAGCTCTAGTGCGTCTGTTGCATGCCAATCCCTACTCACTCACATTGATATCTATTGATGGGCATCTCCATAGCCCGTTGATACGCCTAGTTGATGTGAGACTATCTCCTTTTTGTCTTCTCCACAGCCATCATCTATTCCACCTATAGTGCTATGTCCATGGCTCACACTCATGTATTGAGTGAAAGTTGAAAAAGTTTGAGAACATCAAAATTATGAAACAATTGCTTGGCTTGTCATCGGGGTTGTGCATGATTTAAATATTTTGTGTGACGAAGATGGAGTATAGCCAGACTATATGATTTTGTAGGGATAAGCTTTTTTTGGCCATGTTATTTTGAGAAGACATAATTGCCTTGTTAGTATGCTTGAACTATTATTGTTTTTATGTCAATATTAAACTTTTGTTTTGAATCATACATATCTGAACATTCATGCTAGAATAAAATAAATTACATGGATAAATATGTTAGGTAGCATTCCACATCAAAATTCTATTTTTATCATTTACCTACTCGAGGACGAGCATGAATTAAGCTTGGGGATGCTGGATACGTCTCCAACGTATCTATATTTTGTTGTTGTTCCATGCTATTGTATTATCTGTTTTGGATGTTTTATATGCATTAATATGCTATTTTATATTATTTTTGGGACTAACCTATTAACCTAGAGCCCGGTGCCAGTTTCTATTTTTTCCTTGTTTTAGAGTTTCGTAGAAAAGGAATACCAAATGGAGTCCAAACGGAATAAAACTTTCGCGATGATTTTTCTTGGACCAGAAGACATCCAGAGGACTTGGGGGTGCAAGTTAGAGAAGCCACAAGGTGGCCACAAGGATGGAGGGTGCGCCCCCCACCCTTGTGGGCCCCTCATGACTCCACCGACCTAGTTTCTTCGCCTATATATTCTCATATACCCCAAAACCAACAGGGAGAGACACAAAAACACTTTCCTCTGCCACATCCTTCTGTACCCGTGAGATCCCATCTAGGGCCCTTTTTTGGCGTCCTACCGGAGGGGGATTCAATCACGGAGGACTTCTACATCAACACCATTTCCCTTTCGATGAAGCGTGAGTATTTCACTTCAGACCTACGGGGCCCATAGCTAGTAGCTAGATGGCTTATTCTCTCTCTTTGATTCTCAATACCATGTTATCCTCGATGTTCTTGGAGATCTATTCGATGTAATACTTTTTTGTGGTGTGCTTGCCGAGATCCGTTGAATTGTGGATTTATGATCAGCTTATCTATGAATATTATTTGAATCTTCTCTGAATTCTTATAAGCATGATTTGATATCTTTGCAAGTCTCTTCGAACTATCGATTTGGTTTGGCCAACTACATTGGTTTTTCTTGCAATGGGAGAAGTGCTTAGCTTTGGGTTCAATCTTGCAGTGTCCTTTCCCAGTGACAGTAGGGGAAACAAGGCACGTATTGTATTGTTGCCATCGAGGATAAAAAGATGGGTTTTTTCATCATATTTCTTGAGTTAATTCCTCTACATCATGTAATCTTGCTTAATGTGTTAATCCGTTCTTTATGAACTTAATACTCTAGATGCATGTTGGATAGCGGTGGATGTGTGGAGTAATAGTAGTAAATGCAGAATTGTTTCGGTCTACTTGACACGGACGTGATGCCTATATTCATGATCATTGCCTTAGATATTGTCATAACTTTGCGCTTTTCTATGAATTGCTCGGCAGTAATTTGTTCACCCACCATAATATTTTCTATCTTGAGAGAAGCCTCTAGTGAAACCTATGGCCCCGGGGTCTATTTTCCATCATACAAGTTTCCTATCTACAATTTTAGTTTCCGATTTACTTCCTTTTCCATCTTTTACTTTCTGATCTATAAACCAAAAATACCAAAAATATTTACTTTACCGTTTATCTATCTCTATCAGATCTCACCTTTGCAAGTAACTATGAAGGGATTGACAACCCCTTTATCGTGTTGGGTGCAAGTTGTTGTTTGTTTGTGCAAGTATTCGGTGACTTGTGCATTGTCTCCTACTGGATTGATACCTTGGTTCTCAAAACTGAGGGAAATACTTACTCTACTTTGTTGCATCACCCTTTCCTCTTCAAGGGAAAAACCAACGCAAACTCAAGAAGTAGAATACAACAAGGATGATTGTGGAAAACTAAAAAGCAAAGACTGATATAATACAAGACGCTCCAAGCAAAACACATATCATGTGGTGAATAAAAATATAGCCTCAAGTAATTTTACCGACGGATTGTAGACAAAAGAGGGGATGCCTTCCGGGGCATCCCAAGCTTAGATGCTTGGTTGTCCTTGAATATTACCTTGTGGTGCCTTGGGCATCCCCAAGATTAGACTCTTGCCACTCCTTATTCCATAGTCCATCAAAACTTCACCCAAAACTTGAAAACTTCACAACACAAAACTCATGAGATCCGTTAGTGAAACAATGTAAATAACCACTTTTAGGTATTGTTGTAAACTCATTCCAATTTTATACTTGTATTATATCTACTGTATTCTAACTTCTCCATGGTTCATACTCCCCGATACAACCCATAGATTCATCAAAATAAGCAAACAACACAATGGAAACAGAATGTGCCAAAAACAGAATAGTCTGTAGTAATCTGGACTTTAGACAAACTTCTGTAACTCCAAAAGTTCTGAAAAATTACGACAACTGGGCAATTTGTATATAAATAAAGTGTAAAAATTCAGAATTTTTTCATCGCTCCAGTGATTTTTAACAATTCTGCTACTGGATGTAGAATTTTCTGTTTTTGCATAGAATAAAATCAACAATCTTCCAAACCATCCCAAAGGTCTTACTTGGCACAAACACTAATGTAAGGGAATATTTATCCCTAAGGTGTTTTGGTGATTGATGACAATGCTTTTGCGGACTAATTGTGTGCCTTGATTTTCCCAGACGTTTCATCGCTAGGCACAAGACGGTTTGGTGCCCCTCGAAGACTACTGAAGATGACGTTTTTCTACGTTTCTTTTTGGTGGATTTGAGTCGTAGGAAAGTCGTACTATTAAGAGGGGGTCCGCGTCGGAAAGGTTCGGGTGGAATCATCACGTACACGTTTTCTTCCTTGTCTCCACCTTTCCCATGCGCATTGGAGCATCCTCCATTTATCCTCTTTGCTTTGTCCTGGTTGCTAATGTTGGGCTTGCGATAGTACTGTTCCCTGGAGCGGTAGTACCGCAGGCACCAGCGGTAGTACCGTACTTCGGCGTGGTAGTACCGTAGGAGCCCACGGTAGTACCGCTCCTCTGGAGTCGTAGTACCGTGGCCCCCAGGCCAAGTGCCACTTCTACGCGGTAGTAGGGGCGGATGTAATTTTTTTACATCCGTGCCTCCATGGTAGTACCACACCCCGTGCGCGGCAGTACCGCGCGCGGCCTAGCTCAGCTGCCAAGCGGTAGTACCGCTCCTCAGCGGTAGTACTGTGTCGGATTTTTGCATCGTCTGTTTTCCAGCGGAAGTAGGCACGGATGTATTTTTATTCATCCACGCTCTTCCCAGGCTAGGAGTTTCTTGCCTTGCGGTAGTACCGCAAGGGGGAGCGGTAGTCCCGCGCCTGCGGCAGTACCGCCCTCAACCCTTGTGCTACAGGTCTGTCCTAGCTCCTGCTGCTGTTGCGGTAGTACCGCGGTCCCTCACGGTAGTGCCGCATTGCCTTGCGGTCTGGTCAGGGGCGAAAGTACCGCATGGCCTTATGGTAGTACCACTGGTCAGGGGCGGTAGTACCGCAAGTCGTGGGCTGGTTAGGTGGATAACGGTTGGATTTTTTTCACAGCTATATAAGGGGTGTCTTCTTCCTCTAGTTGACCATCTCTTCTAACCCTAAGCTCCATTGTTGCTCCAAGCTCCATTTTCGCCCGATCTCACTCCCTAGCCAATCAAACTTATTGATTTGCTCGGGAGTGGTTGAGAAGGCCTCGATCTACACTTCCACCAAGAGAAATTTGATTCCCCCCACTAATCCCTTGCGGATCTTGTTACTCTTGGGTGTTTGAGCACCCTAGACGGTTTAGGTCACCGCGGAGCCATAGTCCATTGTGGTGAAGCTTCGTGCTGTCGTTGGGAGCCTTCAATTAAGTTGTGGAGATTGCCCCAACCTTGTTTGTAAAGGTTCGGTCGCCGCCTCCAAAGGCACCAATAGTGGAATCACGGCATCTCGCATTGTGTGAAGGCGTGAGGAGAATATGGTGGCCCTAGTGGCATCTTGGGGAGGATTGTGCCTCCACATCGCTCCAACGGAGACGTACTTCCCTTCAAAGGGAAGGAACTTTGGTAACACATCCTCGTCTCCACCGGCTCCACTTTTGGTTATCTCATGCCTTTACTCGTGCAAGCTTATTTGTGATATATCTCTTGCTTGCTTGTGTACTTATCATTGTTGCATCATATAGGTTGCTCACTTAGTTGCATATCTAGACAACCTACTTTGATGCAAAGTTTAAATTGTTAAAGAAAAGCTAAAAATTGTTAGTTGCCTATTCACCCCCTCTAGTCAACTATATCGATCCTTTCAACTAATTAAAATACTAAAACACAGTCATAAAAGAAGTATAATTGCATATTTCTTGAAAACAGAAGCAAAAACAAAAAAATAAAATTGGGTTCCCTCCCAACAAGCGCTATTGTTTTACGCCCCTAGCTAGGCATATTTCATAGATCTAAGTATTGTCATCTTTGGTATTCAATTCCTTCCTAATAACATCTTTCAAAACTTTTCTTAGTAGATTTCTCTTCTCACGTTCCTCCTTCCTAATGGGAGAGCTCAATTTATGGAAAGGACTTCGATTAGTAATTTTGACATTCATAATTTTGTACTCAAGATCATCACCATGGACATCTTCATATGAAACATGTATCTCATTTTTGATAGGATCCCTAGCCATCTCTTTAACCCACTCATTATTAAATCCTTCATCAATTACCTTAGTGACCCAATGAAATCTAGCATAAGCATCAATATATAAAGCTTGGATAACTTCGACATAGGGGACTCTTTTCCTTAAATTGTTACTAAAAGCAAAGTAATCCTTAGATTCCAGACCACGCATAGATTCTTTATCATAAAGAATTTCTTCTATTGGGGGATGCTCAAAATCTATTTTATAGTGAGCAAAAATTTCTCTAGCCTCTCAGACTATGTAGTCAAATTCACGCATAAGGATAATAGTAACATTTTTTTAGCTTTAGCATCATGAATGTTGGGGAGTTCATAAAACATCTTTTGTAAAGCTGGATGGATGTGTAAAAAATCTCCTTCTAATTTAACCACAAGCATAGAAATAGCGTCCACATAGCAATTTGTATTATCAAGGATGGTTCCCCTATTTATAGGCATAACTCCTGTGCAATCAAAAAATTCTTGAATAATGTTCTTCCCAATAATATTACCATCACCTATATGATAGATCTTTGTTTTAAGATTGGTAGAAGTATCAGTTTCAGAAGGATCATGATTAAGAACACAAGATTCAAAATTTTCCTCGAGATTTTCACTATTATTTTCAATGATAACTTCCTCAGATTCAGACATGATGGCAAGGCAAGCAAAGAAGCAAGCGAGGAAAAAGGCGAATAAAAAGGAAAATATTTTTGTGTTTTACTGGAAACGTTTTAGAAGTGGGGGAGAGGAAAACGAGAGGAAAATGGAAAATAATGTAAATGCAATAGATGAGAGTTTATGATGGGTACTTGGTAGGCTTGATGTAGATCCTCCCTGACAACGGTGCTAAAAATTCTTCCTGCTACTTCTTGAGCTTGTGTTGGTTTTTCCCTTGAAGAAATGGTGATGCAACAAAGTAGAAATAAGTATTTCCCTCAGTTAAGAACCAAGGTATCAATCCAGTAGGAGGAACACACAAGTCACCAATGGTTGCACCTACACAAATAAACAAATACTTACACCCAACGCGATAAAGGGGTTGTCAATCCCTTCACGGTTACATGCAAGGATGAGATCTTATAGAGATAGGTATAAAAGATAAGTAAAAGTGCAAAATAAAGTAATGGTAAATAAATTGCAGCAAGGTATTTTTGGGTTTTTGGTTTCATATATCTGAAATAATATGATAAAAATAGACCCGGGGGCATAGTTTACACTAGAGGCTTATCTCTTGAAAGAACGCATACAGTGGGTAAACAAATTACTGTTGAGCAATTGATAGAAAAGCGAATAATTATGACAATATCTAAGGCAATGATCATGGATATAGGCATCACGTCCGTGACAAGTAGATAGACCCCTGCCTGCATCTACTACTATCACTCCACACATCGCCTGCTATCCAAGATGCATATAGTGTATTAAGTTAACAAGAACGGAGTAACGCCTTAAGCAAGATGACATGATGTAGAGGGATAGATCCAATCAATATGAACAAACCCCATCCTTGTATCCTTAATGGCAACAATACAAATATGTGTCATGTCCCTTTCTGTCACTGAGAATAAGCACCGCAAGATTGAACCCATTACAAAGCACCTCTCCCATTGCAAGAAAAATCAATCTAGTTGGCCAAACCAAATCAATAGATCGGAGAGAAATACAAAGCTATCTTAATCATGCATAAAAGAGTTCAGAGAAGACTCAAATAATATTCATAGATAATCTGATCATAAACCCACAATTCATCGGATCTCAAGAAACGCATTGCAAAAGAAGATTACATCAAATAGATCTCCAAGAACATTAAGGAGAACATTGTATTGAAGATCAAAGAGAGGGAATAAGTCATCTAGCTACTTGCTATGGACTCGTAGGTCTGTGGTAAATTACTCACACATCATCGAAAGGGCTGCAAGGTTGATGTAGAAGCCCTCCGTGGTCGGACCCCCCTCCGGAAGAGGCCTCTAGATGGGACCTCACGAGGATAGTAACTTGCGGCGGCAGAAAAGTACTTTTGGTGTGCCCTCTGGTCTACCAGGAATATTAGGGTATTTATAGAGGAAGAATTAGGGTTGGAAGAGACAAAGGGGCCCCACAAGCTTGGGGGCGCGCCCCCTAGGGCGCGCCTTGTGAGGTTGTCGTGGCCTCGTGGCCTCCTCCCGAAGCTTTCAGGGTGTCTTGTGGTCCAAGAAAAATCATCGAAAAGTTTCATTCCACTGGATTCCGTTTGATATTGATTTTCTGTAAAGACAAAAACAAGGGAAAAAACAACAACTGACATTTGGCACTAGGTTAATAGGTTGGTCCAAAAAAATGATAGAAAATAGCATAATAATGCGTATAAAACATCCAAGATGGATAATATAATAGCATGAAATAATCGAAAATTATAAATACGTTGGAGACGTATTAAAGTTATTAATGACATGACAAGTACACATGCATTACATCTGTGACAAGTAGACCGTTAAACTTACTGACACCTACTGCCATTACTTCACTTCCAGAGCGCTTCTATACTTGCCTCTCTAGGTATTAACTTCATGGCAAACAGAGTAATGCTTTAAGCATGATTACATAATGTAGACAAAATAAGACCAAGCAATATGATCTAATCTCGTCGTTTTACCCTTGGTAGCAACAATACAAAAATGTGCCTTGCTACCCCTTCTATCATAAGGTGAGGACACCGCAAGATTGAACCTACTAAAGATAAATCAATCTAGTTGGCCAAACTAAATAGATAGATCGTAGAGAAATACAAAACCATAATAATCACACGTAAATAAAGTTCTGAAATAACTCAATTATTTTCAATGAACAATCTGATCATAAACCCACAATTCATCGGATCACAACAAACGCATCGCAAAAAATTACATCGAATTGATCTTCGAAGAGAACATTGTATTGAATATAAGAGAGAGAGAGAGAGAGAGAGAGAGAGAGAGAGAGAGTCATCTAGCTACTACTATGGACCCGTAGGTTCTATGGGGAACTATTTGTGCACCATCAGAGAGGCAGCAAGGTTGATGTAAAGACGCTTCATGATTGATGTCCTCTTCGACAGAGTATCGGAAAAGTTCTTCAGATGGGATCGTGGAAGAACTCTTTCATGCATAGGACAAATTTTTCATTTAATGGTTTAACAATTAAACTCTTCCATGCTTAGGACAATTTTTTTATTTAAGTGTTTTACACTGGTCTGTGCGCTTGGCGTTGATTCTTTCTAAGATCATAAACTCCTATCTCTTTTTTTAAATACCTTGCCATATCATATTTTTTGTCTATGTGACATGCTTAGCACCGATACAACATGAAGCACTGGGAAGGGCCTAAACCTGGACGAAGGGAGCACTTTGCCCTATATACATAGTCCAATATATTGTATATGCATAACACTAGTATATAAGTGGTGGTAACATAGACTAGTGTTATATCCATAATTTTTTTAATATGGTTATATGCATAATTAATCTAACTTTAACACTAATCTAACTTACTAACAATAATCGATGTTTCTTTCTAGTGGTCTTATCCATGTCTTTGTGCACCTCAGCATCTCCTCCACCAATAGCAAACCCCCCGGCCCTACGGCTCCATATTTTGTCCCGCCTTATCCACATCCCGAAACCACCACCAGCTCCTCCGCTTCCATCGTTCTTCCACCAACGCCTAGCTTCATCGGAACCGTACCCTCATCCCCTCCCCACCGCATGGCCGCGGCGCTCGCCTCCTCCCGCTGCTGCCGCCGCCCTTCGCTTCTTACCACTGATCGCCGCCGAAGCTCCGTCGCCCGGTGTGCGCTCTCCGGCGGGGTTAGGATCTTACAACTCATTACGGTCGTACTAGTAGTAGTCGCTGGAAGATAGCTCCTGGTAGAAATTCGGCTTCTTGATGATGCATGCCAATGTGGCTCAGTATTGCTGCATTTCTAAATCCAGTTGTGCCCGGGTATTTATTGATGCGATGGGAATGTTTTTAATTATGTGGTGAATGTAAATCTTGGGTGGGTGGGTATTTACAAACTATGCAATTTAGCCTGAAAGTGAAAGATGGTACTGAATGTTGGTGCACAAACACGACCAATGTTACTGTTTTCTGGATGACAAAAAGTTGAATATTACTTCAAAATGAATGCTAGAAGAAATCATGTGTAAATTTAGTTCATGTTGCTGTTGAATTAGGGATGTATGTATATGCACTAAATATAGTTTGAGAAAATGGGGATTTTCGCAAAACATGAGTCTGGGGGCACGAGGGGTAGCAATTCATCTTTTTCTGGACATCAATATCTTCTGGTCTTGCTTGACATTAATTTGAAGTTCAGGTGAAAATGGAATAACTGTAACCAAATGATAATTTTGTGCAATTCATGAAAATGGTTCGAGCATTGAGTTGGAAGGATCGAGTCCGGAATGATGATATACGAGATAGAGTTGGGGTAGCACCAATTGAGGAGAAGCTTGTCCAACATCGTTTGAGATGGTTTGGGCATATTCAGCGCAGGCCTCCAGAAGCTCCAGTGCATAGCGGACGGCTAAAGCGTGCGGAGAATGTCAAGAGAGGGCGGGGTCGACCGATTTTGACATGGGAGGAGTCCGTTAAGAGAGACCTGAAGGATTGGAGTATCGACAAAGAGCTAGCTATGGACAGGGGTGCGTGGAAGCTTGCTATCCATGTGCCAGAGCCATGAGTTGGTTGCGAGATCTTATGGGTTTCACCTCTAGCCTACCCCAACTTGCTTGGGACTAAAGGCTTTGTTGTTGTTGGTTCGAGCATTGAGTTCTTCGTTAGGATTGGAACGTGTAGAATTGTTTTTTTTCCAAAGTATCTCCTTTGGTCATTAGATTTCTCCGTTTCTGCCGTTGGATATTTGCGCAGATGATTAGATATTGTAGCACATATGGAACCATCCAGTAATGCTGTAGTAATACAGTTTACATATAAAAGGGCAGCCCGGTGCATGCAGCTCCCGCTTGGGCAGGGTCTGGAGAAGGGTCCGACCACTTGCAGTTTACATATATGGCCCTTAATTTTCTTTTCCTGGATATATTTTGAATAATGCATGCTTTGGAAGGCACAACTTATGTTGAGAATATGTATTGTCTGTATATATTAACTTGTATACTTTGTTTTATGATTTTGCTGTTTTAATTGTCCTTTTTGAGATTAGTTATTGCAACTGACTATAGGTTTATACTATGAGCTGCTCTTCTCTAATTTTTATTTCCTTCAATCTCTGCAGAAAGGAAACTCATTTAGCTGGAAAGAATGTGCAATTTCTGTAGCATTGTCTGTTGGATTAATTAGTGTCCCACCAACATTTGGATGGTCGGCCCATGCATATCCTCTCGAACCTGTAATTCCTGATATTTCAGTTCTTATTTCTGGACCTCCCATTAAAGATCCAGGTGCTTTGTTGAGATATGCTTTGCCCATAGATAATAAAGCTATTCGTGAAGTTCAAAAACCGCTAGAGGATATTACCGATAGTCTCAAAGTTTCTGGTGTTAGAGCGTTGGATTCAGTTGAAAGAGTAAGTCATTCTTTCAAGATACCTGGTAGCAAAGATCTATATTTCTTTAAAGAAGTAGAAAGCAGCTATATGCTGTCTCAGGTTTCTTCAATCTACTTTATGCATATGGATCCTAGGATTTTTTTTTTTAATTTTTCTTCAAATTGTAGAATGTGAGGCAGGCCTCAAGAGCGCTGACTAATGGGAGGAGTTTAATACTTTCGGGTCTTGCTGAATCAAAGAGAGCAAACGGAGAAAAAACATTGGATAAATTAGCTGTTGGACTTGAAGAGCTTCAACGAATTATTGAGGATAGAAACAGGAATGCGGTAGCTCCAAAGCAGAAAGAGCTTCTCAATTATGTTGGAACGTGAGTAAAATTATTGCCTTAAATTTTAAATTAGATCCACTTCCCTTATTTTAGTCAGTTTTAATAACCAACTTTCGGGGGTCAGATTTGGTACTCTAGTTTTCTTTTTGGAAAATTATGGTGTCCATCTATAATATTCGCATTTCCTTGAAAACAAGGTAATTGTGACATATGATACCTTTGTAGCATTAGAGAACTGAATTGTATCTACCAGTAAAAAACTACTGAGAACTCTTATGAAAGAGCTCTTCTCATTTATACCCTGCCATTGACTCTGCAGCTGAGATCTTCCTGGGACATTGCATTTCTGCAGTGTAGAAGAAGATATGGTCGATGGCTTCCCCTATGAAGTACCAGAAGAATACAACAACATGCCTCTTCTTAAAGGAAGAGCTACTGTGGATATGACGGTTAAGATTAAAGATAATCCAAACGTAGAAGATTGTGTATTTCGGATAGTTCTGGATGGATATAATGCTCCTGTGACTTCTGGGAACTTCGTAGATCTGGTGGAACGGAAGTTCTATGATGGCATGGAAATCCAAAGAGGTAACCAATGTCTCAGGTGCATTCGATAATTATAATATACTTAGTCTGCAGTAGCACTATCCACCATTTGGTATTTTTGTACAGTTTATTATGCATAATAATTGATGCTTTCAGAGCAATTAGCACAGTTTAAGATGTCTACTGTTTAGTGCTCAGAATCACTACTGAACATGCAAGTGTGTCTAAGCAGTTAAAAAGTTTACTGATACAGCGTGGGTGTTGATTCTCTTGCAGCTGATGGTTTTGTTGTTCAGACGGGAGATCCCGAGGGACCAGCCGAGGGTTTTATTGATCCCGGTACTGGCAAGAGTCGTACCATACCTCTTGAGATAATGGTTGATGGTGACAAGGCGCCTATATATGGCGAAACACTTGAGGTATGTAACCAGCACTTAACTTTTTTATTTATTTCACGGCTGCTGGGAATTCTGGCTGCTGTGGATTGAATGTTCTTAGAGTTTGTATGGCCATGCATTTCAGGAACTTGGTCTTTACAAGGCTCAAACAAAGCTTCCTTTTAATGCATTTGGAACGATGGCAATGGCTAGAGAAGTAAGGCTCACCTAGACTCTTCAATTTTGACATATCAAGGATATGCCAAAATAATTATTACCTCTTTCCAGAAATATAAAGTGCACATGCTTCCCCAAATTTATAGTTGATCACGAATTTGTTTAGCAATACGTGATAGAAAATTGATACTCCCTCCAACTCATAATATAAGATGTTAATACTCCCTCCATGCCGTAATATAACATCTTATATTATG
Source organism: Triticum aestivum (assembly GCF_018294505.1). Taxonomy (NCBI): domain Eukaryota; kingdom Viridiplantae; phylum Streptophyta; class Magnoliopsida; order Poales; family Poaceae; genus Triticum; species Triticum aestivum. Next base: position 341,201,959 of record NC_057812.1, on the reverse strand, counting down.
GGACGGAGGGAGTATAATTGAATTTTTATTATAGAGCACTTTCCAATGTTACCGACCTTGCATCTAACATCCATCTATAGTTGGATTATTGTTCAGAGTTAAAGCTTCCGTAACCTGTACGTCTTATATTTCTGGATGGAGTGAGTACCATTTTCTTAGTTGTACCCAAGTTTTTTCTTCTTCTTGATAACATTATTTTGGACGGGCTAGAAGAACTGGTTTCTGGAAAATATCAGTGTTTTACTTCCCGAAAAATTCAGACAAAATTTGAAATCGTTTTGTTTTGGGTCAAAATATAAGTTTGTAGCCCTGACCTATAGCTGCGCGTGTCCCAACAGTTAGTACAATTCATTTATTCCTCGAAATAAGTAACAGGTTCGAGTTCTCTTTGGTGCACAACCGTGAAAAGCTCACATATATAATGGAGTGGACGGAATTCGACCGCGCCACCAAACACACCTACTTGAACACCTGTTACCACTGCGCCAAGGTCTGCTCTACATTGTTATAAGCATGCACATCTTATTTGACCCTGTTTTTACATTCAAATTCAAGTTTATCCGTATTTGTTTGAACGGTAGTACTGTTTTCTTAGGAGGCAGTGGAAACACAGACCGGGAAAAAAATCCCTGGTTCTAACACAAGGCTTCTTCATATCTTGACAGGAATTTGATGACAACTCCGCTTCTAGTCAAGTCTTCTGGCTCTTGAAAGAAAGTGAGCTGACGCCAAGCAATTCCAATATATTGGATGGGCGGTATTCGGTGTTTGGATATGTAACCGAAAATGAGGATTTCTTGGCTGATCTCAAGGTTGGGGACGTTATTGAATCAATCCAGGTTGTCTCAGGCCTAGACAATCTTGTCAACCCGAGCTACAAGATTTTAGGGTAGCATGTTTCTGTATATAAGAGTTCTTTGACAGGCAATTGTTCTACGGTATTAAAACCGATGTCATGCGCTGCAACTTCTAACCTTGTACAATTGTTTTGTTTCCCTTTTTATGCTTATGGTTTGGCATTCTGTGGAATTCAACAGATAATAGAAAGATCAAAGTTATTTACCACGTCTCCTGCCAGTAGGTCTGTTTTTGCTGTGTAGAGCCTCAAGTTAAATTAGGTTTGCAAGAAATTCAGAAGACAAGACTGAAATTGTAATCAGTTTCCTAGATAAACTATGCGGCATCCCATTTGTATGGCCTCAACAGCATTTTGCGGAGATTTCTGCAATTTTCTTGGGGATTGTGTTAATGATGTGTTTTGTCTATGCCATGATGTGCTACGTTTCGCAAACTGAGTATCGTTTTTTTTACGGGAACTGAGTATCGCTTAGATGACTAGGCTCTTTGTGGTGGAACGTGTCCATATCGGTTCAAGTCCTACGCTTGGTCCAGATAGTCATATTTTTTCTGAATTTAACCTAGTCTTTTTGGCAGTATTTTTTGAGTGATAGGATGTTCGTGTCAACTACGAGACATCTATGTCGACTTTGTGGTTCCTAAAATTTACCGGCTTAGTTTCTCGGTGATACTTATAGGGCTTGGGTGTGCGTTCATAGAGGTGAGTGTGTGTATGTGTATGTTAGTGTTTACATTTTAATATCTATATCTATACCTAATCTCTCCCTAATAATAAAGCACGGATTGACTTTGTCGCGTTCACCGTCACAATACGTTTCTTTATGTGAATTTACGCTTTCAGTTTTTTTCTTCAACACGTCTATTTATTTTCTATATACAAGGTGATACTAATCTATCTATTCTGTTAATTGTTCGTTTCGATCATATGTAGCGACAACTGCCAAACAGAAGTTGCATCGTATACGAATAGGAAACTAATCCCGTGTTGTAAGGAGGACAAGACGTAAGTTAATCTCTCCTCTCTCACCGATCCAGCACCCCGGCCTCCCCTCCCATCTCCCCTGATCTAGCACTTCGTTTTGGTTCAAAGCAACCCACGCGGTTGGGCGCCTGGTATGTCGCGGTCGAGGTCGGATCGGCGGCCTGCCGGGACGCAGCAGCGGCAAAGTCCGGCAAGGTTCCGCTGGATTGGGCTGTGGCCGACGTGCTCGAGGTTGAGTGGACGGCAAAGCCCGCGCCAGGGCCAGCTACGCGTGGTGGCGCGGCAACGGAGGCCTACAGTGGCGTGGCAAGGGCGTGCGCGTGAGGCGGCCGACGGAGGTTGACGGCGCTGGGAGAGGAGGAGGTCGTCCGACTTACCCGGCCAGCGGTTGCGCCCACAGCCGCATCGCTGGTCTCTTCCTCCCACAAATAGCGAGGCTGCCTACTCTGTTTTCTTATATGTACATGACTACTCCACTAGCATCATCGACGAGCACGCCCACAACCACGACGACGAACTGCTCTGTTGGCCACGAGCGGCACCAAGATGTGGACTCCCAGCTCAGGCGACTGGCATGGATGCGTGGGTCACGCGATTGCCATTTAGGACGCACGGCTCCAAGCATGGACACATGGCTCCGGCGAGGTCCCTGCTGTGCAGCGGCACCGCTGGCTGACGATCTTTTTCTAATCTCTGAATGTCACCGCACATGGTTGTATTTGCAGTAGCGGCGCCGCCGGTCGCCGGCCATCGACCTCTTTTTTTTTTACTTTTATAAATGTCAACAAAAAAAGGAAAAATTTAATCTCATCGATTTCCTCACATCGCAACGTGAGAACAGAAGGAAAATAGCGTCGCTGAATCGAACAGGAGGAAATAGCGTAGCCGAATTAACCAAAAAAATCCATGGCCAAGGCAGGTGGGACAGAGTACTGCACGACGTAGAGTCTGCCGTCGACGTAGAGTCTGCCGTCGCCATGCCGTGGTTGCCGCAGGAAAGAGGAGTACTCCATGACGCCATGTGGTCGCCGGGGACCCTGGCGACGTTGGCCCACGCTAGACGATGACAAGGCCGAGCGCCGAGTATAGGAAGAGATGATCCTTGGTCAGAACTCGGGACACGACATGTAATCGTTGTCCGTTAGAGGACTCAACCAGCGATGTCGGGCTCAACGGAGATCGGGGTGAGAAAGAGAGGCTCCAGCAACGGCGAGGGCTTGCAATGGTGGCCGTGCACCATGCTGGGTGATTGATCGTTGACGAGTTTGGCTTCTTTTCCAGTGCATAGGTTGGGCCGCTGGGGGAGTCGTGGGGTGTGGTGCTCCTGCGCTAAGTCTGCAAAACTGGTGAGATCCTACGGTACATCTACGAGCGTCCCTTCGTCTTTCTGGACCCGAGCGGGCTGTGTCTAGGGCGAAGACATTGCTCGAGAGGTACACAACGGTGCCGCAGCTTCTATTGCACTTCACGTTACTCCACCATGCATATTGGTTTTGAGACGCCTAGCTAAGTCTGCTTGGTAAGTTGGCATTTGCCTTTGTTCTTTAGCTCTTTTCTCCATCCTTTTTCAGTGTTCTCTGATGTCTCTAGCGGCTCGAGCTAAGAATCCGGAAGGAGCAACACCAATGTTTCTTTCAGCTGTTTCAATTGCAAGAACAGCGCGTTCATGTCAATTTAATTTTACTTGCTGATTCCCACTGTGCCGTTATATTATTTGAGCATCCAAGTTTTGCAGAAAAGAAATGCGAAGAGGACAGTGAAGATGGGACCTTAATCCTAGCACACTTAATTGAAGCAAAATAAAAATCTCGCTCCACAAGAGTATATGGCCTTTTGGCATCACCAGATCAAACGAGGTGCTGATGGCAAGCGTAAAATATTTTCATCTAGCATCTGAAGTCTGCGTACAATATTTCCATCTAGCATCTAAAGTCTGAACATTAGTATTTTCATCAGCCTTGAAACAAACATTACCATTAACCGTGACTACTGAATCTCTCACTAAGAAAGGAGCTAAAGAATTAATATTCTCCAAACAAGTGCACATATATTAATTTAAGATCCTTATGCCATGCTCCTCATCTCACTTTCTTACATTTACACTCTGTAACACATGAAGAGGTGGACGGCCTGTAGCTTTAGACTATTTCAGGCACATTAAGAAAATAACTAATAAATGTCTAATTTGCTTCCATACAAAGCTATGTATATTTTGGTACTACAATTTTAATGGATATGAAAAACACCGTGTGCAACGCTAGGTCAAGGCAAGACACATCAATGTAGTCATCAGTCTAGCTCATTATGTGTACATCAACGCAGTTCGCTCAGCAAAATAATATTTTGTTGTGGTGCCTTGAGTCGTGATGAGATCAATCATGTTTTTGTTTTTGAAATGGCTTTTTAAAAGCAATAATTCAATATCGTGCCCGGGCTCCTCTGCACCCGTTGAACAGTAAAATTCAAAAATAGCAATAAAATTAAAAAAATCTGAAATCCTTTTTGCATGCAAGATACTTGAGTGGGCCAAGTGCGTGAAAACATTCGTGGGTAAATGATATTTGTGGAGCTTGCGCCAAAAAAAAAAACAAATTCGGCTACAAACAGTGCATATTTTCAAAGTTTCTCACAGGACCGTAATTTATCTTTTTTGCCACGAGCTCCTTGAATGTCCAAACTTCACTAAATTTGAAATGGATATCACACATTCGATCATCTTGCACGGCAAAAAAATTCAGATTTTTTTAAAATTTCTTGCTATTTTAAATTGTATTACTGTCACACCCGAGAGCATTTAGACCTGGATGCAGGATAGCCACATTCTTTTGAAAGTCCCTTATCTCATCATGACATATGTTTCATACATAGTTTATAAAATGACATTTAAAAGTCCTCATCACATCCTCACATATGTTTCGGGCTCTTTTTAGGTGTACCACGTCTGCATAGTCTGATTGTTTTTCTTCCGTTGCAACGCACAGACATATTTACTTTTATGTTGACTCCGTGGGTTCACGTCACAATACGTTTCTTCCCGTGAATTTACGCTTTCAGTTTTCTTTCTTCAACATGTCTATATTTATTTTCTATATCCAAGGTGGTACCAATCTATCTATATATCCGTTTTTTGTCCTATATATGTTGCCCACTTGAAGTCTTTTCGTTCGCAAGCACTCCCGGTCTCCCCGCTCGTGTTTGTTTCCTACACGAGACACCAATCTCCACAACCTTGGTTGCCGCCTCTAACCCTCCAATAAATACTGGCTCATGAAAGAGAAGGCAAAAGGTGGATCCGGCGGTAGAGACGGACTAGCAGATGGAGTCATCAGACGAGAGGAGGCATACGATGAGGCAAATTCCACAGGGTGCTTCGTCCCTCCTGCCGACCGTGAGCGAAAAGGATGGAAGAGGAGGGCTAGGCGGCAAACCTTCGAAACTAGTTGAGAAGCGAGTCCTAGAGCCCCGTGGCGCTTTCTGGCAACGCTCGAGATCGTCCGTCGCCTACGCGCCCGCCTAATCTATCGAGGGAATTAGCAGTTCCCGATTGGAGAGGAGGAAGAAGGGAACACGAGGACGAGACGACCGAGACGTCCGTTGTCTAGCAGCAGACGGTGGGTTTGACGAGGACAGTGGTTGTGCTGGTGTGCCGCGTGCGTCCGGTAACTGTGTCCGGCAAGCGTGACGTGCGATGCGCGCTCATGTGCACCACTCGGGCGGCAAAGCATGCTGGCCGCCTGCATGCGTCTCCGTGGTCATGTGCGTGGCATGTGTCCAGCGTATGGGGCTTGGTGTGCGTAATTATCTGATCGTCTGCTCTCTACACAAGCCACGGTCCTTCGGCATAAAAAACAACATGCATCAGGAAGGAAGCATCCCTGTGTTTTTTTGTTCGCTTCAGTGCTCTGGTACACATCTCTAATTGTGTGGTTGCATAGTAGGAGACGAGGGGTGGGCTGTGACTTGAACATATGATTTGATCATCTTGATGTCATTTGTGAACTAAATTTGCTATATTTCTTTGAGTTAAAAGAAGCACGGAGTAGATATAGATAATAAACATAGGAAGTATCATGAGGAAGAATTCAGAGTCATAGCTTCAGTTCAGGGTATCGAGCATAAATTTTACAAATTCTTTTTTTCATGGAATATATTTACAGATTCAATTCAAACCTAGAAAGCATAAAACATGTTAATATGAATTCCTCCAAGAAAAGATAAGTGTCTATAATTTTTTCTGATAAAATACGTTTTGATACGAGTTCCACACAAAAAATATTTCTTAACTAAAAAATATGAGCAGATTATGCTTGCTGCATTATTATTTTTGAATAGATGCTTACTGCAACTATTGCACTCGAGCTTGCTGCTACTATTACTTCAGATTTGTTGATATTGCTATTTATTTCATGTTCTACTTTTAAATTTTAGAATGTACCAATAGTCATCTAAAGAATGAATTAACAATAAGGTTACGCTCTTCAGTCAAATCAATTTACTAGGAATCATACCCATGCAGGGCCTGATCAACGATCCATCCATTGTCTTATGGCATAGTTGCTCGACCTGGCCCATTCATAGGAACCGTTGTTTTTTTCCTGTTGCAACGCACGGGCATTTGTGCTAGTAATAATAAAAAGGCTATTGCTTCTTTTGGTTCACCGTCAGCATTTTTACATAATAGCCCTATATCTTTTACTAATGAACCCGCACTTCATGGACACACGGAATCGAGCCATACAAGTTTCGTATGTCGGCCTCGGGATCGAGCAGCTCCTGTTTCGTAAGTCGGCCTCCAGCCACTATATTTCTGTTATGGGCCGCTAAAATAAGTGTGGATCAAAATTTATTTATGGGCCACTAAGAACCTTTCCTCTTGTATGAAAAAAGAACTGCGAGCGTTCAACGGCTAATTAAATAGTACCACCCAAAATTTTACACTAAATTCCATCAATTTAAATATGTTTGCAAGTTGCATGAGATATCAGCAAGCTTCCTCACGAACTAATAAACAAAAGGAAAAAGAGGAAACATACATACAGTCATGCTGATTGGCTCCAATAAAATGGATTTGTGGGCAGGTATGCTTGATTGGCCGGAATTGCGGGAAACATAGGAAAATAGAGGTGCATGCATCCAGATTGTGGGAAATAGAGGGACAAAGAGATGAATGCACTGGCCGGCTCTAATTAAATGGGCTATTAATTATTTTCTCACTCTATAGGCAGCTTTTCTCATGTCGTGATGCCTTAATGCTGAATTATGCGCTTGCATGGAAGGCTTGTCATTTGCTCTCTAGAGGAGTGATCTACCAATTAAAATTGAGATGGATTCTATTGTAGCAGTCAAGTTGGCTCTGTCTAAGGAGGTGGACAGGTCGATCTATTCTTCGCTCGTTAAGGAAATTAGATATCTTGTGTCTCTCCGTGATTCTTTTATTACTCATGTAAATCATACTCAAAATAAGGTTAATGATAGTTTAGTTAAGTTTGTTTTAGAAGGCAGAACTATGACTTGGATAGGTTCGGGGCCCTCTAGTTGATGTGGAGTTAGCCGTGGTCGATTGTATGAACCTTATGATTTGAGTAATACAAGTATTTCACCCACAAAAAAATAAATAAATGGGCAAGGTAATTAAGAGGGATTGTGTGTGTGTGTGTGGGGGGGGGGGGATACCGAGTCTGATTGGCTAATACCATTGGCTGTATAATTAAGATGACCTGCAATATGCAATAAGATTGAGATTTCTGATTCCCAATATGCGATCCTATCCGAGAGGAACTCGAAGGTCCCACCAAGGATAGAGCCGCATATTGAAGACGCTTTTGCAAGGTGGATATCCACTACTGCAGGATGCTGCTAATGCAACACTACGATTAGAGACCTTTTGACGAAACTATGTGTGATGCATTAATCACAAACGATGATGTAAAAAAAGCATAAAAAAGATGCAAAACGTTTGCGATGAATGATACATCAAACACAGTTCAGATTTTAGTTGCGTGTGTGATGAGGGGCATACGGTTGATCTGTACGAACTGTTTGCGATGAGACAAAACAACAGAAACAGGCAGCCAGATCAAGGTATGTGCGATATACGGCATACAGTTCACTCCGATGAACCGGTTGCGATGATTGAGGTGAACACAAATGATTCGGCATAACAAGATGTGTGTGATACCCGGCAAAGAGGTCGGTAATAAGAATTGTGTGCGATCAATATAGACAACCCATACGGTCTTTTTTGTGAATTGTGTGCTCGTCAGGGCACACAGTTCAACAAACCAACCTGTGAGTGATAATGTAGAATATCTCAATTGAATACATATTACTAACCGTCTGCGATGAGATTGACAGGATAAATAGAGATATATACAGTCTGCTTAATTTAGTCCTTCTTCTTCTTCTTCTTGTTGTTGTTGGATGGCCCCGCGACATTGTCTTGGCAAGGATGCTTCTTACCGCTGACCGTTGGCTTTTCATCGCCGCCGCCATCGTCATCGTCGTTGCTGTCGTCGTCGTCCTCCTCCTTGTTCGACCATTCCTCCTCCTCATCATCATTGTCCTCTTCTTCGTCCTCCGACGGCTCCTCGTCCGTCTGGTTGTCGTCTGACAACTCCGGAGGCGGCATCCCTTCCATGAACCGGATATAATTGAGGTCTGGGCTCGACGCCGGACTCATGGAAGATGAGCGGGATGATTCTGATGTTGACCTACCGTCAGGCGCCAGACTGCTGGCCGAACTGTCGTCCTCGCTGTCGCTCGACATGGCTGCAAAGTGTGTGCCAGTGTGTAGCGCGGCCTGCTGGGGACGATGAAGATGGTGGACACTTAAGCGGGGTATGCAGAGAAGAGGAACTGCCAATTGAAGCAGGGTTTTGTTTTGCGCGCGGGGCGGGGGGGGGGGAGGGATTGAAGTGGGGGTTGACGTATTATCTAACCGCTGATATAATCAACCATAATTATTTGTACCCAGTCGCTCCAAATTCCCGGGGTTGCGCAGGATTCCTGTTGGCTATTTGGCTGGTTTCCTTTTTGAGGACAAAAACAAGGAACGAGTTTTGGGATTATGCACCGGTACCGGTACGAATGGAGTAAGACAGTTGGCAAGCAATACATTGAGCTCTTCTTATTGATAAAGCCAGTAATAATCAAACTAGAAAGGAAAAGAAAAAAGACAAAGAAAAATATTTGCACGAATCTTCGCGTAACATCAATGGCATAGGACCTAGATGTGCATTACTTAGAGCACATCTAGATGTGCTTTAGCAATACTGTCAAACAAAACCCCTAATCATCATTGCAAACAGTGCATAGAACATGGCTAATGCGACAACCACAACTACACATGTTAGTTCCTTCTTGTCTCTTGCTTTCATCTGTTGCATGTGATTGATTCTTTCTTGCTTCATCGTACTGATTGTACATTCCAGACCAGCCAGTTTCTTCTTCAGCTTTACGTTATCTTCTGTGAGCTTGGTGATAACACTCCGAGCCCTGCCATGCCATTCTTCATCTAACCAGTTAACAAAGGCACAAGCCTCATATTCCTACCAATGTTAAATAGTATTCAGGATGAGCGGTGGCATTAACTGAAGTAAAATGATGAACTTAATTAAGGGGCAACTGAGAAACCGCCTGCTAATGTCGAATCCCTCCGTGCATACACGTCGAGCGGGAGTGTGGCCGTGCACACAACTCAGCTTTTGGTACTTCTCGCTGGCAGAAAACTCAGAGTCGAACTCGTGTTGTGGAAGTCTGGAGTCATGCTCCGGATCTAGTGGCAGATCGCTCTCCTGGGGGGAGGGGGCATTCAGGACGGATTCAGCATGGAGCTATACTTTGGACATGCTAAAAGAGATCGGGATATAGATTGGAACCTGGCAGGACGATTTGGATCCGTAGTACACCTGCCTTCTGATGACCTTAGGCAAGTGCTCGGCGGTGAACGCCGTCATGGCGGCGATACAAGCAGGAGCAGCCGCACCGAAACCATGAGCACCACTCACCCGCATTCCCCCAATGTCAGCGCCACGCGAGGGAATTTGGAGGCTATGTAGGGATTTGGGGGAAATGGGGAAACTGTGGAGATAAGCTAACGGTCGGGAACTACTTATGGCACTATATGTTTTATACAACACACTGTTTCTACATGCCGTTTGTGTTAGATATTACAATGTCACACATGATTTCCGCACCAAACCGTGTGAGAAGACAACGTAGGTTAGACACAGTTGTCGTTACATAATCGTATGTGATGTACTACCCTATCCATATAACTGAGTTACAGTGAGATACCGTGTAAACAGCCGCTCTACGGATATCTGTAAAAAAATAGCCGCTCTGCATATAGAGATGGCGGCGGCGGCCTAGGCAGCGGCTACCGGAGAAGAGGTCAATCCTTGGTTGGTGGGCGGTGGCGGCATCATAGGAGGTCAATCCTCGGTCTGCGACGGGAGATAGGAGGAGCTCAACCATCGAGGTCGGCGGCGGCTTGATTCGAGCACATCCATCGTGGTCGATGGAGGGATAGTGGAGGTCGAACTTCAGGCGGCAGCCGCACTAAACTTTGCTCCTTGACCCTGCTGTCTCGGCATGCCGCCGCATCGCACTTCTTTGTCTGCTGGGTGGAGGTCGCTGCACGGCTAATTAATTAAGGTATTCTTTTCGTGAGTGGCTTAATTAAGGTATTCAATTCCTAAGGGTAGTGTTGTACTAGTACTCTACGTGTAAATTGACTGGCCATTAATGTTTGTCATTGCACGTCTGGATAACAACATGGAGCGCCCTCAGTAATTATGAAAATAAAACCTTGTGATTTATGCACGCATCTTTGGGAAGCACTTAATCCATGTATTAATATTGTTATTTTGTTTTTAATTACCATTTGTGTGCTGCAGATGGAACGATCTCGATGGATGAAGAATCGGAAAACCGTAGATTTTATTAGTGGCGTGACATAGTTCATGAATATGGCTGAAAGAACAAAGAGGAGAATTGGTGATGCGGATTACATCCTATGTCCATGTACTAATTGTGCCAATACAGAGTCACATGAAGTTGCAGATGCCCACATGCACTTAGTCTCTAGGGGATTCATGGATGGATATACACATTGGACTAGACACGATGAAGAGGAGGTCATGGATGAAGATACCCAAGGCAGCAAGATGCCAAACCCCGATCAGTGTCACATGGATATTGAATCTAACATCAGGGTAGAGGCGTCAAGCTACCAATGGAACACCGAAAAGCGGAAACACCCACTGGAAAACCAAGACGTCGACGCAGATGACGACGATCTTGATATGCCAGATTTTCCTGTTATGATTGCAGATTTCAAGGGCCCAAAAAAGGATATGATTGGGTACAAGGATCTGCTAACCATTGATGCAGACTCCAAGAAAGAATTGTATCCAGATTGCAAAAAGAAATATTCCAAATTGAGTGCCACCCTGGCGCTTCTCAAATTTAAAGCAGCAAACGGTCTATCAAACAAGGGCTTCATAGAGATGTTAGGTCTTTTCAAAGAAATTCTTCCGGAAGATAATGTGCTCTCTAGAAGCACGAATGAAGCAAAGAAAATTGTTTGCCCATTGGAACTTGAAGTACAGAAGATACACGCTTGTGTGAATGCTTGTATATTGTACCGTGGTGAGTACAAAGATTTGTGTGCATGTCCCACATACAAGCATGCATGATACAAGCACAAGAGAGCAAAGGACAAGTACAAATTGGATGACGAGATCAAGACAGGAATCCCGTTCAAGGTTGTTTGGTACTTGCCTTTAATTCTAAGGTTGAGGCTTTTGTTTGCAAACCCTAGAGATGCAAAGAGGTTTCGATGGCATCATGATGAGCGAATTGCGGATAAGTTTATGAGGCACCAGAAAGATTGGGCTCAGTGGGAATTAATCGACAACAAGTTTGAAAAATTTGCCAAGGATCCTAGAAGTATAAGGCTCGGGGAGTGTGCTAACGGGATGAATCCTTTTGGCGATATGAGCACCAATCACAACGCATGGCCGGTGCTTTTGTGCATATATAACCTAGCTCCTTGGTTGTGTATGAAAAAAATACATTATGATGTCAATGATTATCCAAGGCCCGAAGCAACCTGGAAATGACATCAACATTTCCTTTCAGCTACTGGTAGAAGAATTGCTGACAGTGTGGATAGATACGCCGACTGTAAAATGTTATGATGCTTACAAAAAGGAGATTTTCGATTTACATGCGATGCTGGTGCACACCATTCAAGATATGCCGGCATTAGGCAACACATCGGGGAAGAAAACAAAGGGAGATGTAGGGTGTGTCACATGCATGGATAGGACAGCTAGCAAAAAACTTCCCAACTCGCACAAAACCGTGTATTTGCGTCATCGTAGGTTCTTACGGAAAACTCACCCATACCAAAAGATGAAAGCTGAATTTGATGGTATGGCAGAGGTAGGTGTGGGCCCAAGACCCTATGAAGGGGAGGTGGTCCACAACATCGCTAAAAAAATTAATGTTGTGCTTGGCAAGAACGACCCTTTGACGGTGAAACAAACACCCAAGGGTCAAGTGTTTAAGAAGAAACTGGTGTTCTGGAAATTACCTTAGTGGGAGATTCTACGTGTACGTCACTGCATCGATTTCATGCACATAGAGAAGAACGTATGTGAAAGCATCCTTGGTACTCTACTCAAGATTAAAGGTAAAAGAAAGGATGGTGACAGTTCATGGCTCGATATGCTTGCTGATCAATCAAAACGCAAGAGTGAAGCAGAAGATGATGACAAATTCATCAAAGCTCGCCAGAGTTACAATTTCAGTACAAAAGAAGCAACACAGTTCTTCACCTATTTTTTGTCAGTTAAGACACTCTCTTCCTACCGCGCAAACATCAAAAGTCTCGTGGATGTGAGCTCAAGTAAAAGGATGTAGCGATCTGACCTCAGACAGTCAAATCTCTGTGCATAAGTGTCATCCCTAAATCGGTAATGCTGACACACACAATACTCGAGGATTTATAACAGAGTTCAATCACACACTTATTACGTCGAATGTCTCAAAAGAGAACTTATTACAATAATATTGCCGAAGGCCATCTAAAAAGATAACAACGGAAGCCTCGAAAGGTAAATGAGTCCATTAACTCCAACATCATGGCTGAGTGCACGACAACGACCTAGCGGACCTTACTCTTTGTCTGTAAACTCTGCAACATAATACATTGCAGCCTGTGTAGGTCAGCACATGGAATATGTTGGCAAGATAACACTATAGAGCAATGAACAAGTAATAGCTATAACTATATGCATATATGGCTGGTGGAGGCTCTATGGTTATCATTTTGCGTAAAGCTAGTTTTTCCCTACAACAAAGGAATATATTTTATTTAACTACAAAGTTGGTTGAAAACATTGAGAATGGTAACCCCATCTCAATCCCAAATTAATAATCAATAACTCCACAAATTAATTAAGTAAAGTGATGAGATCAACATAGTAATTCAAGCACCACATACTCAATATGTCCATAACTAGGGACACGGCTAACCATGATTAGTTTGTACACTCTACAGAGGTTTGCACACTTTTCCCCACAAGTCTCGATCTCCTCCGTTGGATTTCTCGCACTGCATGATGTTTGAGAAACGGATGACTGAGACACAGTCTTTCCGAAGAGGTCCCCTTAACCGATAGATAGGCTGGTACACCTACAATCCCCTACGTCTGCTAGTCCATCACGGAAAGGTTTCCCACAACTTACTCAACTATGCCAGAGCCCATAATGGCATGTGGCTGCACACAAAAGTTTCCATCATGAATAACATAATGATCCCTTTGAGCCTGGGTGGAAAACCATAGGAAAAATCACACGGATACCCCGGGATTCTCCTTGGACAACACTGGATTCCCCAGGTGCCCACAAACCAATCCACACAGATGTTTGTTAAAGTAGCCACCTTAAGTTAAACCTTAGTTAACAATAATCTCTCACATCTGTCATGAATTCTCTCAAAACCAAACCATGTCTATGAGCATAGAATAGTAGTATAAATATAACGTAGCAACTCCCAAGGTTTGAACAAAGGACAATAGGTTCTACCTCATCAACTACTTCCCTATACCCACATGTTAATCAGATCCTACTCATGCAATGTTTGAGGATTGAAACTAATGCATAAAACTAGGTAATAAAGAGGTATGATCAAAGTGTTACTTGCCTTGTTGATGATCTGAAAACCCTAGTGACTCGTAGTAGCAACCCTCGCACTCCGAAAACTCTATCGTGAACAAACAATAGCATACATAAGAACTCAAGCATAATATTCAAGGGTAAAACTCAATAGAAAAGATCCAAACTGAAAGTTCAACTAAAGAGCTTCGATTTGCAAAAAGAATCAATCGAATTGGAGCTATGAAACTCAAACTGCGATCAAAAGAAGTTCGAATTCAAATATGCTTGAAACCAAATTTTAATTTGTCAAAATCATGTTCAAGTTGGTTATCTGGAAAGAGAGAGATAATACGAAGATTTTTGCGTTGGTTTCATTGGATTTGGACAAACGAGTAAAAAGTAGCGAGGGTTTGAAGTTTAGGGACTAATATGTGATAAAAGTATTCGTGGATAGGTCACTGGCCGAAAAAATAAAATGAAAAGAAAAACCTAATGAACGAACATTCGCTAATAGATCTAAACGAACGAATTCGTTCATTAACAGAAACTAATCGATGAACGTTCGTTAATTAACGAACTAAATAATTAAAACCGATCTAACGGAATAACCGAATAACTGAAAAAACCCGGCTTGGGTCTAAGAGGTTTTTATTGGTTTTCGAAAAAAACCGGCAATGAGATCAGGTTGATGGCGGCGTCGGGCGAGGCGGCGGCGGCGACGGGGCACGGCGCGGGCGGCGGGATGCAGTGCCGGGCGGCGCGAGGCAGCGGCAGCGGCGGCTTGTGGTGGAGGAGGAGGCGACGGGGCACGAGCTTATAAAGGCCCGGGGGGGGGGGGGAGGGCGAGGCAGCTTGGGGAGGGGATCGCCGGGAGGAGGAGTCCTCCCCGGACTTGGCTGTGGCGACGTGCGCCGGCCGGACTCCCGCCCGGAGTCGGTCGGGGCGAGGCGGTGGGCTGCGGCGGTGGCCTGGCTCGGCTGGGCCTTCGGCCCAGTCTGGCGAAGAAGTTTTTTTAAATAAAATTTCACCCAAAAGAAAACCCTAATAAAATATATTTTTTTCTAAAAATACCAGAAATAATCTTCGCCGTCCAAACCTAATATTTAGGACAAGGTGAACATTTTTCTGGCCTAAAAATGCAATTTTCAAAAATGCATATTTTTTCTAATTCAAATAAAATAGGAAGTAAAATACAACTAAAATAATAATTTGATTTTAAAATTCTCTCTCCAATATTCCTCTCTTATTGAAGAAGTCATTTTATCTTCTCTCATTTATTTTTGTTATTGGAAATAATTAGAGAGAAAAATATTAAAATCAAATTGATCCTGTTTTTCAAATTTGAAAAAAATTCAAATATGAAAATTTGTGAAACCCCGAACTCTCTCCTTGGGTCCTTGAGTTGCTTAAGATTTCTAGGATCACAACAAAAGTGCAAATAAAATATGATATGCATATGATGACCTATGTATAACATCCAAATTGAAATTTTGGGATGTTACAAACCTACCCCCTTAAGATGAATCTCGTCCTCAAGATTCAGGTTGGCTAGAAAATAGGTGTGGGTGGTCTTTCCGTAGGTCTTCTTCTCGCTCCCAGGTGGCTTCTTCCTCGGTATGGTGGCTCCACTGAACTTTGCAAAACTTGATAACCTTGCTGCGTGTAACTCGGCTGGAAAACTCGAGAATCTTGACTGGTTTCTCCTCGTAAGTTAGATCACTTTCCAACTAAATTTCTTCCAGGGGCACTGTATCTCTTAGAGGAATATCGGCCATCTCTGGATGGTACTTATTCAACTGGGAAACGTGAAACACATCATGAATTCTTGGCAATCCTTCTGGTAACTCCAACTTGTAGGCCACTTCTCCCGTACGTTCCAGAACTCGATATGGTCCTACAAATCTCGGGGCTAACTTTCCCTTAACTCCAAATCGTTTAACTCCTCGAAGCGGTGACACACGAAGATATGCTCTGTCTCTGACTTCGTAGACTACCTCCTTGCATTTTGTATCGGCATAACTGTTCTGCCTGGACTGACCTACTTTCAGTCTATCACGAATCAACTTAACCTTGTCTTCAGACTCCTTAATTAAATCTGGTTCAAACAACTGACGGTCTCCAACTTCATCCCACATCAACGGTGTCTTGCACCTTCTTGCATACAAAGCTTCGAAAGGGGCCATCTTCAAACTAGCCTGGTAACTATTGTTATATGAGAACTCTAAGTAAGGCAAATTATCATCCCAACTGGATCCATAATCTAGTGCACAAGCTCTTAACATGTCCTCCAGAATCTGATTGGCTCTCTCGGTCTGCCCATCTGTCTACGGATGAAAGGCTGTAGTAAACTCTAGTCTGGTACCCAAAGTCTGGGGCAACTAATTCCAAAACCTCGAAGTAAACTATATTCCTCTATCTGATACGATGGTCCTCTGAACTCCAAGCAGACATACGATCCTGGTCATATATATCTTGGCCAACTTTGCGCTCGTATAAGTAGTTTTCATTGGGATAAAGTGAGCCACTTTGGTCAAGCGATCAACTACTACCCAGATAGAATCATATCCCGACCGTGTCCTGGGTAATCCTGTGATAAAATCCATGCCAACTTTATCCCACTTCCATTCGGATATCGGCATAGGCTGTAATAATCCGGCTGGCTTCTGATGTTCTGCCTTCACTCTCTGACATACATCACATACTGCTACATACTCGGCAATATCCTTCTTCATACCTGTCCACCAGAAATGGTCCTTCAAATCTAGATACATCTTAGTGTTCCCGGGGTGAATCGAGTATGGTGAGTCATGAGCTTCCTGAAGTATTAACTTTCTGATCTCCGCATTATTGGGCACATATACACGATCCTCAAACCATAAAGTTTCGTCCTCATCCTCACGAAAACCCTTGGCTTTTCCTTTGCTCATCTTCTCCTTTATCTCAGCAATTTCCTTATCATCCTTACGAGCTTCTCGAATCTTTCCCAATAATGTGGACTGAACCTCCATTGCTGCATCAAAACCTGTTGGAACTATCTCCAAACAAAGTTCCTTGAGAACATCGATTAACTCCTGCGGTAATCCTCCGCTTACGAGGGTATTGACATAACTCTAGCGGCTCAAAGCATATGCTATGACATTGGCCTTTCCTGGATGATAATGTAGTTTCATATCATAACCCTTTATGAGTTCCAACCATCTCTTCTGCCTGAGATTCAACTCCTTCTACGTGAAAATGTACTTCAAACTCTTGTGACCCATGTACACATCACGATGGTTTCCGATAAGAAAGTGCCTCCAGGTCTTGAGCGCATGCACTACGGCTGCTAACTCCAAATCATGCATGGCATAATTCAACTCGTGAGGTCGAAGCTGACGTGAGGCATATGAAACAACTCTCCCATCTTGCATAAGTACACCTCCAAGTCCCAGGCGAGAAGCGTCGCAATAAACTTGGAAATCCTTGCATATATCCGGAAGAATTAGCACTGTGGCTGTAACTAAACATTTCTTCAACTCCTGAAAACTGGCCTCACATTCCTCGGTCCATTTGAATTTGGTGTCCTTCTTCAACAACTCCGTCATGGGTTTCGCAATCTTGAAAAAAATTCTTAATGAATCTCCTCTAATATCCCGCGAGTCCCAGAAAACCACAGATCTCTCCAACTGAGGTGGGTGCCAACCACTCAGTGATAGACTGAACCTTGGTAGGGTCTACTGCTATACCTTCTCCTGATATAACATGTCCAAGAAATCCAACTTGCTTCAGGCAAAATTCACATTTGCTGAACTTGGCATATAGCTGATGTTCCCCGAGCTTCTCGAGAACTAATGGAAAATGTTCCTTGTGTTCCTCTTCATTCTTCGAGTACACCAATATATCATCAATGAACCCCACAACAAACTTGTCCAAGAATTCCATGAACACCTTATTTATCATACTCATGAAATAGGCAGGGGCGTTAGTCAATCCAAAAGACATGACCGTGTACTCATATAGCCCATACCTCATGGTAAAAGCTGTCTTAGGTATATCCTGTTCTCAGATCTTCAGCTGGTGGCATCCCGATCGAAGATCGATCTTGGAGAATACTTTAGCTCCCTGCAACTGGTCAAACAAATCATTGATCATCGGTAGTGGGTACTTGTTCTTGATCGTCACCTCATTCAATGCTCGATAATCAACAACCATTCTCAAAGATCCATCCTTCTTCTCAACTAACATCACCGAGGCTCCCCACGGTGATGAACTTGGTTGGATATAACCTTTCTCCAGTAACTCCTTAATCTTCTTCTTAATTTCCTCTAGATCATTTGCGGGCATCCGATACAGTCTCTTCGATATTGGTCCGGTGCCTGGCAACAGCTCTATCAAAAATTCTATGTCTCGATCTGGCGGCATGCCTGGTAGTTCCTCTGGAAATACATCCGAGTAATCCCTCACAACAGGCACTTCTTCCTAAACAACCCCCAAGAGGGAATTTACTTGGGTCCTCCTTGGCGCATGCCTAGATACATACTTAATTCTCTTTCCCTCAGGGGTGGTGAGTAAAATTGACTTACTAGCACAGTCGATGTTTCCTCCATACATCGATAGCCAATCCATGCCTAGTATCACATCCAATCCTTGTGACTCCAAAATTATTAGGTCTGAGGGAAAAACATGCCTACCTATGGTCAATGGCATCTGAAAACATCCTCTGCTTGCCATATACTCCGCTCCTGGCGAGCTTACTAACATAGGTGTCTTAA
This sequence comes from Triticum aestivum, assembly GCF_018294505.1. Taxonomy (NCBI): domain Eukaryota; kingdom Viridiplantae; phylum Streptophyta; class Magnoliopsida; order Poales; family Poaceae; genus Triticum; species Triticum aestivum. The sequence continues at coordinate 341,183,200 of NC_057812.1, read as the reverse complement.
GGGCTTTGGTGGGCAACTTAAACTTATCCACAAATCCCCTTGATATGTATGAATGCGATGCACCAGTGTCAAAAAGAACAGTTGCAATAAATGACTTAATCAAAAGCTTACCAATAACTGCATCGGGCTGCTCTTCAACTTCCTCCATGTTGATGTGGTTCACCTGACCTCTGGTGAAGGGGTTGGGCTTCTTCCTAGAGTTTCCATTTCCATTGCCATTCTTCAACTCAGAACAATCATTGGTGTAGTGTCCAATCTTCCCGCACTTGTAATAGGTGACATGGCTCAAGTCCTTCTTAGCGGGTGTGGCTGGGTTGGAACGGTTCTGGCTGTTGCTTCCTCCATTCCCATTCCCATTCTTAGGGCCACTATGGTTGTGTGGAATTCCTCCATTGTGAGTGTGGCCCCCATGGTTATGGGTGTATCCTCCCGAGTTTAGGGTAAAACGAGGCTTCTGCTGAGCTCCAGAGTTGTACTTCCCCTGTCCATACTTCCTTTTGCGGCTCTCTATCTGCTGTTGCTTGCCTTCAATCATAAGAGCCCTGTCTACCAACTCCTGGTAGTTGGCAAATGTTGCCACCATCAACTTCATATTCAACTCATCGTTCAACCCTTCCATAAACTTCTCCTGCTTTGCGGCATCTGTGGCCACATCATCTGGGGCATAACAAGCTAACTTACTGAACTCATCCACGTACTATGCCACAGTACGATTTCCCTGGCGTAAGTTGCGAAACTCATGCTTTTTCATACTCATTCTCTAGTTGAGACATGTGCTGTGCGGAAAGATTGCAGAAACTAATCCCAAGTGACATTTGTTATGGGGAAAGTGACTGTGTAATTCTCCCACCATGAGGCCACGGGTCCATCCAGTTGATGTGCGGCAAAGCGCACTTCTCCGCATTTGTGCAACCTGCGGTGGTCAGCTCCCTTCCAATCCTGCGGAGCCACTCTTCAGCAACAATCGGCTCGGTGCTACTGGAAAACACCGGCGGATTCAACCTCAGAACACGGGCTAAATTGTCCACTGGAGGTGGTGGCGGTGGGTTGTTTTTTCTGGACTAGTAGCTGCATCAAGGCATTCTGCTGTTGGATCAACTGAGTGAGCTCTGGTGGGAAGAAAAATCCGAGGTCACTTCTCGGAGGCATTTGATAGGTTTAGAGGGGTGAGAATAGAATAGAGTGAGGTCTAAAGGGAAATCACTACCCATATGCACATGAGACAAACACATTCATTCACATCACTCAATTCAAACAAGATCATACAATCGATCTAAGCTAATGTTACAAAATACTCGGACTATTACTATATACATGGGGAATACTACTGATAATATGGTGGTCGACTAGAAATTTTGATCGGTGGAAGACTCCATGATATCTGCTCCAGCTTCGTCTTCATAATCATTATCACTATCAGGGTCAGAGTTAGTGTCATCGATGATGATGTAGTCTTCGGAGTGGTTGTCCTCCTCAGGTGCGGGATCTCCCATGAATATTCCTAGCTTCTTCTTCAGGTCTTCATTCTTCTCTAGTACTACTGCAATTTCTTCTTCATATCCATCGCGTGTATACTTGAGTTCCTCTTCTAGCTCCATGTTCCTCGTCATCACTTTCTTCATGTCTATCATGCTGGCGCACATCTGGTTCTCCTGACGATGAATGTGTTGGTTTAACTCCTGGATGTAGGCTGCAATGGATTTATCCCTACTAGTGCAAATCATCTCCCATTGCTCATCTCGACGGCCACATATCTGGTAGATGGTGTCCTTAAGATCCTGGTGGTATACCTCGTCGATGCGTCCCATGGTGATGTGGGCTGCCATGCTCTTTCCTAGACTCCAGGTTGGTGCATCAAAGGAAAACTCTATGGGCTTCATACCTGGCGTGAATGTCCTTCCTGGAACATGAACTCGAATCGTCCAGCGCTCTTCTTCAGGTAGAGTGCCGGTGTAGGTCCCGGTGAAGCTTGGTATTCCGATGTTCAGGTACCTAGTGGCTTCCTTCAAGTGTCGTCCAAAAGGTGTGTCTTCATCCGGTTGAGCAAACTTGTTCCTTGGGTCCGCCATCTATAGAGTAGAAAATGGAGAAGAGTCAGATATGAGTAGAGAAGAGGGTCCTATGGCTTATCTTAGTGGTCGCGTCCTACAGTCCGCGTGTGCTCTGATACAATCTTGTAGCGATCCGACCTCAGACGGTCAAATCTCTATGCATAAGTGTCATCCCTGGATCGGTAATGCTGACACACACAGTACTCGAGGATTTATAACAGAGTTCAATCACACACTTATTACATCGAATGTCTCAAAAGAGAACTTATTACAATAATATGGCTGAAGGCCATCTAAAAAGATAACAGTGGAAGCTTCGAAAGGTAAATGAGTCCATCAACTCCAACGGCATGGCTGAGTGCACGACAACGACCTAGCGCACCTTACTCTTCGTCTGAAAACTCAGCAACCTAATACGTTGCAGCCTGTGTAGGTCAGCACATGGAATATGCTAGCAAGATAACACTATAGAGCAATGAACAAGTAACATCTATAACTATATGCATATATGGCTGGTGGAGGCTCTATGGTTGTCATTTTGCGTAAAGCCAGTTTTTCCCTACAACAAAGGAATATATTTTATTTAACTACAAAGTTGGTTGAAAACATTGAGAATGGTAACCCCATCTCAATCCCAAATTAATAATCAATAACCCCACAAATTAATTAAGTAAAGTGATGTCAAGCACCAGATACTCAAGATGTCCATAACCGGGGACACGACTAACCATGATTAGTTTGTACACTCTGCAGAGGTTTGCGCACTTTTCCCCATAAGATTCGATCTCCTCCATTGGATTTCTTGCACCGCATGATGTTCGAGAAACGGATGACCAAGACACAGTCTTTCCAAAGAGGTCCCCTTAACCGATAGATAGGCCGGTACACCTACAATCACCTACATCTGCTAGCCCATCATGGAAAGGTTTCCCACAACTTAATCAACTATGCCAGAGCCCATAATGGCATGTGGCTGCACAAGGAAGTTTCCAGCATGAATAACATAATGATCCCTTTGAGCCTGGGTGGCAAACCATAGGAAAAATCACATGGATACCCCGGGATTCTCCTTGGACAACACTGGATTCCCCAGGTGCCCACAAACCAATCCACCCAGATGTGTGTTAAAGTAGCCACCTTAAGTTAAACCTTAGTTAACAATAATCTCCCACATCTATCATGAATTCTCTCAAAACCAAACCACGTCTACGAGCATAGCATAGTAGTATAAATATAATGTAGCAACTCCCAAGGTTTGAACAATGGACAATAGGTTCTACCTCATCAACTACTTCCCAATACCCACATGTTAATCAGATCCTACTCATGCAATGTTTGAGGATTGAAACTAATGCATAAAAACTAGGTAATAAAGAGGTATGATCAAAATGTTACTTGCCTTGCTGACGATATGAAAACCCTAGTGACTCGTAGTAGCAAGCCTTGCACTCCGGAAACTCTATCGTGAACAAACAATAGAATACATAAGCACTCAAGCATAATATGCAAGGGTAAAACTCAAGAGAAAAGATCCAAACTGAAAGTTCAACTAAAGTGTTTCGATTTGCAAAAAGAATCTATCGAATCGGGACTACGAAACTCAAACTATGATCAAAAGAAGTTCGAATTCAAATCTGCTTGAAACCAAATTTTAATTTGTCAAAATCATGTTCAAGTTGGTTATCTGGAAAGAGGGAGATGATACGAAGATTTTGGCATTGGTTTCACTGAATTTTGACAAACGAGTAAAAAGTAGCGAGGGTTTGAAGTTCAGGGACTAATCTGTGATAAAAGTATTTGCGGATAGGTCCCTGGCCGAAAAATAAAATAAAAAGAAAAACCTAACGAATGAACGTTTGCTAACAGATCTAAACGAACGAATTCGTTCGTTAACAGAAACTAATCGATGGACGTTCATTAATTAACGAACTAAATAAATAAAACCGATCTAACAGAATAAACCGAATAACTGGAAAAAAACCGTGTTGGGTCTAAGCGGTTTTTGCCGGGTTTTGAAAAAAACCGGCGATGAAATCTGATCGACGGCAGCGGCGGGCGAGGCAGCAGCGGCGGGGCACGGCGCGGGGCAACGCGAGGCGACGACTTCTAGCGGCGGAGGCGGCTTGCGGTGGTGGAGGAGGCGGTGGAGCACGGGCTTATAAAGGCCGGGGGGGAGGCGGCTTGGGGAGGGGGTCGCTGGGAGGAGGAGTCCTCCCCGGACTTGGCTGCGGCGGCGTGCGTCGGCCGGACTCCCGCCCGGAGTCGGTCGGGGCGAGGCGGCGGCCTGGCTCGGCTGGGCCTTCGGCCCATTCGAGCGAAGAAGTTTTTTTAAAATAAAATTTCCCCCAAAAGAAAACCCTATTAAAATATTAAAAAAAATCAGAAAATACGAAAAATAATTTCGCCGTCCAAACCTAATATTTAGGACGAGGTGAACATTTTTGTGGCCTAAAAATGCAGTTTTAAAAAATGCATATTTTTTTCTAATTCAAATAAAATAGCAAATAAAATACAACTAAAATAATAATTTGATTTTATAATTCTTTCTCCAATATTCCTCTCTTATTGTAGAAGTCATTTTATCTTCTCTCATTTATTTTTGTTATTGGACATAACCGAAGACAAAAATATTAAATCAAATTGATCATCATTTTTGAAATTTGAAAAAATTCAAATATGAAAATTTGTGAAACCCCCAACTCTCTCCTTGGGTCGTTGAGTTGCTTAAGATTTCTAGGATCACAACAAAAATGCAAATAAAATATGATATGCATATGATGACCTATGTATAACATCCTAATTGAAAATTTGGGATGTTAGAAATGAAGTTGGGACACATGAAGTCACATGATTGCCACGTAATGTTGACAGAAATCCTCCCGGTGGCCATCAGAAATCTGATGGTCAAAGATATAAGAAACACACTCATTGACCTCTGTGATTTCTTCAACCAACTATGGTAGAAAGTTGTAGATCCTGAAGAGTTGTCATATGCAAGATGATATTGTAAGAATATTGTTCAACCTAGAGATGTTTTTCCCACTGTCATTCTTTGATGTCATGGTCCATCTCACTATGCACCTTGTCGATGAGATAAAGTATTGTGGTCCAGTGTTTCTTCACAACATGTATCCCTTCGAGCGGTTCATGGGAATACTGAAGCACTTTTGTCGGAATCGAAACCATCTAGAGGCAAGCATCCTACAAGGTTATACTGCGGAGGAGGTGGTTGAGTTTTGCATGAAATACATGAAACAAAGACCAATAGGTTTGCCCCTCTCTCGCCACGATGGAAGGCTGAAAGGTAAGCCGATCCTTGTTGGCACGCAAGTGGCTGCACCCGGAGAATTGGCAAATAAAGCCCATTTGACGGTACTGCTTAACAACCCAGTTCTCAGTGCTTATGCCGAAGAACACTTGGCAGAGATATGCCAAAGCTTCTTACCAATGGTTCCTTCATCAGATGTGGAGATGAAGGAGCACACTAAGAACTACGCCGAATGGCTGAACAATCGTTTGGCACAAGGATCCATCGATGACATTGCTACGTGGTTGGCACAAAAGCCATCACCTAAGGTGTTGACGTACCAAGCATATGACATAAATGGATACACGTTCTACACTGAGGAACGTGATCACAAGACCTCATATCAGAACATCTGTGTTTGAACAGAATGCATGACTGTAAATGAAGCTGATAAAAGGGTATACTATGGAACCATCAAAGAGATTTGGGAGCTTGACTATTTGAAAGTTAAGGTGGCATTATTCAGGTGCGCATGGATCCCTCTTGGTCAGGTAAGGATTGATGAGTACAGGAAGACCTGTGTTAACAGGACAACAATGGCATATCACGCGAACCCATTCATTCTTGCCAGCGATGCTACCTAGATTTTCTTTGTGGATGACCCCTTGCATAGGAACTGCCATTTAGTGATGCATGGGAAGAGAAGGGTACTGGGTGTCGACAATGTTGCCAATGAGGACGAGTACGATGAATTTGATGAGTTGCCAGCCAAGGATCACACACCCGTGTAACAGAGAAGCGTAAAATCATCATAAAACCGAAGTTCATTCGGGGTCAACGTAATGATCCCAGTCCCCCCATGTACATGGGAATTAAGCCATAGGACTAGTCTTTATGCATACCCTGCAACTTAATTCGTTCAATTTAGAAGTGTCACGTGTACTGAATTTGTGAGTAATGCCCAGTTTTCTGTTGATATAAGAACCGTTAATATGTTGACCTTGATATGCTGTCAGCTCAGGCAATGAATATGAACTATTTATTATTATTATTATTATTATTATTATTATTATTATTATTATTATTATTATTATTATTATTATCATTATTATACAGGTAGCACACTCAATTGATCTCACTACATTGTGTGTGAACAAAAATATGCAATCTGGTTTGCGAATAGCACACGGTTCGTTGATGAAAGCCGTGTGCCGACCAAACCCCGCCACCCGCCCATGATCTGAGTCATGCTTTCTGATTGGGTAGAACCCAAACCCCACGGATCGTACGTCTGCACCGTTGGATGCTCCCAGATCGAACAGCGATCCTCACCCCTTTCGACAACACATGCAATTTTTTTGTAATTTTATTTATATGCACAAAATGCACATTAATCCCCAAAAATGTCTTAAATATAGCTAACGATACCTGAAATGCGCCAGAAAATCAAACCCGTGGTATAATGGTGATTGCGTACCATGGAAATTTTTATGAGGCCAAATGATGAAGTCACTGGCCACAGGAGTTTGAATTGACATGTCTTCTTTTGGAAACCATGATCCTCATGTGAGATGCTCCGGTTCGGAAGGCGCGGTCATCAAAACTTGTACCAAACTTTCCCAATTTTTTTCCACGGCATTGTGAGAGCACGCCACGGGCACACACTGATTTTGATGATGTCTGAACTCCATCTGAATTTCCTATAATTAAAATACCAATTAGGCCTACGCCAATGGCCGTACCTCGTGGACGAAATGTTTGAAACTTCTCCTCGCTTCTCGAACAAACGAATGAAAACTCACAAAGTGACGCACAAATGATCTGTACACCTTCTTTGCTAGGCTGATAGTAAGGGGGTTATCATAGCTAGTATCATGCATGCCAACTAGGCAATTTTGATGAGCTGTCATAAAATTAAATGAAGAAAGAGAGGGTTAAGTATCACATCATGAAACCGTATCATAATAAATGCTATGCTACTATGTGTCATGCATGACAATATAAATAAAGTACTACATATGATACTAGATACTCTATGATACTATGCATTGGACTAGCCAGAGTGGGAAACTTCAGCAGTAACATCGAGTCCAACTCAACAAATTTGCTTATGTGGCAATGAGTTAATGAGGAGGGAGGTAGTTTGAGTAACTTAGCTAGTTACTGTAACATTACATGTCCCAATGCAATATGAGTCTATAACCTAATAAATGAGGCTTTGCATGTTACCATACTTATGTTACTACCCACTATGAAAGGTAGTAACATAGTCTAGGGATATGTGTATGTTACTAGTGTATGTTACTCTCCATTGCGGCTAGTCTTAGAGCAAGTACAATAGGGTGACATAAGCATGCTATAAGGAATAGAATAATATATATGTGCTTATTAGTTGGAGGAAAGAGAAGAGGAGAGAGAAGAGAAGCGGGCTCTTGGTTAGTAGAGCCAGCTGCAACACGAGACCCAAGACACTTTGTGAGGATGTAAGGTGGGCCAACTATTGATAAACTAGTACGCATTTAAAACTTATTATTGTACATGCCCGCTAAGAGGTTGGCTGTATATGACATGGCAACTTCTTATAGCCGACCATTGGCTGTATTATTAACCATGCTCTTAGTGAGGTAGCTAGTATATCATACACTAGCTAGTATCACACTCCCTCCTTTCCGGTTTAGGCTGGTTGTAATGGTAGTATCATAAGCGGTATCGTGCATGCCAACTAGACTTTCTGGATGATGTGTTACACAATTAAATGAGGAAAGAGAGGATGTGGTATCATATCATGATACCGTATCATATTAAATGTTGTACTACTTTATGTGATGCATGACAATTAATAAGGCAATAGAAGATACTAACATATGATACTATGCATTACAGAAATAGTATCATACACTAGTATATATCATACTCCCTCCGTCCGTGAATAAGTGTACTTCTAGCTTTTGTCTTAAGTCAAAGCTTTAAAACTTTGACCAACTTTATAGGAAAAAGTAGCAGCATTTATAGCACTAAATTAGTATCACTAGATCCTTTTAAAATGTACTTTCATAATATATCAATTTGATGTCATATATGTTTCTACTCTTTTGTATATAGTTGGTCAAAATTTTAAAACTTTGACTTAGGACGAAAGCTAGAAGTACACTTATTCGCGGACGGAGGGAGTATGCATGATACTAGTATATGATACTCCCCATTACAACCAGCCTTATAGGGCTCAATTCAAAAATCTCACCAACCAAGGTAGATGGTGAGTGGTGGAATACTTTTTTTAGTTTGCAAAAACACCCAATTATTGCTTTTGTTTTCCTCAAAAAATTATGTTTTCCAATGTATTAATTGCAATACATGCATGCATAAAGTACATGCATTGGTCAACTTTCTCTTAATACTTGCATGCAATGATTTAATGCACCTTGGAATCTGAACATGTGATGGGGAACAACCAAATTGAGCCTTATAAAATGGAAAAACTAAAATTTTGAGATAATCCTATAAACTGGAAAGGAGGGAGTATATATGCATGATACTAGTATATGATCGGTAATACCTCCGTAATGCGTGCATGCATAGTATCATAAGTTAGTATGTTAGGTTGCCTTATTAATTGCCATGCATGACACAAAGTAGTACAACATTTAATATGATACGGTATCATTATATGATACCACACCCTCTCTTTCCTCATTTAACTATGTGCCACATCATCCAAAAAGTCTAGTTGGCATGCATCATACCGCTTGATACTCCCATATTACGACCAATCTTATTAGAGTGGCCATAGTGGGGGTATCATAGCCGGTATCATGCACTCGGGAATAGCAAATATGATGATGTGGCAAAGAAGCAGTAGCATAGGTAGATACCGTAACATATATACATATATATAATAAATGCTATACTACCACTGGTGCGCGTCAGTCCTAAACAAACGGTTTTTAACCCCTTTCCGCGACAACATTTGGAACCATCGCCAAGTGAGTGTGGGCGATAGGGGGGTCCTTCCCACACGACACAGAAACCGTCGGGGATAGGGAGCCTTCATGCATACAGTTGTCCCTATATAACCGATTCCGTTATCTTGAATATCCCAAACGCTTCATCCTTGCTACTCATTTGTGCTCGCATTGCCATCACAGTCGGAGTTTTGTGCTTCTGCCAAAAACTAGGCAGATGCCAGGCACGGGAGTTTTCCAGGCAGATTCTAGGTACGAGAGTTTTACGATGCCTGGCACATCACAAACAGTTCATGATTATAAACTGTGTACGATAGGTAGACAATCACACACATTTAGTTTTCCCGCACGTATGTGATAGTGTCTGACATCACACACGCTTTGCAAATGGCAACTGTGTGCATGCTTGCCCACGTTTTCTCTCTGTGAACTATCTCGGATTATGGTGTATATCACAAATATTTGTGTTTTACCAACCGTGTGTGCCGTAATGACCTGCACAACGTAATTTCGCCCTAATTTAATTGTTGCTATTTAAAATTGTACCTAATTTAAACTTGAAAGTAGGCTATAGCTTTATTCATATCCATCAGGTTCAAACAACCAATGCATTATTCAATTCATAGGTACATATGTTTAAGAATTACATAAGCACCAAGTAAAGAATGATGTACTAGGGTTCTATACTTGTACTATTACACATGGTAAAGAAAGAGGCGACAGACATTCCAGTTGCTGAACAAGGTGAAGCGTAATGGCCCTATTGTGCTCTCCTGGATGCAGAAGGTATGCAGGACTCCAGTCCAACCCCTTGTGATGGCCGGCCGCCAATCATGTAGTTTGAGAGGTAATCTTGAGTAAACTGCTTCAGGACCCACTACAAAAGAAAAAAAGCTTCAGATGTTGTCATCTAACACAACTCATTACAGGCAGTAAAAAGAAGGCTACAGGGTTCTTACTTACCATCCTACAGTTCACTGTTGTCTTGCATAAAGTGTAAACAAATAGTTTGATTGACATATTTTGACCCATTTTATTAACAATCTTTATCATTTTCCTCACTTGATGCGGGTTCATGAATATCTCATTGCCCCATACGCAGAAAGGGTCGAAGTGTGGATCTTTGGCAATGATATATGTACCTAAAAGCACCAAGTTAATATTAGAAGCTAAACAACAATTCAAAAATGATGTAGTACAACACTCCATCCATCCCATTATATAAGATTTTATTACAAGTATATCTAGACATCATTAGAACATTAATGTAACACTCTTCCTTGTTGCTATGTAGCCTGGGATTGCATATTTAGTCATTCAGTACAATGCATGTTGCTAAACAACAATTGAAAAATGAAAAGGCATGTTAACTGCAATATCCTTAATAGGAACCAAATATCATAATTCATAGTGGTATCGTTGAAACTGTTATTGATGAAATTGAACTGCATGGCAAATAGTTGCACATATAGAGCATCACATTGTGAAGAACTGAAATAAACAAGTCATAAGGACATCTCTAGGCGATCCT